>NW_026623279.1:2908194-2915935 GCF_030028575.1 Malurus melanocephalus
ATTCCCAAAATCAAAGAAACACAAGAGCCCTCTCTTCATGTTTCCAATGCTGMTGACTCCAAAACAGCTATTTGAGCAGAGACTTCTACCAGCTCACCTCCTCTTGAGGCCCCKTTGACTTCATTTTTCTTGGGACAAATTCTAGAAACCACTTCTACTGTATTCAGAAGCATTTCATTCAAATGACATCAGGCTACCCTGACTCCTCCTCAGCATGACTCTAAGACAGTGCAAATTTCAGAATTCTAAGCTATTCTGAAATCTCTAAATTTTCTACAAAACTTAGAAGCTTTGAAGTCTGTTGTTCTCCTCTCTGTCCACAAAAAGATGACAATTTTTTTCCCCATGCTCTTGTCTGAGACTAGCTGCTTTAAACTATTTTAGCAGCTTTAACTTCAAGATTAGAAATTGTAGATGTGATTTATTTAAAATACCTAATRTCTATGGACAGCTGAAACCCCAAAGACCATTTAATCTTGGCTCTGGTCTGCAGATCAGAGGATCTCTCTGAAGAAGGGCAAGATGCTGTAGATTGTATAAATGTCTTTTTTTTCGTGGAAAGAACTAAACTGCTTCATGGAAAGAATGAAATGAGTTCAAGCTATAGCGCTTGTAATCTTGCCTTCACTGTTAAAATGACAAAAAAAAATTACTGAGGAGAGAATAATTTCCCACATTTCAATACACACCAGAACAATTTGTTCCTCCAGCAAAATTCCCAGGAATGGTTGAGCTGAAATGAATAAATTACATAAAATGTGTAATTCCCATGCAAAATTCTGTTACTTTGATGCTTATTCCCATTTCCATTTATGAAGTTGGATGTTTATTCATTCTCAACTGCTTCAATGCTTTAGAGGACTCATCATACCTATAATTAATAGTTAATAAATTAATATAATRTATAGCTTCTTGTAAAATAGGAACAAAACCAAAAATATGCTTGAATAATCGATAGCAAATTCTCAAAAATATTACTTTTTTAGGACAGATACGATATTATTCTCAATAATACCTGCAAGAAAAGAAGAATAAAAGCACACAAATAAATTTACTTACAGTGTTTTCAGACTATCTAGTCCTTTGAACATTTTGTGTTGAACACTTTCCAAGCGGTTGCTTGTGAGCAATAGTTCATTCACACCAGAGGCTCCATCAAATGCTCCTTCTTCTATATCTGTAATCTTGTTATTGCTCAGGTTTCTGATACACATTAACAGAAAGAGAGAAGAACTGAGGGGATTTTCTTTTATAAATATCCTAAATTTACTGTTAAATGCTGCAGACTGCATAAATTTCAAGACAGAACCTTAATTTTCCACAAAGCCTGAAAAATGCCTACAAGATCATCAAATGCAATCTTCACACAGTAGCCAAGTTATTGTGTAAAAGCACAAAATATAAATATATAATTCAGCTTCAAACCAGTAAAAAAATTTGAATGTTCTTCTAATTAAAGAAGCAAAGATTTTTAAAGTAATCTTTGAAAGATGTTTTTAAATAATGGCAATTACCCAATCCAGATTGCTGTCACCCAATAACCTATTTTCCTAATTTTGAATCTTATTGGTAACTATATTTTTTCAGGTCTCTAGCSTTTGTAGCATTTTTTAATGAAKTAATAACAAAATTATRCTGTATGAGTACAGCACAACTAATYTCTCTGATTTCTTTATTTTATCTCAATTGATAAAAATAAGAAAACAGTATAAATAGCAACATATGTAAATGAAATATGTGAATGTAAACAGTATATGAAATGTTAATAATTTATGACATTAGTTAGAAAGGAGTGTTTRTAAGCAAGATAGTTAATTTATCTGCTATTTGCATGCAAAGTGGATCAAATTGTGGGGAAAAATGACCTAAAATACTGCCAAAATATTTAGTGTTTATGATTTTAGTTGAAATAAGGAAATAACATCCCAAATGGATAATATCTGTACTATATATACACAAAAGCATACATATGCAACAGCACATGTTTTTAAAATATTTTTCATGTTACTACCCTTTGGTTTTGTTTGTTTCATATCATCATTCACACATATTACAGAAGTACATAGCTACACATTAATTAGTGTCACAATACACTAGCAATTTTTAAAAAGCTCTTAAAAGCTCTCAAAGTGACAGGAAATAAAGCTAAARACTGTTTGATGGAATCAATGGTATTGAGAAGAAAAACAAACATTATTTCATGCAATTTCTAGAACAGTGTTTAAATCATTCAAAACAAGAAGGATACTATTTGTTAGAATAAAAACCAAGAAGTTGTGGCTTAATCTTTAATGCTGAATACTCTCTCTAGCCTAAAATTTAATKAACACCTTGCCTGTGAATGAAGGATACAATCCTGGAATCAGTTAGGTTASACAGGACCTTTAATACAATCAAATCCAAGTATTTAATCCAGCACTGCCAAATCTATTACAAAAACATATCCCTAAGTCTTTTAAATTCTTCCATGGACGGCGACTCTTCCCTGGGTGGCCTGTTTCACTGCTTGACGGCCCTTTCCATGGAGAAACCAAACCAAACCTGCTCTGCTGCAGTTTGGCATAAATTCTTCTCATCCTTACGCTTGGGAGAAAAGGCCCACCCCCACCTCACTACAGCCTCCTTTCAGATAGTTGTAAAGACTGGTAAGGTCCCTACTRAGCTTCCATTTCTCCAGGCTAAACAACCCATTTCCTAAGGTGCTCTTCACCAGACTTGGGCTCCATACCCTCCAGCAGCTCRGTTACCCTTCTCTGGACTCTTTCCAGCCCCTCAGTGTCTTTTTTTGTAGAGAAGAATTCAAAACTGAACAAAGTACTCAAGATGTGGCCTTGCCAGTATCAAGGGACAGTYACTGCCCTGGTCCTGCTGGCCACAGCATTGCTGATACAGCCCAGGTGCCATCTGCCTTGGCCACCCAGGCACAAACTGGTTCATGTTCACGGCTGTCAACCAGCACCCCCAGGTCTCTTCTGCTGGGCAGCTTTCCAGATACTCATCCTCAATTCTGCAGTGCTGCAGGGGACGTTGTGACCGTAGTGCAGGACCTGGCACCTGGACTTGCTGCACYTCACACTTTTGGCMTTGGCCCATYGATSCAGCCAGTCCAGATCCCTCTGCACAGCCTTCCTGCCCTGCAGCAGATCAACACTCCCACCCAACGTGGTGTTATCTGCAAACTTGCAGAGAGTGAATTTAATTCTCTCACCCAGATCGTCCATAAAGGTATTAAACACAACTGGCCCCAATATAGAGCTCTAAGGAACACCACTTGTCACTGTCTGCTGACTGGATTCAACTTCATTCACMACTCTCTGRGCCCAGCCTCCTGCCATTCTTTYACCCARCAAAGTGTATGTCCATATATGTCCAGTCCAAGCCATGGACAGTTAGTTTATCCGGGAGAATGCTCTGGAAAATGGTGCCAAAGGCYTAACAAAAGTCTAAGCAGAGAACATGCACAATCATCACTTTTATTTAAAYAGCTTCACAGTGGAGCTGTTCAGTCTGCAGGGTGCTGTAGAAGACCAGAAACAAGAAACTAATTCTAATCTTAAATGGCTTATCCATGTCAAGCCCTTAGCTTCCTAAAATCTTTTTTTTTCTTGCTGTGACATGGATACTACTTCACCCACTTCACATAGATATTTTAAAGATTAATGTTGCATAGCTAATCGATGTTGCAGTGCATACACATGCTTTATGACTGATGAAGCAGCAAATCAATGAAATATTTAGGCCTCAATTTTTCAATGTCATCTGTACAGAAAGATCTTTGCACCTATTTTGAACCTCCAGAAGAAAAATGAGCTTCACAAAAATATAGAATTCACTCATATTGGTGTCTCTGTAACATCAGTGCTTCACTGCTTTCCAGTGAGGCTCAAGCAGTCACTGCATTATTCTTTCACTTAAAAAATGTTGAAACAACTGATAACTGTATTAGGAAGTTATGAAGCAGTATTATTAAAATAGTTAACTTTTTTTTTTCTCTTCAATTAACCAGATTCCAAAACCCCTGGAAGTTCCAATAGAGAGCTACACTGAGACTGACTAATATTATCCCTTTTTCTTTTGTCTTGAACACCTCCTGAACTTAAAAGAAATATTGTTAAATGTTATAACAAATATCTGATATATGTATAAATGTATGCTTACACATGTGCATGTATGACACATCAAACACCATATTTATTTCCTAGAATCCTGCAATTACAGAATGTCTTGGGAAGGAAAAAACCTTAAATATTATCTAGTTCCAATCCCTCTGCTGTAGGCAGGGACAACTTCCACTAGACCAGGTTGCTCAGAGACCCATCCAACCTGGCTCTGAACACTTCCAGTTATGGGGTGTCCACAACTTCCCCAGGCAACTTCTTCCAGTGTCTCATCACCGTCAGAGYAAAGAATTTCTTTCTGATATCTAATCTAAAGCTGCTCTCTTTCAGTTTAAACCCATTCCTCCTTGTCCTGTCACTCACAAAACGTTTCTCCATCTTTCTTATAGTCTCTCTTCAGGTACTTAAAGGCCACATTTACATCACTGAAGCCTTCTCTTTTCCAGACTGAACAAACCCAATTCCTTCAGCCTTTCCTTGTAGGAGATCTGCTCCATTCCTCTAATCATTTTGGTGGCMTCCTCTGGACTTGCTCCAAAAAGTCCATGTCCTTCCTTTGCTGGGGATCCCAGAGCTGAATGCAGCTCACCAGAGTGGAGGAGAGGGATAGAATCCMGTCCCTCAACCTGCTGGCCACAGGGCYTTGGATGCAGCCCAGGGCACAACTGACTTTCTGGACTGCAGGCACATATTGCCCAGCCATTTCAAAATTCTTGTCAACCAATATMCCCAARTCCTCGATCTGCTCATCCCCAGCCYACATTGATGCTTGGGGTTTCCAGGACCCAGGTGCAGCACCTTGCACTTGGTCTGTTGTACATCATGAGATTCCCAGGACTCACTTCTTGATCTTTTCCAGGTCCCTCTGGATGACATCCTGTCYTTCAGGTGTGCCAACAGAACCACTCAGTTTGGTATAATTTGCAAATTTTTTGAGGAAGCACTAGAATYCTTCATCTATGTCATTGATGAGGACATTAGCTACAGTTCCTTAAGGGACACCATTTGTCACTGACGTCTGTTGGCACTCTGAGCCACTGACCATTACCCTCTGGATGCAGCTGTCCAAACAATTTCATATCCATCTAAGTCCACCCATCATCTCTYTCCAATTTAGAGAGAAGGATGTGGAGGGGCCCATGCCAAAGGCTTTACAGAAGTCCAGATAAATGGCATCTACAGACCTTGTCCACTGATATTGTTACTTGATACTTCAAAAGTACACTGCAGCTGTAAAAAGGGCTAATCTGAGATTCTTGAAGATTGAAGAAAAGTGCTAATCTGAGATTCTTGAAGATTGTTCTGTATAGCACCAGAACACTGTTGTGCCAGACATTCCTACAATCTGTTTTCTAAGTACTGCAGCCYAGTTCAAAGTGGCAAGRTGTACTCAAGTTGAGAGGTCAAAARCAAGTTCATTTTACATTGCTGGAATTTTAAAAATCTTTAAAACTAAAAAAAATCAATAATAAATATTTAACTAATTGTGATCATGCCAGCAAGGATCTGGTTAAAAATAGTTTAAGCAATGCTATTGCTCTCTTAAGATTTTGATCACTAGTAATTTAGACAGATCTCTTACAAATGGTTGTCACTTGGTGACTACTAATCTATTTTTACTTGTATTTTTCTTTACTTACTATTTATGTTTGGATTTAATCCTGAAATGATTGAGCAGAGAGTCACAAAGACTAACTAAATTATCTACCCTCAAATATGTCTTTTACATAAGCTAAAGAAAAGCTTTTCATAGTCTTATATTTAGCAACAACTGCAACTGGTAAGATTATAACTCCTCATAGAACATCAGCTGTTAAGATGGACTTACATGGCTGACCTATCAAACCATATTTTCTCAGTCATTTAATTTTGATATTCCCCTCACCTAATGACAGTTTAATGAAGCACAGAATCAAAGGCATGCCCTTAWTGTGCTGAAAGAGGCAAAATTGTCTGGTCAGAGGGTAATACAGGATGTTGCAAAAGATTACTGGAATCTTTTGTAAGCAGCTTATGCTGCGAGCTCCCTGCTGCGGCTGCACAACAGAGCAGCTGGTGGGACACTGCGGCGAAGGTGCTGCAGCGACACACCATGAGCAGTGGCTGCTGGCACTGCCAAACCCCACAGGGACGAGCTGCCAGCTCTCACCTGCCTCAGGGATTCATTTAAACCTATTATTGATATTATATTACAATATACTGAATCTTTTGTAGATTAGAACTAAGAAGGGTGGAGAGACACAGCAAGGAGTGTGTACACAATTTGAATAGACAAGGTCGTTGAAGTCGCACTTACATTTTACGCAGCTGAGGAAGTTTCTTAAAGATTCCAGTAGCTTCAAGGACTGAAAATTCATTGTTATTTAGTCGCCTAAAAGAAATAACATCAATTTCAGAAAGAAAAAAATGATTCAGGCATTGGTACCGAATGTTCCATATTAAGTGAACTTTTCAGTCTGGTTTCCCTGAATAGCTGATGTTTAACTGGAAGTGGGAACAATTCCTTACTTAGTGACATTTCTAATTTTGATAATTCCTGTGAATGACCATTCTCATTCCTGTGCATGAACAGTCTCATTAGTTAAACTTAGGCATATGCAAGACATTTTCAAAACCTGATCACAAAATTTTAAACARCTAAAACTGAAAAGAAATGTAAAATGATGTTTTTAATTTTTYAAACAAAAATGTAACTAATGAAGGACTCCATGGCAACTTATAAATAAAAGTCTKTAAGAAGAACATGTAAACCACTGAAGATTAATCTTCTGTTCTTTAAAGGGTATCAGGTGGAGTCCGCCAGACATCTGGAGGTACTCACAGAACACTATTTATAAGAATGAAATAATTACTCAATGCTTCTTTYGAATAGGGAACGAAACTCACTGCATAGGTCTTCCCATGAATTTAAAAACACTTCTCTCACCATGATTTATCTTMTTACCACTACAGCTGGCACACATATATTGCTTAAAGCAACATTAAATACTGAYTTGTAACACTGTAAGAAGGCATACAATGAGCAACAAATACTAGCTGGGCACTTGTCTCTCCTGCACAGATATCAAGGCTTACAGTWCTGGACACCTTTAACAGCAGCTAGGTTAGGGGACCACCTATATTCCAAAAAAATGCCTGCATTGACCCAGTACTTCTTATTTTCTCTCTTGAAAAGAAAATGGAAATTATGAGTCTTAGATCACTTATATGCTCTAATGGAACTATCTTATTAAGGAAAGGAGTCTGTTTTTCTTTAGACATCTTAAATAGGAAAGAGAACATGTGACTGGCAAGATCACTGTGAAATGAAATTCAGCATAATTCTAAACTCAGAATGATTTTCAGAATTACCTTATTGCAAGACAAGTTAAAAAAATCCTAGAAAATTAAAGCAAGCTGCTTGTTCATCCTTCCCTCCTGTTCATTCTCATTGACAGCCACAAGGGAAATTAAAGTTGTAAATCTCAAGGTATGGTTGTACAACAATTTCAACATGGAGCCAAAGAGAAAGAAGACAGAATTTTTTTTGGATAGACACAGAACATTCATATACCACACCAAACTACAAGGAACATAAACTTCAAAAGATGCTACCACCTTTAAAAATCACCTGAATGACTTAA
>NW_026623279.1:2916031-2948259 GCF_030028575.1 Malurus melanocephalus
CCTTTTCTTTACTCTATTATCAACAACACAAGCACTGACCATTCTATAAATGCTGACATCTTCAAATACTTTACAAGTGCTTTACTATCTAGAAGAATGACTYGATAATGAAAACATTTACTGATTCTAATAATACTTATTTGCTCTACTGCAAGCATTTCKAACCCCATTGAAAAAGGCAAAMAACTTGATCATTTATTCTTTGCAACAATTTTTTACCTAYTAAAAGTAATTTGTTTTCTCTCCCTCAAATTTCTTTCACACAAATGTCTTCAACACTTCCAGTCTCCTTTTTTCATAATTCTTGTTCTCCTTGAATTTTTTTGAGGAATTATATCCATCTTAAAAAGTGCAGCCTTTAGCACAGTATTCCAGCTGGTATTTTACTACTGCTATGTGCAGTACAATCATTATTTAATGCAATTTACATGCCACATTCCTACATATATATCCTGAAATGAAATTTGCATGAGTGCCCAGTAGCACTCTTTCATCTTTAATGTGTATGATAACCTTAGCCTTTTATTTTGGCCTACTTGCTGGTTATTCCTCAATCTTGTATTTCCTGTGCTAAATAGCTCTATTTAATTTAATATGTAGAATTTTATTTTTTATTTTAATTAYATTTTATTTAAATTAGTCCACACACAATGGAATCAAAGTTATTACAGATGACTGGAAAGTTTACAGATGCGATGGGATCTCCATTCTGGATTTTAGTATTAKTTTTTTGAGCCCAGTGCTCTTCACTGGTAAGGAAACTGGATCAAGAAAATTATCTTAAAATTCTTTTAGCCTGGTTTATTGAAAGTACTGAAATACCATTCTCAAAACAAAAAAGTAAACAGAAGCATTTGATGATGATGCCCACACATTGTCTGGATTATTTGATGCTTTTTTCTGCTTTAGTAACACAGTGGCTAAGACATTGCATGTTTTTGAAAATAGCTGAACCTTCCTGGAAGGCTATATACTGCAGTTATATTCATGCTTTCCAAAGCTTTCTTGTTACTTTATCATCTACTGTAATATCAGTGTAAAAATCCATTTATAAGACTGAAATTATGTTTTATTAAGCATTTTTTCTGGGGATTTTCATTTGAGCGATTTCTGAAATGCTTCCTGAATTTTCCTATATATTAGGAAGCTACATGAAAAGTATTTTTTCCTGGGATGCAATTAGAGTTGTACTTTATATCAAATAATTTTCTGGCAGATAAGACAGATCTTTCACTGTTTTTCTAGAAGACYGTGAGCAAGTGACAAAATGGAAAGTTTGAACAACAGTTAGTTGGTTTAGTTATAATTTTTTAACTTTTACWAGTAAGTATCTGCCTTGAACAATATTTTTGGTTTTTTTTAAGAAAACAGCTACTTTGAAGAAATAGGTTTTTTTTTTTCCTGTGATATTATGACTGTTGCAATCTACACAATGGACACTTTTTTTCAGAGAATCACAGAATATGCTGAGTTGAAAGAGACCCACAAAGATCATAGGGTCTAGCTCCTGGCCCTGTCACTGGTCACCATGGACAAGAGATCAGTGCCTGCTCCTCCTCTTCTCCTCTTGAGGAAGTTCTGGACTGCACTGAGGTCTGCCCTCAATCTCCTCCAGGCTGAACAGATCAAGTGACCTCAGCTGCTCCTCACACGGCTTCCCTTCAAGGCCCCTCACCATTTTGCCTSCTTTTGGACACTTGTTCCTTACTTTTGATCTTCATTGCCAAGCTGAGATTTAGCTCCAAACATCACCCTGAAGAAACTGGTCAAAGTCCTCATCACCTATATCAGCATCACTGTAATTTGACTSCAATAAGTATTATTCTATCATACCATGTGGGTAAAAAAAAGGCTAATTAGCTGCTATTCTCATACAAGCCTGTAAATATTGTGAACTGAAAATCAAAGAACTACACTGGGATGTCTCAAGATGAACAACAAACACAGTGCATCAAAGACCAGGAATAAAAGGAGGAAACAAGAGAAAGAGCTGTAACTTTTGCATCAGTGAGGCAAATGGCAAACAAGTGKATTTGGCTAGAGAAAATGGATTTTTAGAAGAAGTAAAAAAAAATTAAGAAGTAATTTCTCTACCCTCTCTAGAGTATTTGCAAGACTGTTGAAATCTTTATTACAGCAAATGAYTTGAAGAACAATCTGTACCAGCCTATCAAGGAAAAGGTTGAAAAATTACTTTGTCCCAGTTAATACCATTTTACTTGGATAAAGTGCTATAAAGACAAGGACTCTTCAATGGCAAAAAATATAAAGGAATCAATGATGGAAACTGAAGAGAGGTAGATTCCATCTCAAACTAAAAGTTCCCATTTAAAAAAAAATTAACGTAAGTGGAAGGAAATAATTAACTTCTATAACCGCATCAGGGTTATGGAGGATTTTTTAATCCACTAACACCATCAAACAAGACTGGATATTTTCTGCAAGAAGTGCTGTTACCAAACAGTAAAAAAATATTTTTTTTTTACTGAAATTTGAGTGTTTAGGATATACAGTAGATGAAGCTTGATTATTTAATTGTTCCCTCTGAATTTAACAGGAACAATAATTATAGAAAGAAAACACCTAACAGTTTGTCTTTCACATGTAAAAAATKAATATGAAAAACAATTAAATTTCTAAATTAACAATATTATTTCTTCAGAGAACAGACAATTAAACATGATTCCTTCTAAAAATCAAGGCAATGCACATTTATCACTTCAACAACTCCATTTCTCATCTCTTGGTTCAGTAACTATCATTTATACTTTATGATCTCCTCCCACACTTTAACCTGCTACCTATTCCATCAGCTTTTATTTTTAAATTAAAGCAATTTTATTTMATTTTTATTTTGACAACATAAAATTTCTTTCTCCACTGAAATCTATCTCCCTTCACCCAGGACTGCATCRATTCTTTTTCTCTGATTGTAATTTTCATATTTGTAACAAGAACATGTTGTGGTTTAAACCCAGCAAGACACCACGTTCAACACGGCCACTTGCTCACTCCACCTCCATCAGGATCAGGAGAAATCAGAAGGGTAAAARCTGGAAAACTCATGGGTAGAGATAAAGACAGTTCAATAGGAAAAGAAAAAGTCATGCACACAGGCAAAGCAAAACAAGGAATTCACTGCTTCCCATGAGCAGGGAGGTGCTCAGCAATCCCCAGGAGAGCAGGGCCTGTCACATGTAACAGTGACCTGGGATGACAAATGTATTGCTCCAAGTGTCCCCTCTTCCTCCCCTTTATATCCAGAGCATATGTCAAATGATCTGGAATAGGCTTTGGATCAGTTTGGGTCACCTTCCCTGGTTGKGTCTCCTCCCACCCTCCCATGCATGCAAAACCTCCTCTCTGGTGTGGCAGCACAAAAGCAGAAAAGGCCTTGGCTCTGMAWAAGCCCTGCTCAGCAATAACRAAAAYATCTCTTTATTATCAACTTYGTATTCAGCACAAATCCAAATCATAAATCCATACTAATTAYGAAGAAAATTAACTCTACGCCAGCCCAAACAAGTGCTAAGTTCAACTCCTTCTCCCAGCTTAGACCCAGACAAAAGCCTCCATCTGTGTTTGTAAACTATTTCGGTTTTAAATCCCTTTTCCTGTTCAGACATTCAAATACTTAACAGTCGTCTCATTATTTCCTACCTCCTTGCCATACTGTTGCTTTGATGCCAGCTGTAGGCTGCTCTTTTAAGAGATGTGCCATCCTGTTGBTCCTCTCACCGCTGTGGGTGACAACTTGATCACAACACTCTTGTCTTCACATCTTTACTATATAAATCAAAGTTCCTCTTTTTGTCCCTCAACGTTTTGCCTTGCTCTTTAAACTGAACCTCCTAGGAAAACCAGCTATTTCCTTCTGCCTTTGCTCTGCAATGACAGCCACTTTCATCTACCTTTCTGCCAACTCTTCAACCAYCTCTGCATTCCCTTTCATACTATTCTTTGCACATGGGGAAGCCTTGTAAAGCTGTCTTAATTTTATCTTTCACTCCTTCCTTGAAGACCACTCCAGTGGTAATGCCTACAAATCATTCCCATATGGCACTTATTAAGCAAGTAATAATCACAAGTAGTTCTCTGCCCATCTCTATTTATTATATTATTATCTCATCTTAACCCAACTCTGTCCTGTTTGCCTTATCTTCCCCGGTCTCAAGCCGGACAAACGTGTGCTCTGCATAAGAAGAATCAGCTCTGTTTAAACATCTAAGTAGCACTTTTTTAAGACAGATCCCTCTGGTTRCTGGATGTCCTACTTTCTCCTGTAGTAAAATGCAAAATAAACCCCACCACCTTTCAAAAAACCCAAGTGGATTGCTCAGGTCCTGTAGAACTAGAAACATAGAATAGTTACCTTATATATTTGTCATGGGTTTAAGGCTACCTGGTATTGAAATAATGCATGAATGATTTTTATAAATATTTAATCCTTTGAAGTGCACTACAGAGGTTACTTTTAATTTTTGCAGTTCAAAAAAAGTAAAGTTGTGGTTTTATATTTTACAATTTTAGTTAGTTTTTCCATAAGTAAATAATGCTTTATTATGGGTTCAACTTACAGCTCTGCTGTATACTGGGGGATGTGATCAGGAATTTTGTTGAGTTTCTGATTGGAGCAGTCCACTGTGGTCCCTTCACAGCGACATTTCTCAGGGCAAGCCAAATCTGCAAAGCAGTCTCCACTTAATTTGGATCTGTARTCTTCAGTGCCTGCAGAGGATTCAAGTCAAAACACATATACTAAGTTAATAAAGTATAAGATTTGCTTCTTGTGAGAAGGTTGAAAAGACATCTGCAGTGCAGATAACGGGTGGGCAACTTGGGAAATGCATGATAAACTTTGTGATACTGAACAGACAYGAGGGCTTCAAGAGAGGGTTAAATATAGGGACTTAAGATATGCTGGAAAAAGAAACTGAGACCAACTTCACATGGCAGGATAACATTAACTTGAGCTTTTCACAGCTGTACTTTCTGCTGATTATGTTGTCAGCCAATCTAGCCTTGTTTGTTAGCTAATCACACAAATGCCACTGTTTGTTTTAGAATTTGTTTTCTTTCTCAGTATCAAGAATAAATAGATCCTGAATGCCACCTTTTCTCTTTCTCTGGTTACAAATTTGTATTGTTGACTGGACTTCATTAACCTCTGTGATTTTTTTTTTAATAGTCCTGATACTCCACATCATCTCAACACATAAGATTGAAAGCCCTGTTTACAGCTTTAATTTGAAAAATGTGTGATCCTGACTTAAGCCTCAGCAGCTTGCCATGCTGTAGAAAGCTGCGTGACGTTCCATGGTGCTTGACAGAACCATGTTTTACTCATACCTCACAACCACATGGTTAGATCAAGCACAACAGAAAATCTCGCTACATTATCAAAACTGCATCCATTAGGCCAAGGGTAAGAGCAAGGGAAAAGAGGAAGGAGTAGGTATAAGTTACAGAAGTATTTGATGTTTAATACTTGCTTACGTGACATGGCATTCTTATTAGTGAATGTCCAGTGCCACAGTAACAGTATCACTGTCACAGATTAAATAATAATACAATATATATATATATAAATAAAAAGAAAAAAAAAAAAAAAGAACCACATTGAAAGTTTCCTCCACCATTTCCCAGAGTCAGTCAAAGAAAACATCCTAAACATATCAGGAAAAAACATCCAGTAAGGAACTGAGGGTGGGTGACAAAGAAAACAAAGAAAAGCCGAAAGGACCTGTGGGTTCTTCTTGGACAAAGGTGAAAAGACTGAGACTTTAGAAGGTGCATCAGGGCTGGGAGGTACACTGTGATTTAGCTCAGACACTGAACTTTACTTACAGCCAAAATGGTGAACTCCTGCAAAAGTAAAGATAGCCAAGAAGGAAAGAAAGACAGAGTAATCCCAATTAAGACAAAAACATGAACTAAGCTCTGATGTTCTCTACTTAAATTTAGTTTGATTAGAAGATGGTGCTAGGGCCACTGCCTTCAGAAGAGAGAAAGAATAATTCATTATAAGTGGCATTTTAAAATGAAGATAGGACAGGTTTATTACAGATTTCATATAGGATGATGTTCATGCCTCCCATGAATTATTCTTCACTATTTCGAATGMGTTCTTTAAAAGCTGCTGCCTTGACATATATAGGAGTTACAGAATATTCTGAGTTGGAAAAGACCCTCAAGGATCGAGTCCAATATCCATGCTATGCCACTTAAATCCTTAATAAACCAAACAAATATAGGAGAAACAGACTGCTCACCAGAGGGGAGAAAAACCCCAATGCTATTACATATTATGTGATCTAGAACTTGTAAATTCTTAGTAATACATATGATGAAACTACTATAGAGTATTTCCATGAACTAGCWTATAAATAAATGATTTAATACTTGCAAGCCTTTAGTCTTCCAAATTACTATAATGAAAGTTTACTAAGACTTCATAGTGTCTGCAGAGCACCATCTCCAAAAACAAAATAATTTGTTAAAATTATTTAAAAATTATAGTATCCAAAATTKAAATATTATCCAAAAATATTTAAAACAAGTATTAAAAATATTTAAGTGTTTAAAGAAACATTAGGATTATTTTATAGTATCCACTTAAGCATAAAGAAGTGCTTTTAGCACTTTTAAATACTCAGTAAACCAGTCTAAAAATATGTTTCTTTTTTCCTCCTGCATCCAGAGTGMATCATTGTAAGCAGTTTAAACAATTAATATATTCAGGGACAATGCCTTCAACAATTAAAATATTTTTAGGTAGCATCTCCCTGACAACCTGATAGAAAGAGAAAGCACAGAACCTGCATTTCAAGAAGCATGTATATAGCACTTTTTGTTTAATTAAATTATTTTTCTTCTTCTTTTTTCTTCCCCACCCCTGACCCCACCCTGAATAGCATATTTTAAAAGGTGCATAAATAAGCCTAAACTGCCTGTGTGGCCGTATTATAACCAGGCTGTGAAGACATTTTCTGGCAAGAAAACACGTCTAACTCAGAGGCAAAAGTTGTGCTGGCAAGGTTGAGTAGAAGTCACTCTGTGGCAGGAATACAGCTGTTCTACACATTAAGGAACTGAGTGGTACTACAGGCTTGTGAAATTGAATCCCCCTGTTTTATGCTGCTTTAAAACACRTTTTCCCGGATGCCAGTGCTGACAAATTGCTGCCTTGTTTTTTATTTCATTTGTCTTTTCTTCATATTCAAACCAACGTACTGGTATAAGGGCATGGAAAACTCCACATGACTGCTGCAAATTTAAGAGTTACATTACACAGCACTTGGAGAAAAGCTGTTAAACACACCAGCTGAAGAGACAACAGCTAAGACAACAGCAGAATGATGATMTACCTGTAGTACTCGAAAGAGTTAGTGCACTGGTGTCCTAATCAATTACTACAGATATTTTCCCAGATATTAAACTATTGCAGAAAACCCTGATTGCAAATCATGTACTGTAATTCATCAATAGATGCATTATTCCATTGTTTATTTTGTTATTGATAATGCGTTATGAAAATAATGTGAGTGAATATTTTTTTTTCTATTAAGAAAACAGTGTACACACTGACAAGCAAGGTAAAATAAAGAAAGATCCATATTTCAAAGAGCTAGGACCAACACCAGTAAATCTTTTGCAAAAATATCACAGACTTACTGTAGCATAAAGCAGGGAGTAAATTGGTATTTCACCCCAACTTTAAAGTCTCATTTTCTTTAATGGAAAGCATTTCTGATTCACTGTATGCATGTGACCACAGAATGCCTCTAATTAAGAATATCAGCTTTCTTTTCCAAGCATTCCACTGTGATTTCCTAAACAAAAGAAGGGTGAGCAAGCAGTAGATGCAGCCAGCATAGAGCATAAAAGCAAGGCAAAAGAATGTTCATTTGAAGAATGTTTGGTTTTTTAAAGGTGYGCTAGCTCTTTGACGGCAGCATGGTTTCCTGTGTTTAAAAGCAGCTCAGGAGCCACATTTTAAAAACAGTAGCAGCAGAAAGGCAAGGTACAAGGTAAGTGGAAGTGTCAGTTAAAATGTGAACTAGCAGGTGCAACCTTTCAAATTATTTAAGTATAGGTATAATTTTGGTAGGTTGTGTGCAAATCTGTRAGACAGAAAAAGGTAAACAGAGCTGCATGCTAAGCCCTTATATTCAGAAAACAGAATTACTAGTATTCTACAAAGGAAAACTGTATTTAGCTACAGGTATTGACTAATGTTAGTACACATGCATCAGTTTCYTAAAAGCTATAACAAACTTTGCTTTTGGGGGGAAAGGGAGAGAATATCTGCAGTTAGTCAATCTTACTGCAGAGCCAAACCTACCTGGAATGAAATACTGTTCTTTAGCTAAATAAAGAGAAAAAAAAAATAGAAGATGCACCTGAATGTCAGCAAGCAAAGAATGAGTTTTATTAGATTAAATATGGACTGCAGTTAACTAGAGATAATTTAGTGAAAAAATGTGTATTCACAAAGAGAGCTGATAAACAACAAAGTGTGAATAGTCATAAATGTATCCGGAACATGGATAACAAAACAGTTTTCATCTGGTATTTGCACTTGAGACTGAATAAACTGTAAAATRTGAAATGCACCTGGAACAGCTGGATACCATATGACAAAAGTTAGGATTTAAAGAAATGTAAGTAGGAAATGGAATAAGATTAGAAAAAGAAAACAGTAAATTTCAGTATGAGGCAAGCTCCCTGTATAAAAGGAATATGTCATGTTTCCATATTTAGCTTAGAAATCTTTAGATCTTTCACATATTCCAGAGCCCTGTGGAAATTTTACAAAATGATTTATGTTGGTGATACTTGTAGTGAATAACTTTAGCATTTCATTCTGAAGTTTTATATATTACATTTATTTTGTTAGATTTAATGCTACTCAGAAATAGTGCCAAATGTGCTAACTACAGTAATGTTCCATGATCCAATGCTCTATTACTTCCCAGATTTCCCTCTATTCAAAGAACTAAAAAAAAAAAAAATTCTCTGATGTTTAATAATTCTGTAGAGAGACAGCTGCCTTCATTAAAACTTCTATAACCACTATTTTTTTTGCCAATAAAAGAAAAATAGTAGCTGAACTAAGAAAATTACCTGAGCAGCGGAATTTCTTGCTTTTGATCTGGCCGATCCTTTTGTTTGCCAGACGGCGGGGGCTGGTGCAACGGGCACCACTGGTCTCAATGGGGTTTGTGTGAAGATAATCCGCCAGCCACTTCAGATGGCAGTCACAGATAAATGGGTTCTGAGCCAAATGCCTTTCATGGAGAAAAAAAAGCAGTAATATTGCACATTATYTCCCTTTGGTCTCAGCAGTACCCAGAGCTTTTTCTGCATTGTAGAATACGAAGTCACACTTGAGAAAACCATAAACAAGGACATACGTACAAGGTCTGAATGGCACGGAGGGGTGAGAAGGTGCCTTTTGCAATGGTCTGAAGCTTGTTGTCATACAAAGAAAGAAGATTCAAGTTGTGCAGATCTTGAAAGGCATCAACTCGCAGACAATTGATCTTGTTGGCATTCAATAATCTGTTTAATGGAAGACAATTATAAAGTTGAAAGAAACTGCTCCATGCTGCAGCTTCAGCAATTTTCACAGGCAATTCTTTGTGCACCTTTGCAACTAGAACAAGAGATGTAGTAACAAATAATAATTGACAGTGACATAAGGAATTTCAGTGAATTGAAATATCTTATTTAGGTGATACATATTCCTACATATTTGAACCTTAGAGCTGAAATGCGTACATTTATTCAGCTAAAATTGCATTTCTTGTATATGCTTGTTGAATTTCTGTGTGGTATTTGTGTACTGTGCAAAGGAACAAGCCAAAAAAATCAAGTATATTCAAGGAAAACTAGTTTCTTTTGCCAAATAAATAAACAAACAAAAAAGGAACTGAACACTGTGTTCATTAGCTGGAAGAGATGTGCAGTGGCACTTTTAATTATATGTTACTAATCAGCATGCTGCCACATTAACAGAGTTGTAGTAAAAACTGGTGGCATGGASTATATCCAAATCTGTCTTGGATCCTTTTTCCTCTGTATCTTCAAAGGGAACCTTTTCTTCCCTGTACCTCCCAGACTTTTAGTGTTAAAACAAACAAGCCAATCTAAACCAACTCCATTTGAAGAGAAAAAAGAAACAAGTCATTCAATTAAATGMACTTTTATAACCAAGTATGTTTTATTTCATTCCATTTTGAACCAGAAATGGAATGAAATGGTGAATTTGAAACTAAYGCTCTGATAGTTGTGCCACACAAGTAGAAATTTACTTAAATGTACTATCTATCKATACAAGGTGTATTAATCTACGAACATTTTTTAATACATAATTGAGAGTTCAGAAACTTCTCTTACTTTTTTTTTTTTTAACAGATCTGAAATACGTTTTAGTAATAAAACATCTTTACAGGACAACAGGAAAGCATACCCTGCCCACTACTATACTGTTTTTGTGACTGAAATAAATCAAAATGCAAACCTCTAGGTGGTGCTAGAACTTGCATTTTCTTTGTATATATTTACTGTTTTGCCATCTTGTTAATTAATTATTAACAATTACTTGTTAATAATATATATTTTGCCAACTACTTCGTGGTGAAGTCTGGACATCAGATAATTCTAAACATGTGTGAAGAAATTTTAAATTCTTCAAGAGGACTCTAACTCAACAAGTCAGTTACTCTGGGACAATTTCTTCCAAAACCATCACTGTTGTTTTATGGTCTATTTAACACATTTCTTTTGCACAGCCTCTTCTGCTAAATATTGAAAATATTTGATAAACATATCACCATGAAATTCTTTATTCCAGTATAAAATGTAAAGAGTAATGATTTAAAAGGTTACAATTTCCAAAGTGTTAAACGAAGCAGCAGCTGGAGTTCACAGAGTTAAAGAARTGTACAGAGTGTCTGAAAACTTTAAAAGTCATCAATAAAACTGTGGTGCAATACTGCTCTTTCATGGGTACAACCAGAAATGCAATTGCATAGCATTCCCACTATATATTTTCTCCTTAAAACACACAAATATTCCTGCTATGACTCCCACACTTTATGCATGCTATTTGCTGTTTAGAAGGTATCATATCTTTATGGATTTTATTCTTAAAAATTCCATACTGGAGAATATCTTTATTTTAATCATTTTAGTCAGAGCCATTAGCTGATATGATCACATTTGTGGATGAATGGCAGACTGGCCTACAACAGTCCTGACTCTTTTGGCTTTAGCATAAATTGGTTTTACTGTACTTTGATCTTACATATGGGATTTCTAGCCAGTTCTTCTGGCATAAATCTCTCATCATGTTAACCCTTTTGAATGGTCCCAAAATAGAATATATTTAAAAAAATACTCACAGCAATTGCAGAGAAAAGAGTCCTTCAAATAGACCCTTTGGAAGTTCTGTGATTTTATTGCCATAGAGGACTCTGTACCAGGAAACAAAGCAAACAAAGYTACCTTTATGAAAGGCAAAGGCACATGTTATGGTATTTTGACTTCAAAAATAGAGAAATTCCCATTTTCCTSAAAGGAATTTAATGACAACCACTTGATACTTGCAATATCCTTGTGTTCCTGTGAGGCAGCAGGATCACACRTTTTCCCAAAAGGTGTGTAGCCCAAAGAGCTTTCTGAAGAATAAGCACCTCACTGATTACAGGCTCACCAAGGGACCTGGCTAAGTGGCTCTGCTGTTTGTAACAACAACTAACTGGGGAATAAAGGACACGTTTGGTTTTGTTCAACTCCTTGCCATAAATGTATTTATAAACCTCCCCCATACATTATTAGTGTCCAGCTGTGAAAGAATATTCAATTATCACTATCATTCWGAAATTATTTTTACAACTTTCAGAACTGATTGAATTTATTGAAAAATTTTGCAGGGAGCCAAAAGGCCAAATAATTTCACTGTAAGAATATGAGAAATTTGCTTCTGTTTACAGGTCAAACGGATACCTACAGTGAATTGAGTGAACGTAAGCCCTGGAAAGCATCTGGAGCTGCTTCAGAGATCTGGTTATTGCTCAGGTCACTGAAACAAACAAAATTTGATACAATTAGTTCAAGTATTTTCAAAATAATGAACTTTAAGATAATATGTGATTAGAATTAAGCATGGATGGGAGAGAGAAATTAAAATATTGACATGAGACATTGCCAAAGAACTTTATTATGAAACCACTGAAATTGCCAATACACTGAAACAAAATGCATGGTCAAAAATAGGCCTTTGAAATGCTTGAAAAAGAAAAAAGATAAAGTATTTATTTTCCCTAATTGCATAAGTACTTTTTTTTTAAGGATTCTCTGCTTGCTATGATCACAGTGCTAWACAGCCTCAAAAATAATCTGAAATTATCCTCATTCTCTTTTTCCCTACAATTTTCCCTACAGTAGCTGCTTCTATGCAGTACTATATTCAACAATTTCAGTATTTGGTAAAAACCCAATTGTTATAAATATGACAAACATGATGTATGGTCTCAACAATCAGGCTGCCGTATCAGTTTACCTTGTGGCAGTCAAACTTTCTTAAGTGCTCACACTTGAGCAGCTCCCTTGTGCCATCTTGACTTGTTTTTTATCTTGATTTGTATATACATCTGAAAATAAATGTAAGTTACTGGTTACGTACATTCTTCGAAGCTTTTTATAGGGGGAGAAAGCTCCAGGAGGTATGACCTTGATTGAATTTTGTTCCAACCGTCTGCAAAAGAACAGCAACAACATAAAAAYACAACCCCCAAGCCAAACAAGGGTCTAAAGCCATAAGAAACTTGGAGAGACAGATTTCAACAAAGAAGGCTACTTTTTCTTTCCTTTTCAGCATCATCTTTATTTCTTTCATTACAGAAAAAAAGAAGAAGGAAAAAAAAATCTGCCAAACCTTTTAACTTATAGACAATAGAGTTGTAAATTAAAACCCAATCTTGATTTTACATTTAAAGAAAACTTTTTGTTACAGCATACAAGATTCTTCTAAAATTTAAGGTAGAATTGTCATAAAAAATTTTGATCTTGAATTAGTCTTAATTTACATCCAAAATATTATTCACATATAGCAATTTGCATAGTAATTKCTATTTAGAAATGCCTAAAGACTTCCATGAGATAATTGAAATATGCAAACTATGGGAAAGGGGAGAGGAATGCTCCTACAGAACAAATAACATTTATTGTTACCTGCAATAAGGCAACTGCCATGTTTTCAAAGACGCACACAATTTCTTTAGATACAGTACATGAAATATTTTCTTTAAGATACAATGCTAGAATTGTATAGCCACACTTCTAACTTCTTTAAACAAGTATTTTAATCTCAACTTGGGTCTAATGTTACTGSCCACACTTGCTTTGTATGTATAGTGACTGTAAGTGAAAACTCTCATATTGTAAAGAGTGAATTTACTGATGGAAACCATTATCCAAGAAGTTTTTGAACTTGCAGAGATTTGCATATGGGAAATCAATGCAGACACAGACCTATGGCCCAAGTGCCAACAAGTCAAAACAGAGTCAGAAATGAGCACATTTAAAACAGAAACTGCTTCTCCACGTACCCCACTATATCATGGTTATGGCAGTGAAAATTTCTGCTGTGTATACATAAGGTAAGAAACCATTATAGCAAAAAGTACTCCAGGAAAAGGCAGGATTAGTCAAAGTACATACCATGCTTATCTAATAAGCTACTTCCCTCTTTCGTGCACAGTATCAACCCTATTTATGCACATAAAGACAGTGCCAAAATCTATTTAATAAAATTAATCAAAAACCTGTAAGTTTACTGCATTATTCTAAATTACAAGGACATTSCCTCACAATTCAAGGTGAAAGAGACTTTTAAAATCTAGATGCAGAAATACTGGCCTATTTTTTTCCTTTTACTCTTTTCCTATTAACTGTCTTCTGTTTCATTTTTGTTCTGATTGAGACATGAGTCTCTGTGTGCAGTGTAACTAATAAACCAATATATATTTTGAGTAAACTTTTCCAATAAAATATTCTAAGAGRAATGGTTTCTTTTTGCAAAGTTTCTCAAGAGATCATGATACAGCTGAACTGAAGCTCTTTTTCTGCCTTCATAAACCCATGTTCAGATAGAAATATTTATATATTTAATACTTAAAATCTCTTTAGTCAGATCATACTTTAACTTAGCTGAATTTGTTGTTGAATGGCTTATCATGAGCCCAAGGGAAAAAAACAAAAGCTCCAGAAAAATCTTCCAGACACAGAGAAATTCTCACTTCATCTCATCTGTTTTAGGAACATACTGTGACCTTGCTATAGATTTCAGGTATATTTTAAACACTGATATTTCRATCCCATGGCACAAGACTGAAAACCTTTTCCATGAACCTGATGCTCATTCAAACTCTTTACCCTGGCTGAGCCTTTTGGACCCATAAACACATTTAGCATCAGAACAGGAAGGTTCAGACCAGGATACAAAGCAACAAGGTCACTGCTCTCCTGTACACTTGGCTAGAGGCAGAATGCAAACATCTGAATAAGTAAAAACTTGCTGAGGTTAAAGGACAGTACTGAGTTAGGCCAAGACAAGTATTTTCTATCCTTACATTACATTTTTATCTTAGTTTTCCCAGAAAATGAAGATTAGGCATGCTTCTCATCTAAATAGATTTCTAGTCAGGTGGCTAAATCAGGGAGAGCAAAAACCTCCAAATAATAAAACTTCCTCATTTTAGCAATTGTAAGGAGCTGAGAAGCCAAACTAACTCAGCCACAAAGAGCATGGTTGCCATCCATCCATTCCTGTTACACACTCTATTGGGCAGCAACCAACCACCTAAACACCAGGGAGAGCCTCACCTGGCATTTATCAGATGTGGAGCTCTGGCCACCAGGCAAAGAATATCCTGCACAGGGAAACACGCAGGGCATATAACAGASGGCTGGAAAGGAGCAGGGTGGGCATGAAAAGGGCAAGGAAGGATTAGACCAAAATACAGAGGAGGTCTTGGGTTGCTAGAGAGAGAGACTGTGGGAAAAAAATGTCTGTCTCTGTGTATATGGGAAAGAGATATTGCAGTAGCCAGGCTCCCACATGAGGCTATCAGAAGCCTCATTTATTAAAGCTGCTTATTAGCCCATGATGTAGAGATTTGTAACCTCGTGCTGCAGGGGTTCCACTCTACATTCACGTATCTTTAAACTACAGTGGTCTTAACTAGGCAGGATAAGGCATGTAACTTGAGGTCTAGCATTAAATTAAGACACAATGTATTTTACAGTTTACTCTCTTAATTAAAAATATGTATTAATTTTACAAACTGAAGTACCTTACAGGATCCACGTAGGCCTTTTTGTATGAGAAGGTGGAATAGCAGATTTAATTTAATGCTGTCCCATTTGTCTGCAAATTACATGGGACCAAAACCTGAAGAAGTCCTGCTACAGTGTATTTCTGAGAGCTAATTTTCTAGGAGTTCTAACACCAATTCACTGGTGGATGTGAAAATGAACTCCATGTCAACTTTAACTAACGTTTTCTTTTCGTGAAACATTTATAGTCTAGTAGACAGACTGTGCAGTGCTGGGATATATATACAAGCTCTTCTGGATAAAGGATTTGTTATAGTAGGATCATCTAAGTATGTCTTTTCATAAGTCACGCTGAAGTGTAGGCACTGAAACACATCACATTTTAGAAAATGAGATTAACATAAGAAAGGAGGAATAAGATTATATAAATACAGAAGAAAAATCCTTTATATCCCATTTTGTCTATAAAGAAAGTAAATCAAATACACATTTTCAAGCTTTGTTATCCTCTAATTTTCTGCTTTATCTTCATAGAATCAGCTGCATTTCACAGACTGTAAATTGGCATCAACTATTCCAGAGAAAATCTAATTAGATATATTCCAGAGTCACAAAGTACAGACAGACTAATATCTAAAATAAATTTGCATTCTACTGATAAAACCCACAGTAATTAAAAACCCCTTTATATTAATGCCCTATATTAAATATTTTTAGTTCTGGAATAGATGGATTGTAGTTATCTATTACTGAAAAAGTCAGCCATTAAGTGCTTGCAAATGACTTGGCCAGAAGTAGCATTATATCAYCAATGAACAAAAAACRTGTCAGTATTTTTCCATGAAATTTKTATTAAATTTTGTTCACAACAACCCCTTTCAAAGTCATCCCAGAAGTCATTCTTTCCTATAAATGAACATCTACGTATCATAAACAGTGCCTTGGTGGTTTCTTTTTCAAAAGTCAMAGTCAATTTTAGTAGCATATTTAATAAGCTAAGATAATGGAGGAAGACAGTTAAGCACACTCTTCATCAAAGCTTGCATCGCCTSATGTAAAAGAAAGTACTCTGCCCATCACTGCACAAGCACTAATTAATGCTCTTAATATCAAGTCTCTGGYTCCTTTTAGTGTTTCACTTCAAAGAAGTCCTGCATCGATACATAAGTGTTTYACTGTCTTTTAATGTTGCCAAACTGGTTGAAACCTTTTTTGATGACTATTCCCTAATCTCTCCTATCTAGGAAATGTACTGTGAACATTTCTCTTTGGAAATCTTTCCCCTCTGCTTATCACTGCAGACACTGTAATGTACAACCACTTACTATTCTGAGAAACAAAGGTGCTTCTGCAGTTGTGACTTCCAACCTAATCAAATCAAATCAAAGTAGGTCCCCAGCCAGTAGACAGATTCTTCCCACACGGTCCCCAGAGAGCCCTGTGACATGTAAATCACTTGACACTTTCCAGGAGGATGCTGTTCTCTGCTGTRAGCCTGCAGACACCATTACTGATTACTACTTCCGCACTTACAGAGACAGACAACATGCTTATTTATACTGACACTTTTAAACCAGCTTATTCTCCCACTTTAAAAAGTCATTTCTGTGAATGAGTGCTGCACCAGGAAAGAGGGCAGACTGTGAATGAAGAACACCCTGTTCTCTACAGAGAAGTCATGCAGATGGGGTACAAGRTACTAAGACTGCTCAGTAGAGAATGATAAAAAAATATACACAGAGATGTTCTTCACCAAAAWGCATGTACAGTGATCAGAGATTTATAGAAAGCATTTTGTAATACTAAAATAAAATAAAACATCTTGCTTAAGGAAATGTGAATTTGAATATGGAGGAGGAAATTAGAGATAYATAATTAAACAATCATAACATCTTGATTAAGTAAATTTGGATGATTGAAYAGTGGCTTTAGCAGTTAATTAATCTATGCTTTTAATTCCAGTATCTACTAAAGTCTTTCAAGAAGGTTGTCAAGAAATCCCAGAAGGATTCTACTATAGAGAGAAAGTGTAAGCTGCGCAATGAGTCTGATGTATTGCACAGATGCTGATTATAYATGGTAATAAAATTGACAGCTCTTCTTTGCATTTCCCCCATCTGCTTTTAAAGTAAATGGCAAAAACAGCTGTCAAAAACCCAAAAAATAGATTTCAGTGATGGAATTGAGTGCAGCTCCTGAATCTGAAGAGCTGCAATACACAGCCAATACATCTCTCATCACATCAACATCTGCCAGGTTCTGGGTTTTTTTTTTTTGTTTGTTTTTAAAATAAGGAAACAACAATTATGTCCCCTGCTAGAGGAATCCTTGAGGCTATTAAACAAAGTACCTTTTTTCTCTCTCCACAACTGCACCTCTAGAGTGCTTCAATCCATTAAATGTCACTTCTAGCTTTAGCAGCAGAAGAATTCTGTGATATCATCCACATCTAACAAAACAAAATACATATTTTGAATGACTACATTACTTGCATTTCTTACTTTCAGGCTCTAAGTCTGTGGATTAATAAATCTGTTTGGCAGTTTCCTAAATATTTGTATACAAAGAATCACTGTCAATGTTGCCCTAAAGCTTGCCAAACTGTTAACATCCAGTCTAATTGCTCTATCAAATATTTCCTCAGGGGATTGATTTTATATGACAGATGACTCCTTAGTCTGCATTTCATCAAGAAAGTAACAAGAATTGCCATTCYAAAGCTATTAAACAATTCATCGCATTTACTCAAAGGCAAGGCTCAAACTTATATTTCATTACAGAAAGAACCATCTCCTGCTCTGAACTCAAGAGCATCACTAATGATGGGCTTGACACTCCTCCATTGTTACAGATTCAGGTTGTAGCAAAGTACACCACCTGTTAAAGAATTATTTGCTTAGTACTTTGGCTTCTGYCAGTGTGGCTCCAGGGCAATGAGCCTGATTCACCTAGACTCAAGTTAGTCTCCCTAATTAGCCCATTTTTGATGAMAGTTTCTATACTACCAAACCTAATCAAGCTGTTCACAAAATTCACAAAAAACAGATATAATCCTGCTACACTCTTATTCATCACAAGCAGAAACTTGTCCACCTGTTCTGAAAGAGCAGAATCACTACTTTGAAAATCCCCCCTATTRAGTGAGACCAAGAGTGTGTCAGGAGTGTCAGTACCTGCTAAACAACACGTGGCCTTACACCGTGTATTTGACACAAAAATCAAAAAGTTTAACKGAGAATACTTGGCTGCTTACTTTACCATGTATTTAGAAATGTAATTGAAGAAGAARCATTTGAAAGACAACAAAACTCAACATACTGAAAAGTCAACACCCATAGTTTCTTTTTAAATTACTTCACTCACATAATTGCTGAGGAAAAGTAATCAGTACTGAAGAGCCATGTGTAAAAATAAAATCTAAGATTAACAACACCTTTGAAGTGTGGCACAGCTGTCAAGATCTGCGAGGGATTTTCTGGAAAAGCGACATGGGCCTTCTCCAGCTTCCCTTCATGCTGTATAAAATATTCATTTATTCCATGCCTGAGTTATTTTCTTTCCCTTGGCAGCATCAGAAAGGTCCATCAAGGTGCCTTTTCTTCTTAACACCCACGAAAAAGCTGCACAAAACCCCAGGAACGGTGTTCATGTTGGCCAGTACCTACTTGCAGTGTCTGGAAACAGGCACAGGTTTCATGTTTCTTGTCCAGTTACTGCRTTCTGTGTCTCTGTGTTCTCTTGACTCTTGAAATTACCCTGTCATCTAAATTTAATTWGTTTTGAAGATAGGACACAAGGGTGTGAAGAAAGCCAAAGATGTGAACAATGGCAGRATAGAACACATGCTAATAAAGAACAGATTAGATGTTATATGTATAAMAACATGTGACAACTCAAATGAAAAWGCTGGTTTTTATTTTTTGTAAAAAGCATAAAGCCACATGATTTACAGCAATTTTCAGATTAGGAAGATATTTGAGTAAGAGCATGACAAATCATTTCTCTTGTGTGTGTTAAACAGGCAGGATTAGATATCAAATTAGCAAAATTATCTATTTTGAAGCATTCAAATAGAATATGGTTTAAGTTTTGCAGGAGAAATGTTAGTGTAGGAATGCCAATGATAAGTGAAAGGTAATTCAGTGAAATCTGCATTGGTAAATTAAATATATTAAGCTGAAGAAGTCAGTACCTCAACAGATTTCTTTACCTCATTTTAACTTGTTTCACATTTATTCAAAATACTTCCTTATGAATAATGCATTTTTCATTATTTGCATGTAGTTATTGTGTGTTTATATGCATATATCATATGAAAGTTGTGTAGATTTTAGTGAATTTCTAAATTTTTGATGAAGCACACAAACCAGTTGTTTTATATTGCAATGGGCATAAAYACTGCTTTAACTAAGAAATAATGACCTTCCCAAGATTAAAGAAAAGCACAGCAAGAGAACTGTRTCATTGATGCACAGATGAACATTCTAAACAGAGGTCAGGGAGTGACAAATCATAAAACCTTTCTAATAAAATTATAATACAGTATTAGATTTATTTTCAAAGTTAATGGGCATATTTGCAATATTTAACCAGCTAAACAGGGCCAGGGGCATTTTTTAAATTAGGTGCTGCTGAACACGGAAAACTTCAATCACAGTGTACATTAATACTAAAATTTCGATTTCATGTCAGATTTTCCATTTCATTAGGAACCAGCAGAATTTCCATTTCATTAGGAACCTTTTTGGTCCTCCTGCATATGTAAAGTCATACTCTTACAAATTCTTTTGATCTTAAAAACGCTGGTCTTAGAAACCTTTGGGAGGGAAAGAAGATAAAGARAAGGTTTGAGGATATGGACACATGAAGTACAGTTAAGGAGAAACATATATAAGAAAAGTTAATTTTAATATCAGGACAACTATATTAAGTCACTCAAAAGTTTGGAGTGTTAGAGTAAGAGCTGAGAAAACAGTAGCCAGACAATATGAATTTATTAAGGGGCATTTAGTTATTTATGTATCTTTTAATGTATTTAATTTTAATGCAGCAATTTCTGAAAATTCAAAACCTGACAGTTTTCTGGCTTCCTACTGACCAAAGTATGCATCAGTATTTATAAGAAAATGAATACTCTAACAACTCATTTTTAATCCATAAGTAGACTTCATCTTTTCCCTTGACATCTGCATACACTATAGGCATTTGTTATGAGAGTAATTAAGAAAATATTTCTTTWAAACAGAAAAGTTTCGAAAAGAGCCATAAGAATGATTAAATTATTTTGAAACATTTTATAGTGAGACYAAAGAGATTTATCTACTTCAGGTACCATCCAAAGGTTAATACATATTTTCTCAAAATCAGAGCATACAGTTATAGAGGATTCTTGCAAACTACTAAATAGCAATACTTTGTAAAGACCAATGTCTATATAAATATATGTGCATAATGAAACAACTTGAATCTTCCAGAATGAACAATGAAACTTCCAGAAACAACAATGAAACTTCCAGAACCTTGCTGGATGTGTAAGGTTTCTGACTGATGGCTCAACTGTTAAAGAGGTAAATCACATACATGAAMTGACATTCTAAGTACTAAGAAGACTGATGTTTTGATTTAAACTGAAAAGCAAACACAAACTTAACACTGAAAACCAATCATCTGTTTAATGTCTTGTAACTTATTGCATCATGTCCACAGCATTCCTCATTCTTTTCAAGCTGCAAAGATGCCGCGTTTGCTCTCATTTGTGTCCTGCTATGTCGATAGCCAAATCAGGCTTTGAGCTGCTAAAAATAGAGAAAGTTGCCTTATCTCTGACATTTCAGAGTTTTCCTGCTATGAGAGTCTTTAAACTGCCTTCAATAAMTGCACAAAACCTCTCCAGGTGACTTTTCTCTGTAAAGGGTCACCCATAGAAGTATCTTTGCATCTTGATGTAAGAGTCTCTCTGTTCAATTGCTACTTATTTAAGGCTGTACTTTGGACTTTTAGCCAAGGATTAATATTAAAAAGACAACAGAAATGATGAAACTGTACACATGCCAAGTTTCACTGGAAAAGATACAGAACCAGAGTTCCCAGTACTCAAATAAAATTCCTCATGTATGCAAAGCACTTCCGCAGTTTCTGCAGTGTGATCAGACCACTTTATCTTGGTTAAGTCCATCTGTCARAATCAGTTCTGTCAGATCTCATTTCCTTTCCCCTCTTTTTCTCTTCTTTTTCTTCTCTCTCTTTTACTTCCTTATTTCCCACTTCTCATTTAATATAATCTAAGTGTTACTGTGAGAAGCAAACTCAGGAAGGTTTAATCCTGTTTAATTTTAAACGCAGCTCACAAAGATGTAGTTGAGTGCTTGGCATAACACACAATCATTAATCAACAGACTTATGGAAACAAAGTATAAGGAAGAATGAGATGGAGTAAGATGAAAACATGAAGAAAAACAGCCAGAAATCAGGACGGTAAGATGAAATACTGAGGCAAAAAAAAAAAAAATAAAATAGGAAACTCATGGAAAATGTAAATAATGTTGTCGGGAAACAACCGTAAAATTTCTACTTTTGTTATTCAAACATTATAAAGCTTCATTCACATGCAACACAAAACTTTATCCTGAAGGCCACAGTAATAAGAAGTCAGGGGCTTTTCAGTACACTGGATTGTGAAGATGAACTGTCAAAATTCCTGACTCCTATATGTTTTTTTCATTCCACATATTATGTGGTTTAGGATCTTTCCTGCCCATTAGAAAGACTAGAATTATCTATAAAATTGCTCCTTAGTCAACAGTGGCAGCCCTCAAGTCACCCTTCCCTCTAGCAAACCTCCCTCCTCCCCAAAACTGCTATTCCAAAAAGAAAAAAGAAGTAAATTTAATTATTTCTTTTGACTAATAATTTTTTTAATATTAAAAAAAAACCCTAAAGGAACATCCAATTTTATTCCATGCTCTTTTTGCTTAAATAATTATTTTTACAAACTTATGGTCATCAGACCAGGTACTCCTTCCCCCCTATTCCCCACCCCATAGAAACACTTAGTGCACTTCTATTTATTTTCATTTATGCATAATATTAGTGCAAGGAAAGAATTTTTAGAACCACTTTGACAGGYTCAAGCCATGGAAGAGGAACGAAAATCAGAAGAATGTGAGAGCAGCATTTTCACAAAGGTAGGTCTAGCACACTAATGGCTTTTTGGCCTCTTTTGAAATAAGGGCCTGTCACACCATTCTGAGATAAGGCACCAGCACAATTAGCAGAATTGCTGCTGGGTTGCTATTTGTAGGGTTTCTCATAGTCTGTTTGAACACGTGCCAAAAACAAGTGTCTATTTGAAGGGAATCAGAATTATTTCTGCCAATCATTCAAGAATCTTCAGAAGGTGAATCCTGAAATTAAACTAAGTGAAAAGAGATTAACAGTGAGGAAAAGCTAAAATGTGGAAGGAATGCCTGCATAGAGGCTGATAAATGCTGTTGCCATTAGAAAGGCTATAATTTCTAGCACCAATTAAAGTAATAGTTTTCAACCTTAAGAATGACATTTAATGCCTTTAATTCATGAGCTGCATGACAAAGGAGAAAAGCACTAGGTGCACTAGGCCACTTAAGTTGGTTAAGTGTAACAGACTGAACATGCCAATGAAAGGGCATCTCCTAAAAAATTCTGTAAAAGGAGAGAGGTTTAAAAAAATCGACACCAACTCAAATTATGATGTTTGAGATGAATTAATGAATAATGTATCATGCTTTGCTTGAATTGCTGAGAAAAGGCTAAAGAAAGGCATACTAAATGACAAATTTTGAAGATTACTCACATTATTTTTGGGCACTGCATTTTGTCTCACAATGTTACAATAAAGACATTAAAATAGCAGGATTATGGGAAATCTTTTCAAGTTCCCAAAATGTTTCCTGCAGGTCACTCATGGCAGGAAGTCTTTTCATTTGGACCAGAGGCAAAGGTACATCTGTGCACTCTTTTGATTGTTGCACTTCCTGTAGAATTCATAGGTGAACTAAAACTGGACGAGTTTTTGGTGCTCAACCAAATATTTTTATTTTTAGAAGTATAGAACATGAAGTATTTATTTATTGAATATTATCACATGGATAAAACCTGACAATTTAGGTATTCTTATTTGGCTGTGTGTGAGTTTATTTAGATAATAAAGTGGGGATTAATTTTGCAGAAAGGGTGTAACCGGTACAGATCCATTGTACTAAGTCAATACAGATTAAGATTTGCATTTACTGAGATGGTGAATACTTAATTTTGCTCCAAGCTTCAATAGAGGACACCCCAAGTTTTACTCTTCCATTATCAGTGGCAGCTCCTTAGAGATAAGCAGTGGTGTTTCTGAAGGCATCTCCCCAAGAGGCGCTTGGCAGACACCGCGCTGCCCGCTGATTGTTCAGAGCAGCGGGAATCGCTGCTTTCAGCCAACTCACTGCTGCACCCTGGACAGGTCACACAGAGGGTGACAAAATCATCTCAGCAACACCCTGACAGTCACCCGGGAAGCCAACTAAGCTAGAATGGAACAGCATTTTGGCAACTGGTTCTGCCTCCTGCTCCCACCATCACAGAATGCCTGCGCGTTCCTCAACCACTTCAACTTCCAGTCCTAACTATTTTTCTCAGTGGTTTAGGCTGTCACACCAAGATTGGAGACAGGGAGATACAGTGCAAGCACATGCTCTCCTTGCCAGCTCTGCTACAGAAGCAGTAGCCATCAGCTGAGAAAACAGCTCCTAATGTCTTAAAACAGCATTCCAAGAYAGCAGAGCTATCAAGGCAATGTAAAGTCACAACAACAGTATTAGACCCTAAACAGAAAGCCTTCTCTTGTAATTTTCCCTGAAGAGCTAACTCAGAGCTTCAATATGCAAAATTTTATTCAGTTGAAACTGCCAATGTATAATACTTAAGAAATTCAATATTCCAYTTAAGGGGTTATTTTTTTGAAACACTATATAGGTACAAGTTAATTTATCAACCCCCTCGGGGAAAAAAAATTAAAAAGCATACAATTGTCAACATGGAATATACACTTTAAACCTGTAATTTAATTATATTTATGAGAAGGACAGAGAATAGCAACATTATTAATATCACTTGGCCTTATACAACATTGTCCAAGATGGACTGACATTGTAATGAATTCAAAGTATTCTCATGCAGAAACAGATCGGATAACATTGTTTTCAAAGAAAGTATACCAATATTTCATAGGGTACTGAGGAGTTGATTGAGGTCAGGATTTCATTGAGAGAAAGAACAGAAGAAATGGACAGAGAACTTGGAAAAATATTACTAAACCATAGGCATGTGTTGAAGACAAACTTAGAAAGAATCTCAAGAAAAAAAAAAWGGAATTCTGGATCTTTTAAAAGSWWACACRGATCATATTCTKATTAAAAATAACCTGCTCTCYCTACAAGAACAAATAAGTAAGAGGCAGAAATGAATGGAAAAACAAAATCTCACAAAATAAGCTGTCAAATTTTTAACACCTCTGTGAAAGAGGGTTGACAATAAAGTTTAACATCTCACAGGATGTCTCACRGGAAAACGTTATTCAAATAAGATGYAATAAAGAAAAGACAAAAAGATGGAAAGATATAAACACCAAAGGTGTTTGCAGACAATGAAATTGGCTGAAGCATAATATGACAGGCTGGTGGYTCTCAGCACYAGATTCTTCAAATGMAGCTCACAAACAGAAGAGAGGGAWSAGAAACTTGTTCAGAGTAAGGGAATTTGAAAGYATTGTGGATTTTTCTAATGTCCCTATCAATAAAGTACTGAATGTTCAGAAGAAAAGGAAGGCAAAAAAGGAAAAGTACTGAAAAGATTGGAYAATATTTGGTGCAGGTAAATTAAAAGCACAGTGTTAATTTTCTCGCAGTGTGCASAAGGATCTGCTAGTATTATGAGTGAATTAATAATAATTTGGCTGTTAAAGCCTGTACATCCTTCAGAAAACAACAGGGAGCCAGCACATTTCTCTATCCCCCTCTCCCTGAGAGCTGGGSAGCTCCTGCCAAAGGCTGTGCTGTAAATGCTGCTGAAGGTAATGAAGCCACGTGTGTGGGAACRGCGTCGCAGCGCTCACGGTCCCCGTCTGCCTCGTGCTCAGCAGCTCCCCAAAATTCCTAACCCTGCCATGGCAGCAYGGGCTCATCTCTTCAAGTGTTTACTGTCACTACCACCTTGGCATACTGACAACATTATAGCCTCAGAAATAAGCGAAAAAACCAGATTATTTTTGTGGGATACAATCATTCTTTTCAATCTAATCTCAAGGGGTTGCTATAAGCAACAGTTGCAGAGGACTTCTAYAAAAATGAAGCTTTAAAACGCTTCTTATTGTATGATAACAATACTGGAATGTCACCATCTTCCCGTATGCTGCATTTAGTTAAAAGCAGAGGACTGAAGTCTTTCATGGAGAAGCTTTAAAACGTGACATACAACCTGATTCAGTGTTCAGAAATGTCTGTGGATGGGATAAGAGGATTACATTCACCAACTTCTGGCTCCTGACAAAATCATAACAGCTGAAAAAAAAGGCCTAGGACTCTGCATGGATAGTTCAAGAAAAAACATGGTGCAACACGTACAGGCAGTAAAATAAAGCAAGTGAGTATTAGGTTGCAAAAGACAAATGAAAGAAAATCAAAAATCTGTTAATAAAAAACTGATGATTCACTGCCATCTGGAATATTTTATACTACTCTGGTCATTGAAGGTAAAAAAAAAATTACAAAACAAGTAATTCAGGGAAATATGAGCAGATTAATTAAGAAGACATGGAAAGTTTTGGCATCCGAAAGGACTGAATGGAGTTGGAATACTAGTTCAGAGAAGAGACAAATGAAGATGGCATGCAAAATAGAAGCTGACAGGGCAAATTATGTATATAACTGCATTTTCCATCCCTCTACAAAGGAACATTAATGAAACTTTAAAAAACTGTAGTTTTAACTGGAAGACTTTGAGCACAACTCCCTCCCTCTCTCAAAACTTACTATCTAACATGAAGATTAAAACATAGTAGAGTTTAAAGCAGATTGGATACTTAAAAGAAAACCCTTTTTCCCCCTGGAAGCTATGCAAATTTTCAAGTTYCAGAGCAACCCAAACACATCTTGGGAGCAAAGAAAATACTTGTGCAACTGGTATTTTATTTCTGAAGTTGTACATTTTATTTCCAAAATATTCTTTAAGGACAACTGATGTAGGCTACTGGCCAAGGTGGAGTGCAGGTTTGATTCAGTCTCAGATTTCCGTCACTTCATTATTGATAAAACATTTTTCACTCCATAAACCACTCATTTTCCAACCTCTTTTCTTTCTCTCTCATTCTCTTTGATGCTAAGAAGCTAAACTCACCTCCCACCCATGAGAATCATAAGACAACTATCACTAAGTGTTTTCTTCACAGTAAAGCAATGAGTATAGCATAAATTTTTCTCCACATAACCATCAAAATATATTTGTCAAAATTTTAACTCCTCTTCAACCTATTGACAAGGAAGCAGAAAACACGCTGTGATTCTCATCAAACACCTACAAGATGTTCTACTCTAATTCTTTCACTCAGTTTATCCCTCAATTCCAGAGCATTTCGTGTGTCTTATCTTCTTTCTTTCCTTCCTTACTCTTTCTTTCTTTCTTTCTGTCTTTTCCCCGTACATTTCTCTCCTTATCTTCCATTCAACAAGAAAGTTTTGTTCTTTCTCTAAGTGCAGCCTACCACTGGCTCAAATCAGATCTTACAATATATTCTTCCTTCTGAGTTACTCAAAATCTATCACTGAACTCAGTTCTGTCATCACACCAACATTCACTAGTGTGCATCTGTTTAACAGAAAATGATTACTAAAATTTGACTTTTTAATGTTCTATCTCTTACAATTCCTGAGCAAAATATTGTGATCTGCCATTTTTTTTTTTAGCAAGAACCTATGAGCTGGATACAATACAGAGAGATAACAGATAGTTTAYACTGTATCAGTATGAATCACACACACTGTACATATTTATATGAGCACACACATATGTCTACCTTTTATTGGATTATGGACCTCAGAAGATGAAACGCCTCACTCTGGAAATTGAATGATGCCTAACCTAGCAGGAAATATTGAGCATCAKTTTGATATTTGCTAAATGCTTAGTGAAATTCTGAAGGTGTTGTTACATGGTTACTTTTACCCTTGAGGACAATGAACAGCTGAAGAGCATAGCTTTCCATGCTTAAGACTCTTTTCTTAAATGCCTAAGAAAATTATAGTGAAAAAAAGTCAGTCTTCAGTGTCTGTAACCAGTCTGTAACCAGTGGTTAGCTTGAGTGGTTAGCAGAAGAAATACAGTGAGGAATATTTGACACAAACTCTCTTTCTTGAAGTATTTTTCCTCCTCTATGTGCATAGATGGACATATGCAAATAAAAACATTGGTATACAGCTCATTAAATAATGAAAACAGTCGTGTGCAGCCTTCCTGGGCACTGTGCATGTATTTTATGAAAGAGTCACTTTATTTGCAATCAGAGGGATTTTTCTGAAAGTGCTGAAAGGTAGAAGTGTTTGTATTATACAGYTGAATGACTGTATCAGATCATGTAGGGTCAGCCAGGTCAACATGAACAACAGTAATAATGAACTGAAAGACATGATTATTATTCACATCCTAAGAAGAAACCACGGTAGCTCCAAACCCGTAAAGTTCGAAAACACAGGTCAGATATCAACAAGCCAATTAAAATCTCATTGTGGAGCCCTATGTTTAAACTTTCATGATCATTTTACATCATCAAAATACTCACAGACTTTTTAGTCTAAAAGTTCTCTCCAACTCATTTACTTGTAACCAGACTCCACTTACCAGGCTGTTGTCACAGCTACTTCCTCACTATTTCCCTGAAGGGAACTCCCAGATTCTCTGCCCCTGCCGATCCCAGAAGAGAAGGGTGTTCATGTCATTGTGCCCTCACCCATCTTGTCAGTAAGCTCATCTTTTGTTTGTGCTGCTCACCTGCACAGCTGACAATGCAGCAGTCACTCTCCTCCTGTGCCCACACAGCCTCTCAGCCACATTGCTTTTGGACCTTACAGGCCCTACAAACCCTTGCTGTGACTCTGCAGTCAGGACACRGCAGCATTTTTTGTACTATGAAATGTCCCAGGACACTATCAGTGTTTATTCTCTTCTGTACACAGGTACATGGTATGAACACAATGATCACACCTCACTSTTCTCAGATTACCCTGTGAGGATACTGCTTTGAGCAGAGCTCTAATTACTGCTGGCATTGATTGCTGATCTTGCACACAAAGATATGTCTCTCTAGAAGGAAGYCTGATGAATAAAGGGACTGAAGGTGAGTGTCCAGTTTAACMYCAAATGGCAACTCAGCCTCACACAGCTGCTCACTCATTCTCCCCACAATGGGATGGGGGAGAGAATCAGAAGGGTAAAACTGACAAAAGTCACAGGCTAAGACAAAGACAGTTTAACAGGTAAAGCAAAAGCTGCATGYAAAAAAGCAAAGCAAAGCACAGAATTCTTTTACCACTTCCCATGGGCAGGCAGGTGCTCAGCCATCTCCAGGAGAGCAGAGTTCTTTCCCATATAACAGTGATTTGGGAAGACAAACGGTGTYACTCTGAACCTCTCACCCTTTTTGCTTCTTACCCTGGCTGTATATGCCGAGGATGATGCCACAGGGTATGGAATATCCCTTGGGTCAGTTGGGGTCAGCTGTGCTGCCTGTRTTCCCTCCCAACCCACTGTGCATCCCCAGCCTTCTCTGCTGGAGTTGGGTGAGGAGCAGAAAAGGCCTTGGTTYTGTGCAAGCATCGCTCAGCAGCAGTGAAAACATCTCTGAATTACCAACACTATTTTCATATCCAAAACATGGCCTCATATCAGATACTATGAGGAAAATTACATCTATCCCAGCAAAAACCGGCACAGAAAGCAACCCTGAAGGAAACAGGCTTACAGTCTGCAGTGAAAAGCCATTCAGTTGCAGAAGAGCACGAATTCCCAAACTCTTTTWAAACCAATTCAGAATGCAGTTTACTCATGAATATGAGTAGCACATACAAAACTARCTCATAAGATAGCATGAATGTCTTAAATGTTTTCAGATGCATTATTACAGCTGCACATTTTTTTATATCTGAAGTCGAAGGTATATACCAAAATTCCTACCCTATATTCTGCATGGATTTATACAAATAACAAAAGTAATACATAGGGGAAAAGTGTTTTCTGTAAGTTAATGGGGAAAAAAAGTCAGATTACGCACATTTCAGTGATGGTTTCTGGAAGGTTCGTTGGGATCTCAGTAAGGCCTTTCCCACGACAGTCCACAATGTTGTTACTACAGGTGCATGCAGCAGGGCAGTGCAAGACACTGCAGGATGGAGCCATAAAGGACTGGTGACCTGCAAAGGAAAGCATAACATCTTACACCTCCTTGAAAAATTTAGGACAGAATTTCTAAAAGAAATATTTCAGCTTATCAATACTTTCAAGTTGCATTAATTTAAGCACACAGTTAATTGTAACATGTTGATAAAACATGGAGAGGTGAAGACAAATGCTCAACTATTGGGCCAGCACTAGAAAATTTTTCAACTTCTTTAGCAACAGCCATTGAAAATCATCTCGTTTAAGAAGAAGGTATATTTTATTTATTGCATGTTATTAAAAACGAATTACTGATTTATTTAATTTTCAGAATGTTGTAGAGTATTAAAAAGTGCATGTCAAGAGAAATGAACCTTGCTATGAGCACTGAAGGTGACCTGCCTGTTTTGTTCTGTTCTTATTTGAATATGGTCTTCCAGTTCTTATTTGAATATGGTCTTATTTGCCAGTTCTTATTTGAATATGGTCTTCCAGTTATGTATCGCTTATTGACAATTTTGGAGTTTTCATTCATTTCGTCATGCTTTCATTCCATCACACAAAATTACATAAAACTTTTGACTCCACATCTCTTAYTCTCACTCTGTTTTAGGTCAGGAGGCTTCTTAATCCCACAATCTACCATTCTCACTAACTCAGGTGGCTAATTTATATGAGTTCCCCCAATTCTTAGTGCTGTATGTTAAACTCAATATTTTTAATTGCATTTAATCATAATGATTTCCTAATTAGRTATGTTTTAGAAAGTAAAAACCGTATTATATTTTCCTGAAAGTAGATAGACTGCACATTTAGTAATATATTAATGCAGTCGTTCTGCTATCAGTTTAATGATACAGAATAGTTGTTTTGTAATGATRCAGAAATACAAGAAGGGATGAGAAAGGCACATTGTCATTAAGTCAGAATAAGCTAGAGACTGTTTTGAAATTCTCAAGGAAAAAAAGAAACAACTCCTTGACTATGAAACCACAATTTAATTTATGATCTCTCTCACAATATTTAATATCATATATTAATATAGGTTGGGTACACTGATAATGGAAGTTGTAGCCAGTGCTGTTCCCACTTAAAACTTCATGTAACAACTGTTCGAGTTTTAAATTGCTGAAAAGTTTAGTCTTTTGAGGCCAGGCTGGATGGGGCTTTGAGAAATCTAGCCTGGKGGAAGGTGTCCCYGCCCATGGGAGGGGAATTGGAACTAGGTGATCCTTAAGATCCCTTCCAAGCCAAACCATTCTATGATTCCTTGAGACAGAATTTTACAATATAATAATCTGATTTCGATTTATATTTGTGTAATACATACAAAATATATATACAAAAATACAAACAGCTGCCAAATCTAATAGCGCACTCATTTTATTCTATCAGGATAGGAAATGTTTCAACTACCTTTATTGAACAAGAATAGTGATCCAGGGAGAAAACATGGTTATTCCCTTCCTAACTGTTCTTGACACCSAGGCTCTGCAGCTGCAACATTTACGTGTAAGGTATATAAAATAATCTTGTTAGGAGCCCTTTTAAGTTTACATAAAGGCAGAATTAGTGGCAAGGATCCTGTTAGCAGTTGCTGTGTGAAGATGGCAGTTCCTTACASTTTGATGCCAGAGGTTACTTAATAAGAAAAGAATATTGTGCTCTCCATAAAACTCTTTCAAAAACATAGATCTGTGAAGAATTTGGCATATTTGGCAACAGGCTTCTGGGGGTTTGCAGAAAATCAACCAGTAGGAGAAATGCTGCTGAACCACTGAAAGACAGCAATATTGCAGCTGGTTTTTCATGTTCTTGATAAAACTAGAAACAGTACACAAAATTTACAGAAAATTTTCAATATGAGTCTAAAAATATTTAAATAAGAAAGATAAACTTGCCTTCTTCCTCATCTAGAAGATACAAATGAAAGAAAAAAATTGAATAGAGAAAATGTGATTAGTAATGAACTGTTRGTCATTTCATTATTTCATATTAAAAAAAACCAAACCCTAACCTGATGGATTACAGCATAACAGTAAAATTCAGAAAGTTACTTAGGGATTCAGAATAGTATTTAAATGTCAGAAAATAACAAGAAGAAAGAGTATCTACCCGTAATRTTTAAAAAAATAACTCCTTATTAGTAATGGCTTTATATGCTCAATCAGTACTCAATCAGTACTTTTATTTAATTTCTTGTATCTCTCCCCCACAATTAAACTGTTAGAAGGCTGTAAAATCAGTGYGAATGCAAATATTTACACAAAAATTTCAAGAACATAAGCACCCCCACACGAGATACAAATACCAATAAAAATGATTCGGTTTTTCTTACTAAACATTAACGCTTGGTTTATGCAAAAGCCAACAGCAGCCACCATGCAGCACTTGCAGCCACTCCAGAGTGGCCAACAGGTGTGGTACAAAGCAGGGCTCCA
>NW_026623279.1:2948851-2963194 GCF_030028575.1 Malurus melanocephalus
ACTCGCGTTTCTGCACCTCGGCCACGTTGTGCCCGCGGAGGTGCGATGGCCCCATGCACTGCGTGTAGAGCCCRACGCGCGGCCGCTGCCGCAGCCAGTCCGACAGCCAGGCCAGGTGGCAGTCGCAGTACAGGTTRTTGGAGTGAAGGCGACTGCAGGGAACGAAACAGGGCAATACCTTCACATTTGGAAGAACAAACAGAAAAGCAGCCGGTTTGCCCAGCCCTCCCGTGAGCAAGTATGCCAATTTATTAATAAAACTGTTTAATGACAAATTTTTTTAGACCTTTTGTTGAATGTCTGGGAGTTACAACTTAAATAAAACTATGGAAGCAGCAAAACTACTTTTTATTTCTGGTCTAATTAACTGGAAGAAAAAAGAAKGCTTCCGAATAAATTAACTTTTCTGTAGTTTCCTGTTACTTGTCTAAAAGAAAACAGTAAATATACAAAAGCTTAAAAGCTGACACGGGACTCTTCATTCCATATCTGGATCTTATTCCAGCAAATAAGACAAAAATGTCTCAAGAAAATTGCCCTACAGTAATAATATAATGTCAGAAAAAAAGGGTTAGTAAAAAAAAATTGGTTTCCAATTAGATATATCTGTAAGTCTGGCCATTATTAGTCTCTATAGAAACAGCCTGAAAGATCCCTTTAACAGGTCATACTCATTTTCTGCTGAACAAGATAGAGTAGTAACTCAATATAAAGCACCTTCTTTCACATCTCTTTTCTGATTTCCTCTCTTTTTCTTTTTTAATAGCAGAAAGTGGGATTATCTACTTTTGGCTACTAGGGATATACTTTCTAAGTAATGCCTAAAATTAAAAGACCAAATGGAAGTAAGTGATAGAATTTAAAAAGTTGTCTCTCTGTTGGTGTGGTCTGACACAAGACCATAAAACTTCTTGCCAAGAGGCAAAAAGCACTTTGCCATTGATAAAATATCAGACAAATGTATTCAGTACACTGGGTAAATTATTTTTCTCTAGCTCTTCCATTTCCTAAACTACTGGAAAGGACATCCACAGCTATAAATCAAATCGTTACTCAGAATCATCTGTAACAGGGAAAGGCCATTTTAGTCCTTTTTAGCTGATGTGCTCAATCCTAACTAAATAACTGGAATGGAAGTGCAGGAAATTCAGAATGTAGACAGAGACTCTAATTAACCCATTAAAAAATAAAGCAGCAAAGCAACATGAAATATGTAACCAACGTAAACAAGAATATTAACGAACAACTTTTTCCCCTCATAAATGATTAGAAATTAAAGGCAATATATTTTCCTGTACTAATTCTTGGGTGGGTGCTTTGCAAATGCACCTCACAACATAGCACCCTCATTCAGTGCAATCTGTGGCCAGCTGCAGGCAAGAACACCACTGCAAATCAGAACTAACGCCACTGAAATCAATACAGTTCTACAAGCACATTCTGACTGCAAATGGGATGTTACARCTGTAATCCAGGACTCTGAAGGTCCAGTTTATTTTGTTTCCAAAATATTTTTTCAGAAGAGGAAATATCCTAACTAAAGAAAACGTAAATATTGGTAATTTGTTTGAYTCTTATTTTACGGTTCAAAATAGATTCTGTATTTGAAAGTTTGAACAAAGTACAGAATGCACATTTTCAAGACTCAGACCTGAAAGAACAGAWTGAAATCCTATTATCAAAATCTAGCTGTGGTCACCAAAAGCCCATGGTCAGCACTATTTAAGCAGTCTCACATTTGTTCACGCAAGAATAGTTGCAATTCTGTTATGAAATCAACAGAACTACTCACGTGTGTGAAGTTTCTTCAGGTACAGGCAGTGTGTTAACCCAGGTGAATAGTCCTGATTTTGGAACAGTTGTGCAACCCAACATGGGTAAAAGAAACTGGACAGGATTTTTGCAAAAAATAGTTCTTTAACACTAACAGCCACTCTTGAGCTCTGATAGAAACATCCCATCTAATTTCCACTTCACTGGAAAATCTGTTTGAAAGTGAGTTTCTGGACCAAACCTGGTTTGGCTGCTCAATACAATACAGATTTATTTGTAGTCATATAAATATGCCAAAACATAATTCCAGCCCATATGACTTGCATACACACTCTTTTCACTGTACTTTGTTTTAGAAGCCTGAAGTGTTCCTCTGTGAAAGTCATAACCTCTAAAAATGGGGACCTTATTGTAAATGCTGACACAACTTTAATTATAATAGCACTACCGGATGATGCTATAATTTTATGTTACAAAGAATGTTGGCAAGCCAGTTTAGTTTAATTAGGTCTGCTAGCCGAGCAGTAATAAAAGCATAAAGATTTCCCATTTATCACATCTGACAGTCAATCAAAGAATCTCCAATGTTCCTAAATGAAATGTGACCCATTCAATAGCTCAAAGTAAACCAAGTTTTTGACTTTCAAAAAACATCAATTTATTTCTCTATATAGCTGTGACATGTAAAAAGAATTCCCCCTGGTTGTTTTTTTGGTTAGAAGGTGAAGCTTTCTGTGACTGAATACAGAACTATGGAAATCCCATTTGGGAAGAGGCCATGAAACCATTTTAATAGTCATTCATCTCATATCCTAAAAAAAGTTCATGGAAAAGGATAAAACTAATTCTTTATCTCCTGAGCCCCAACTATAGTTTTGGGGTCACTTGTTAGGATTACCTTTTAGAATTAGCTTCCATAGATGCACACACAGACTTCATGCTCGTCAATCTCACGAGACATGAATATTTTTTTATTTGAGCTTGTGCTTGCTTTGCTTGCATATGTATTTATAGATCCCTGACAAAGCTTAATAGAGGCAAAAATAATATATTGGACTGATAAAAATGGCAGCCAGTTTCAGTGGGACTACTCACAATGTTCTGAGTTTGGGCATATGGTTGAAACTTGCCACAGACAGCCGAGTGATGTTGTTATTGTTGAGAGTGCTGCGAAGGCAAGAAGAAGCACATTAACATGTTAGAGCTTTTTGACATTTAAAATAGGCACAGCTAATGAAAGTCATGGTGTACTGTTTTTAGGGATGGGTATCAGGAAAAAGACCCCATGCTTTTAGTTCCATTTTTCCTCCCTGTTGAATCCCGACCAAAATACTATTTTACCATTAACAATCCTAAGAGGTCCCAGTAGCCCATGATTCACGCCAAAGGAAGTTCCACTAATATTGATAACATCTGTGACATTCAAGCCAAACTTGACATCCTGAGATAAAGAATAGARTCCTTGGAGATAATGTCTTGGTTCTAGGATGCTTATTTCTCTTTCTAGATTCTGAGAGTCTGGTTTTTGAAAGGTTATACAAGATCTGACTGTTTTTTTTCCAATAATTTTAGGAAAAGATTAACTCTGGGCTGCAGCTAGGTTTTATAAGGAGTGAGTTGCTATAGATGATCCAGATCTGCATGAGCAATAGGAGAGTTTCCAATATGATGGAAGGAGTCAGGAMTTATAATACTTTAGAAAACTAATAATTTTAATGTCGGACAAGGTGTTGGGAACTTGAGATAGAACTAGAAACAAATCTTAGCCAATTCTTTGCTACACAGGCTCATTAAACTCAGAAAGTRAAGTTTGTAAAATTCAGAAACTTTATGAAAAATGTTGTCTTTAGGCCACAAGTAAAATGCAAACAAGCTTGACTCCAGAAAAAGGAAGCAAGCAACAGAATTTACAGTTTTGACTTAGAGATTACTCATTTGAGCAGAATGGAGATTGAGCTCTAAAACCCACTGAAAAAAGTTTGGAAACAGAAAGTATTTTCCTTTCTCCTTTCATCTTTTTAAATCACAAACTGTAATTTGTGCCTCTTTGGAACCAATTTATAAGTACTTTCTGATCTTGAAACACAGAAAGGTAAATGCACAGCACCCAGAGCATGGTCAGGCTATATATCTCCACATTATGCATGCAATGAATTACTGGTGCAATGTGCTGCATTTTACCTTTGTGTGCTTACTCATTCCATGTACTAAACCTTTGCTTCTCTGTGCATAAGAGATCTCCCCTGTGTGATCTTAGGAATACATAACCAAAGAGGAGAATAATAAAAAATAAAACAAAATAAAATAAAATAAAAATAATAAAAYAAAGTAAKTAAATAGAAGAATTGTGCCCTTTTTCAAGATATAACAACAATTAAACAACAGTAAATGGCCAACTGGATACATCCACAAAAGGTGTCTTAATGAATAGATGTCAGTAAATTGTGGCAGAGTTTTCTYACAATGTCCACATGGTAAATGATGGCTCCCACAGTTCTTCCTACATAACTGAAAAGATTTTAAAATCACATCTTTTCAATGAAGGGAAAGGAAATCAATCCATATTTCCATAGCTGTTAAGAGAAGGCGAACCTACCATTTTAATTTCCAACTGTTTGATGTTTGCCTTGATATTCTGTATATATGTGCTATTAATTTATTCTTCCAAGGGTAAAGAAAATTAGATATAGGAATAGATATAAGGGATACATCAGAAATTAAATAATTTTTGTAGCTATTTCTGTGTAATGTTAAAAATGTTTGATTTCATTATGGAGACGCAATTAGAGAAAAGTTGGCTCAATACTTTTACCTAAGTGTTACATACTATAGAAATTATTGTTACGACTGGACTGACATTTTTTTCTATTTTTTTGTAGACACTTTTTTTTTTAATGCCAGCACTATATTTTTTTCCCATAGTCTGTTTCCCAAATACAACAGATTTCCCATTAAAAAAAAGACAAAGGAAAACTAAAATTTCACAGAAATTCAGAGAGAGGTATTTTCAGGCTATACTGTATCTTTAAAACTAACAACAGCCTCTATTAYTTAACCAAGATATAAGACCTGTTACTTTGGTAAGCATTTCAAACWGTCACTAAACAGGATCTATTTAAAAGCTTTACCTTATACCTGAAGTTTGAAGTAATATACACTTTCTGTGCTTAGAATAATTGACTCCAAATGAAAACAATATGCATAGTCTTATCTGCTACTCAGTGCAAACACAGTATGGTCTGATCTACTCATCTTTCATTCTTTAAGCCATATTGTAAATAAAGCTTAATTATATACAAAGTCTTCAGTACAGTTTGAAATATCCATCTCAATTTCTTAAAAAGCCATGAATCTTTACATAATTTTAAAAACATAACATGATTCAAGATAGCAAACATTTAGTTGTATATTTGAACAATGCTAATAGACAATGTATATTCACTCACAAGAATTCTAACTACTGCTTTTCAGCAGACTATTATTATAGAGGTTTCTTCCCTCTTTTTTCCMCTCATTGAAATAAATGTAAAAATTTTACCCCTGACCTCAACTGCAAGGATGACCTTTTAAGAACACTAAAATTGCAAGCATTAAAAAGTGCAGAAAACATTTGATTTCTTTTCTTTTTAAACAAATTTTTTACTTGTAAAAAACCCACACTTGTAAAGAAGGGCTTGTATCAAAAAAAAACCAAAAATAACAAAAAACAAACCAGCAAACAATAAAAAAAAAACCAAAACCAAACCACAACAAGCAGATTAAGCCATCATTGCAAAAAATATTCTATCTCACATGAGTTCCAAATATAAAAATCTCAGAGAACATCACGTTTACTGACAGAAAAGTTATCATCATTTTAACACTCAAATGCAGTATTGAACCTACAGTGTATATTACATGGCTTTACACCAGAGAGTTAACGATAGGCTTGTTATTCTATGACTGCAAAGTAAAGAAAAAAATCAAATTTGGCAGTTTCATTCACTCATAAGTAAGACCAACTTAATAATAAAAACTTTACCAGCAGCTACTCAAATACTCTTTAGTTTCTTAGACACATACTCACTATCTACTGCCAGAGAAGCTTCTGTACTGCAGAATATTTTTAAAACTAAAAAATCCAAACACAACAAAACCCATTTCCCACCCTCCTCAAGTTGTAATTTATCAGGTATGATTCAAATTAACATGAAGTAACTCTCTGATACACAAATTCTTTCACTTCTCTAATGAAGRAAATCCAGCAAAAAATGTCATTTTGACTGACATAGCAAGTATTTCAGGAATGTGTCCTGTGCCTCAGATTCTTTCAGAACTAACACACTTTGCTCATTACAGTAACTATTCTTAGATGATAATTTTGTTACCTTTAACCTGACTGATAGCCACTTAAAGAAAGTGAAAAAAAAGTGTGCAAAGAAGTGTTGCAATAATAATCATCTGTGACACAAAAAAGGTATTTTGCTATATGTACATGTGGTATTTATGCACATAAAAAACTTMAAATGTTTTAAAAGGGAATTATTAACATGGACATGCTAAATATCTTAATATATTAGCAGTAGTGTTTGACAAATAGTGCCTCTTTGAAAACACCCGGATTGTCAAATATATATAGCATATTGTTCCTTACACAGAGTCTGAAAGATCAGATTGATGTTGACTATACAACAAAAGCAATCCTGAAAACGTTCAGCACATCAACAGTAATGGATAATTTACAAAATTAATTAGGTTCACTATTACTGCTTCCCTCCCCCTTTTTAAAATGAAATACATTCTTTTTTACAGTATCTGCCAATGGCTTTTTTATTATAATTACATTAAATGGCTGTCTTGGAGAGTAAAGGAGTATCTCTGCCTCTCCATATCTTCTTACCATTTTACAGCACATCGCAGTGGATTATTTTAAGACATCTTTTCACTAGACCATCCTGACACCGGGCTGCAGCTTACAGATAAGCTTCTGCATTAGCACTCCCCAGACACCGAGCTCTTGCTACAAGTAAGAGATACAAGCAATACTTACAGCACTTCCAGGTCACGCAGAGCCCTAAATGCCCCATCTTCAATACAGCTGATCTGGTTGTAATCCAGTTGCCTGTTAAACAGATTAGGAAGGCATTTGTGAGGGAGAGGCGAGGCGAGGTGCAAGGGAAGCCTCCCCAAGGGATGGCAGAGGCAGGCCAGGCTCAGGGGAAGGYTCTGGCCATCCCTGCCGCCCGCTCAGGGCTGTCGCACGGCGCTGGCCTGCACGCTGCCACAGAAATCCCTTTTTGTTCTCAACTGTCTGCGCAAAACAGCAGCGCTGGGAAAGCTCCAGTAAATAATAACTGCACCTTATATTAAATGCCAAAGGAATGCAATTTCATTACATCAAGAAAAGCTATCCATTAAAAGCTCTCAGCGTCATCTTGCTGAAACAATTTCATTAAGGTAAAGGACGGTAAATCACTTAATGTCACACGCATCCCCTCGGTGACCTAACAGAATCCATTTATCAGAGCAGCCCAGCTGCATGTTAATTCCASCCGCCACGGCAGGGACCGGGCACAGACACCACTTTTAGGGGTCTCCCTGCATGTGTGCATGCCTGCAGCGGCTGGGAGGTGTTACCCCCGGGCATACGGGCGATTTAGAGTAATTACCTCTTGGAATATGTCTACACGTAGAATTAACAGTGTCCGAGGCATTTACAGGCTTGTTTACTTATCTCCTTTAATTCTACTCCAAATGAAAGTAGTGTTTCTGCTGTAACCTTCAGTATCTGATTTTCTACCTTCTGTCTGCAATTATATGCAGATAGTATGTTGYAATGGAGCACTTGAATTCTAGATGTAAAACTCAGCAATCCATCCCATACATTATTAATACTTAAGTATTAAGTTATGAAAAATTTAGATTCGTTTCTCTGAATAATATTATTACATTTTCAATTCAAAACATTGATACAGTACATACAGCCCAATTAAAAAATTCTGCTTAAATTAATAACCATGCAAATATAAAATCACACTACTGATAAAASCTTTCCCTATAAATACTGAAATGTCTTATGCATTTCAGAAGATGACTTGCAAAGCAAAGATTATAAAACCTCACTTTAAAAAACTTCTCCAAGCTGGTATCTYGTCAGTGTCAAATAATATATACGAGTAAATGTGTGTGAACAATACTAAGAAAATGAACAAAATACAAATGAACTCTGCCCTTCTGTCTTCAATTATATATTAGCTAGCAGGGCTAATGACACTTTTACTAAAGCATTTTCAGTGATTCTTCTGAATCTATGATAACATTTTACTTTATTAATAAATCAACACATCCACTGCTGAATGSAATGTACCAACTTCTATAAAGTTCTTCTAGTTTCATCTGAATTACTACTACAAGAGAATAAAATACTGTCATAATTGTAACAGTGCCTGTGTTTTCTGTGTACTGAAAGCTAAATGCAAACTATCAGTTGCTGAATATGATCTTTAATCATTTTGGTGCAATGTTACAACACCAGTGCTGCAGTGTTGGAATATTTAACTCTATTTTCTAAGGCTTCTTCAATTTTTACTAATGAATTTCATTTAACAATTAAGCTAATAGCCTTTTTTATTTTAAAGAGGTAAAATATATACACAGTACAATTCTCTAACCTCTCGAACAATTTATCAAAGCTATTTAAATTACTAYGATGGCATGAAATGTTACCCTTGACACAATACAAAAGAGAAATTGTTTCCAGACAAATTGGAAAAATCTTTTAATGCCATCAAATTTGCCTAATGCAGTCTGCAGGTTAATCTGTGAGAGGGTGAGCTGTATGTTTGGCCATATCTTATTATCCTTAGCTGTCAATGCATAAATCAGTGCTGACACAGCTTCTTCTAAATCATCCATATTATACACAAAGGAAAATCTTTTAAAGAGAGAAAGCACTTGAACAAATCTTGTCCTACACAAACTGAAAGGCAGATTTCTTTCACTAGACTGGCAGCAGYTGGTGATCCTGAAAACTTCTGGACTTCTTCTTCTAATGAATCACCATGATTACTGCCTTAGTGAAGGGTGAGTTGTTTCCATTTAAACCTTCTTACCAGAAAGATTACCCTGTTTGTACTGAACTAATGAATTGGTTTTAGTTTGAGGAAGGGAAGTTTGCAGATGGAAGAGGAGAAATATTCCCTAGTTTTAAAAGTTGCTGTGTTTTAAAGATGCTACCATCTTCATGGTTTAGATTATCTTCCATCAGTTACAACCCCAATATAACATGTTTTGACACATATCATGAGGAACAATTGGCARGATATTTATATCTATACATATTTATTTTTTAAGCTATGAAACGGACATGACTTTGAAGACTGTTTGACTGGCTTGAATAGCAATTTATTGTAAAAGTAAAGGTTAAGGGTAAGGACACCTACACTGAATATATGCGCCAAACAGAAAGTCAGACAGTATTTCACAATCTGCAAAATATTAACTCATTATATCCTTCTAACAGATATACTGAAGCAGTCTGATTTTTTTTTTAATAACAGTGCTTCTGGATAGCGGGTATGTATTAAGCTACATCTTAAGGCACAAGCAAAAATATCAGAAATTAAAATTATATATTTATATAATTTTATATTATGTTTTATAGTTAATTTAAGCATGACTTTCAAAATCACACATAAAAATTTCCAATACCATAATAAAACCTTTCTCACCATTAAAGTATTGAGTAAATAAATAACCCTAATTCCATTTTAGAAAGCTGTTTTTCCCCTAAGAGCTGCTTTTCTTCTTTTCAAATTATTAGAACATTCTGAGAACCAAAGCCGACCCGACATGGACCAGCAACTCTGTTTTTTCCATCCTTCTCCTCTTCCCAGCTTCTTTTCATCATTTTCCTGCCTGCTCCATCTCCACTTTGGGTCTTTTCTACATGGACCCGTCCATGCTTTTGTAAAGCTKCTGGTCCTTTCTGCCTCCAACATTCATAAAGTTTCAGCAGTGCCATTCCCATGAAGCTCATACKATACCAAACAGTTGTCACATTCAAAATCTTTCCATCATCACAGAGAATTAATCAGATCTTGCACCGGTTTCTGCAGCATTACCTGGATATTTCATATACTTACTGTTCTTCTGCTACTTAAAATGTCAATGTTTATGTGAATTCAGCAATAAGAACCAGTAAGAATAATAAGTATTCAACTTAATAAAATRTCTGCTTTAAAAGGTTTTATATTTATTGCTCTTGCGGATACATCTTATGCTGTAGAAACATTTTGCTAACTTRTATTTTCTTCCCTTTTGGCATATGTTGTCTACCAGATAATGATAAATAAATATCATAAAATAAACTTTGTTATCCCACCAGAAGATTTAAYGACTAACAGAAGATGTTCCATACATTTAGAAACTACTACCCTCATACAGGAAAAATCTGTCATCTGTCTCTTGAGAGAGAAAACCTTTACTCATTCCTAGAGAGTAAAAGGTTGGAACAATTCAAACAATTGTCTGCTTTACTCTCCTGTTCTTTACAGTTTGAGGACACTTTGTGGTCCTGTGCTAGAGAGCTACTTTTTACAACAGAATTATGATCCTTATTTCTTACATCTAAATTTCAGTTTCAAGACAAATCCATAATTTCAGAGGAATTAGTTAAAAATTTTGTAACTAAAACAATGCCATAATTTATTCTGTTTTTATCAAACTTCAAAGAACTGCTTGCTTCTCATGACTCTAAATATTTACATCCAAGTAAGACATACTTGCTGAACAAACTAGAAGAGAGAACAGATCTATAATTCAATCGCTCAATTCCCTAAAAATTGTCTAGCACTCTACTTGGTTAATCCCTTAATTATCTTATAGGAGGAAAACAGCATTAAAAAAAGTAAAAATTAAACAGAATGTCAGTAAAAGGAGAATGTACACAAAATGAACAATGTACATGTTATGTGATTCAAAGATACTATCATATTAATAAGAAGCATTTTTTTAAAAAGAMAACAAAACTTTAARGATAGTATTGAAATGTTATCTATTTAACAGTCAGAAAGTCAGAAAAATCTCCCAAAGGCCACAGGGTCACCAACCTGCTTGGCAACAGGASGTTTAGGAGGCACTAGAAAAATGTATATATTCCTTCCTTCATGGCCTCAGAGCTATGTTTTATTGTAATAAAAATCTTAAGCATACACAGAATATATTTCACTCACACCCTGTGAAATTCCTTCTTGATGTAAACTTGAAATGCAGGTGGCTGAACAGACCAGCAGCCCAATYGAGATTCTCAGTAGAGCAAGCATGAGAAATAGTGAATTCTAGATTATTTAAGCATATCTTGGACAAGCAATGCATTTGGAACAGCACCTGTACAGATAAATAGACAAATACACTTCTAGTCGCAGTGGAATTTTATGAATGAACTGAGAAGAAATAAATAATTAGAACATCTTCAGCAGGACTCTCTTTTTCAACTGCTAATAATGATTTTTTTTTAAAAGTGCAATCATTCCCAAAAAATATTAATACAAAATTCATTTATGTCTTTAGTGGCTGTTTTACACCTTTCACAATCAGCACAGAAGAGGCATTAAGGCAACACCAAGTAATATCCATCAAGGTTTGGACAGAGGTTAGTGTGATGGGAAGGACTGCGATTGGATGCTCGTGACTGTCTTCCTCTTCACTAATTCTTCATTTTTCCGGGCAATTTAATCAGTGAAGCTCCTACATTTCCCTGCAGCCCTTATCCCTGGCATGACAGCTACAGTCTCCCTGGGCTGCTGGGAAAAAAATGGAACCAAATGGACACAAAGAAGAGAGCAGTCGAAGGAAAGGCCAAGAACATGACAAGAAAAGCAGGGCACAAGACCCTTGCATGAGATACAATGAAAATGTACCCTGCTCTTTTTGGTAACATTTGAGGTTGCATATATTCAACATTAGAATTCTACCATGATATTGGTATATTCCTTTCCATCCTCTGCCAAGAATTGATTACACAGAGAAAGAGAAAATTGAATCTTGTAAAATTTTACACACTTGAAATAGAAAAGTCACAATGCCAAAATCTACTCAAAAAGAGAGCACAGCACTATTGTTCTTTCAGTGGAGCTCTGATTTGTAACTCAGTTATTTTTYCTTTTAATTTCACCAGATTCAAAAAACAACTCCATCCAAGCTTACAATCTGGGCACCTAAAGCATTTTTTTTGCCACCTTAAATACAAAAAATACCCTTTAAAAATGAAAAAACCTTACTGGGAAGATTTAAAACATCTGTCATATCTGGTGTGAGTACCATATCACCATGGAGGGTTTTGAAACCTTCATTAACATGCATATTAAAAAATCAGTGTTTAGTTTCCCATTTATATGATAATTTCTGTTAATTTTTTTTTTTTTAAAAAGTGGGTGCCATTGTGTTCTCTGAAGAATCTAATGTCTTGGTTAATGTTTTTCTTCCAGAAAACTTAGCAAGTTAGAGCTAACTTTCAGAATTTTATTTCCAGAATTTCACCCTAATTTCTCTCAAGTCCCAGATCAGCAGCTGTACTTAGTGTGTGTTACTCTTTAAGTCATTCAAGAATAATTCCTCAAATAGAAAAATAAATACTTTGACACACAGCAGCTTTTTCCCCTCCCTACATCTGAACTGCCAAAAAATGGATATTGGGTTTCTAGTCTGGAGAACTACTACAATATAACCTTCCCTCTACTACTACTTCCCATAACCTTTTTGTCACTTTTACTGGAACTTAATATTTTACAAACATCTGGGCTACACTGGTGAGARTGAAGCCAAGGACACTCTGTGTGGCATTTGTGAGGTGACTTCTGAGTTTGTGAGATGGCACCTGGTGTAAACCTCCCTGGCAGGAGACAGAGTCCCAACAGGGCCACCAAGATGAGAGGGCTGAAGCAGGTGACATTTGGGGATGGTCTGCAAGAACTGCATTTGTTTGGCCTTAAGAGAGAGGGGGAAGAGGGACCTTATTGCTGCCTACAACTGCCTCGAGTGAGAGTACAGACAGAGCCAGCTCATCTCAGTTCTAAGATGAAAGGCACAACAAATTGGAGATGGTAATTCCAATCACATTGGTGAGGCCTGAAGGCTTCTCAGGTTTTGTTATTCTTTGTACTACGAGGGTGTAGCAGGTTGACCATAATGTTAATTGTCATAAAGTCTTGCCCATTTTGCTTTCATCTTCTACAGAATCTATACTGTGAGTATTATTAAGATATCCAGAAAGAAAACATCATGGGTGCATTTTATGGAAATTCAACAGCTTCTCATGAGAAACATCAGGAGGACTCCAGAGCTCACATACTCACAGGAGGTCACAGGGGTATCATCAACCTTAAAGGAAGCAGCCTCCTTCAGATTATCTGAGTTAACACCTAATTCCCTTTGCTCTGCAAAGACTAAGTGTACAATAAGATGTTTTCCAAAATATTCCAGCTCTGGATTAASAAGGAAAGTATTTGGTGGAAATGAGAGAATAGTGAATCTCCATTCAGGAATATAAAATACTTTGTCAGGTCAAGTTCAGTGAAATTTGTTAACCACTTTTAAAACAGCTTAATAGARCTACTGTTCTGGATGCTTATCAATCATTCCATGTTAAAAAAAGAGGCTCAGTAATTTAAACTAAAACTGATGTAATTACTGTTGCAACAGGTTGTTTTGTTTTTTTTTTTTAATTATTACAATATGTTTTAATACATATTTCTTTTCTCTTTCTATCTTCACCTATCTCATAGATGAGTTTGGAAGCGATGAAACACCTTCAACGTTTTGCTCAATTACTGGGCTGTGGCTAGAACAAATGGCCAAAACTAAAATGAATATGGAATTCTTTTTATGACAATTCTCAGTAAGAATATACAGGTATTTGGTTCCTGGACCTTAGGTGAATCACCTTCATAGAGTCATAGAATCATTTAGGTTGGAAAAGACCTGTAAGATCATGGAGTTCAATCACAAACCTGACATTGCCAAGTCCAGTATGTCCACTATTAGTTATGTGTCTCCGTGCCACAKCTACACGTTTTCTAAATACCTCCAGTTATGGTCACTCAATCTCTTCCCCAGGCCACCTGYTCCAAAGCTTGAAAAAATTTTTGGTGAAGAAATTTTTTCTCATATCTGATCTAAACTTCCCCTGGTGTCACTCTAGGCCATTTCCTCTCATCCTCTCACATTTCACTTTGCATAAAGAGACTGACRCCCACCTGGCTACARCCTCTTTCCAGACAGTTCAATTCCATTGTTTGATGAGTGCTGCCTTCTCTCCTATCACTTATCAATTGTCTCCCTAATTTACTTGAACAATGAAATGGAACTTGTAAAATTCTTGCTATACGCTTCTTCTCTAAGTAATCTCCAATCCTTGCCAAAGATTCTGGAAAGGCACAACAGCCTGATCTAGTTACATAAATGCTGTGCTAGAATCCACTCAACTGACCCCAGGAACTTATTTGTCCTTCTGCAGAGGGATTGTAGAGGGATCATAAAGTTTCCAGATTAGGGGTTTCATGGCAGTTTTTTCCTTGGTCTGGTTTTTATTTT
>NW_026623279.1:2963286-3113860 GCF_030028575.1 Malurus melanocephalus
GATATGATTTGTAATTTTGGCAATGCTATGGCATTTATGATTTTATTTTTTTAATTATCTCCCCTAAAGAGAAAGGTTTTAAATAACAGATCTACTGTTTTATGCAAGTTTAGACGTAATTCAGGATCCTGAGTCTGAAAAYACACATTGAGGTAAAAAAAGTATCCTAGATAGAGATTAGCATCCTAATGCAGTTTCTGACTGGAGTTTTCTTACCATATATAAGTACACTTATATTCTAATCTACTGCTTTGCCCCTAGAATATTTTCAATGATGCCGCTATTTTTACTACCAAAGTTCCTTTCTGTAGCTGTATAAATTTTCAAATATAAAAGATCATGCAGAAAAATGTAGGTTTCTGGTAGTCAAGCCTCTTTTAGACCAAGTATAGTGATGAGACTAGTTCTGAATAAAAAGTCATAAACTATCAATTAAACAAAGTAACAAAGCCACTTTGAGAACACTTGCATGTTTTGGAACACAATAGAGTTGAACATATTTTTTTCCACTGAGGTACAATAGAATTTCACTGCAGAGAACTGTAGTAGACCAAATTCTTGGGCATTCTGCTAAATCTTCAAAAAGACATTTTCATCACCAATTTGTGTTCAGTGCTGCAGGAGCCTATCACAGGAAGACAGAACTGCAAAGGGGCTTCCTGTCCCATCCTCTCCTACTGGGGGTTACCTCACAACCCTCCTTTCACAATCAYAGAGGACTGTTTTCAAAGCAGTACAACCAGAAAGCTTGTCTTTGTTTTTAACACTGGCAACTTCAATGAATAAAAAYAATTTCAGCAGAAATTACATAGAAGTCGTTATAACAACTCAATATTTCAATTTATTTATTGATGCCACATAAGCTAGCAATCACACTTTTTCACAGTTGCACCATGCTGGATGCTTCACAGTCTTTCTGGAAACCACCCTTATATGTCCTCTGTCTTTGTTGGCTGTTTTTAAGTGATAAACCATAACCTTAGCTTRTGGCAGAGGTTAAAGCTTTTGAGAGCATGACCTTTTGTTTCCTGATACAGAAGCTCATCACTGTCTTCAGGTTGTTTGTCTCATTCAATCCACTAAACTGACCTACTACTCTGAACAGAAAGTCAAAAAGTCACTGCTTTGCTTTGTCTTGAAACTCACATATTTCCACATTTTGAAAACAAGAATTCAAAACCTGCCCGTGAACTTCAAAGTCACATCTCCACGAAGGTACTTTTCAGAAAACAGAAGAAAACTGAACAAGAAAAGTAGGCACACAAATATAAAAACATATGCTAGCAAAACCAGCTAATAGCATGACCTTTCTTTCATGCAAGCAAACAAAAGGCAAACTTATAAAACCAAGGAAAAATGATTTTTTCCACATGAAACCACAAAATATTTCAAATTGCCTGACACTTAAATATTAAAATCAAGTTTCATAAGCTAATAGTTATAATGCCATGTTGTCTTCAACTCTATTTCAATGTTTTGCTATCCATAAGGCAATTTCAGGATGTTTAAGGTACATGAAAGCATTTTGCCAAAGAAAATGATAAATATTTTTTTCATATAATATTGGTTTTATGCAGGGATTCCTTAAGCAGCTATAACAGGGCTTAGAAAAAGGATATCTGATATAACAAAAGAGCACTATACCAACTAAGCATTATCATGAGATATATGTAAGGAAGAAAATACTTACAGATTTTTTATATCTACTGCTCCTCGGAATGCCTTCCTTGGTATTGCTTGAATCTGATTTTCACTGAGATCCCTAAGAAAACAAACAAAAAAAATTCAATGTAAAAATGCCATATATATACTTAGTTCTATGTAAAACAAAAAGGAATTTTAAGAAAATAATTTCAGCCAACATAGTTCAGTCARTATTTCCAATGAAGCTTATTTTATTACATTAACTGATTTGTAATTGAAGAAAAAGAAGGAACAATAATAGTCAAATTAGTTTATCTGTGTCACACTAAGTAGTTCCTTTGGAAAACAGCAACATATATGACAAAAAAAAATAAAAAAAGCAGAAGTGAGTGTTTTCACTCTTCAACCATTCCAAATCCATGTTTGATAGTATGTCCAGCTCCAAGTAAGGAAGATTGAAATCCAGCAAAAAGAACGAATAATGAGTTATTGAGAAACAATTATAAAGCTGWGTAATATCTGATATCAACATGTTTCTAACTTTTGTTTCAGAGTGTCAAGCACCATATATTGTAAAAGAAAGCACCAGTATTTTAAAAGAAGGAATTAAAATACATTCTTCAGCAGATATATAGCGGTCCTCCCAAAAAATCCCTATATGATCAGCTGTACCATGCTACCTGAAACTATTATCTTGTACAAAAGAGAAATACTATTAATGCTTATAAAATTATTAATCAGTAGCTTTTTTTTTTTCTATCTGTATTAATGAAGAGCCTTTTTTTTGGAAATGCAGACACATTTGACACATTTTTGTCCCTCATGGATCAAGATTGGAAATAAAGTCTAGAGAACTGAAGACAGTAGCAGAGGAGACAAAAAAAAAAAAAAAAAAAAAAAAAAAAAAAAAAAAAAAAAAAAAAAAAAAAAAAAAAAAAAAAAGAAAGAAAACAAAAGCAATCTAGGATCCAGAACTTTTCATTTATGCTATGCACTATTAACAATAATGCAGTGTAATAGAAGATGACCCGTACATTAAAGTCTTTATTGCTGTATCTATACTACATGCAGTCTGGAGCTTTCACTTGAGACAATAGTTTGYTACCTAATTTGGACCAAATTCAGTTTTCACACATGGTACACGAATGTTTGAAATCCTGCAAAGGGGCCTGTCTACCTTGGTGTACCAAAATGATGAAATCTGATCTTCCTTTGGAGGCCTTCCAAGATGCACCAATCTATACACAGGATAGGGAGCATGATTGCATGGAGAAGCTTTCTTGAGCATTTGAATAAAGTGTGCAAACAAATCAGATGGATACAGGCRTCTCTACAGAGGGATTTTAAGTCCATTTGCACAGCAGTTTTCTTGTGGTTAACTAGATTTCATTTTGCTAAAACCAATCCAGGACCTTCACTCCAAGAGCACGCCAAATGCAATCCAACTCCTAACAGAAGTAAAGTTTCTCTGCCTTGAGCTTCAGAGACATCTTCAGAGGACCTTTTTTGGAGAGTTTTTAAAGAAACACTGCAAAACGGTGCACAGAAAAAGGAGATCTAGCTCACAATAAGTGAACAAGCAAGAATCATTTAGTTGATTAGACATAAAAAATCATGCTTTGGATATACTCCTTCTCTAAAATGTAATCTACCATGAGCTCATATTTCCAGTTCTGCGCAATCACTCCTGAAGATCTCTTTCAGATTTATGAACTTGCAAAAAGTAATTTGAAGACTTTATAAAACCCCATGCTGCGCAACTTTAACAAAATTTATATCAATATAATAATTTTGAAAATAATTCCACATACATTGACAGCAATTTTGTTTTATCCAATTCATTGTTAATTTATGGAAAATTGCTTTCTATTTACTAAATCTTTCATAGTTCATGCACCTAATTGCACTGCAATATCTTGCAAAGTATACTGAAAACTAGACCCAATTTTAATATTATTAATCGTGTGTGAAAAAAGAGAATTTGTGAGCTGTGATTTAATTTTCAAGCCACCTAAGTAATCTTGAAATGGAATATGACTGCACTGCTCTGACAATAAATTCAGTGGCAATGAATGAAAAAGTAGCCTWCAGCATTTGTTACGGTAACATGATTTAACAGCCTACTTCCTTGAAAAAAAATTCCCTTATAAGCGTAAAATGCAAATATCTATATTTACACTTCTGTTTAATTGACTAATACATTTTACCTACACAAAAATTGTGTGTGAAATGGCTAAGCTAGCAGCAGTGATTTGTATCATGATCAATGATTATTTTATAACACAGATATACGTTTGTATCTATGTAAGCTGCTGCCATACTCATAAACATATACTACAGGAGATAATGGGTAATGGTGCATTAAGCTTTTCATGGCATTTGATAGAATATCATCATTCACCATTTTGTATAATTAAAAAAAGTGAAAGATGAGCAATAGTGATGCCAAATGTAAATTCTTTCTAAAAATCTAATAGAAAATGGTCAAAATCCTTATTTCCATGGGAAATCTTGGCACAAACACAAGTATTTTTAATTGACTGCTATTCTGCCAGGTTCCTCAGCATACAATACCCTGMGCTTTAACGTGTGCACAGGTATGTCTGTGTGCATGCACGTGCAGAGGACAGCAACCAAGTAACTGCATGCCAGATTTACTGCTGGGTCCGCACAGTCAGCACCATTTCTGTGCAACACAAGATCTAGTGGACTGAAGTATAGCATTCCCTGGTAATTTTAGCTCATTTCAAATGTAAACTACCTGACTGCAAATGTTCCCAACCTTGCTGAGCAAGGCATTGTTTAAAGTGTCCTTTTAAACATGGAGAGCTAAGTAAGGTTGGCAAATGTTGTTTTCCAAAAGTAATTTTTTTGCAATGTTTCAGCCAGTTTGTGAAACTTTCTTGGAACTGATTCTGTAACAAAAGCGTAAATTCATTTTTACACTGCACAATTCTGCTTCTCATAATAAATATGACTTTTTTATAGCAGGAAAAAATTTAGTAATTATTTATCGATTGCTTGAAGTTTTCATCTGCTCAGTGTAAAAAAGTTTCCTTATTTAAAAAAAAAAAAACAAAAAAACCTTAAGGGGCTTAAACTAACATTCAACTTTTTTCTTCCTGCATAAATTACACCTACATTTCACAACTCAAAAGCTGCGTGTGGTCTTTTCTATTGACGTTTGAACCATTCCACTGCAATTCTTAGACTGATCACAAAAAAAGGTCACAAATAGCACAAGGTGCAATGTGCCTTTCAGGGGAAATGGGGCAAAAATCTATTTTGTAGATAAAACCAGACAATTTTGCAGGCCATTACATTGCATTGATTTGACTTTGCAACTTATATTCTGTTGTGAAGAAAGGTGCAAAACTCCTTTTCAGTCTGATGGTCATTGTATTGCCGCACTGATAACTGTGGACTTCATCTTCCTTTTCAAAAATAGGCAGCATTTGAATAGAGACTCTAATTTAGGATGGCAATTGGTACCCCTAAAATGAAAGAAGGTCTAAGCATTTCAGTAATGTTTAAGCCAGGATACAACAAAGTATCCTGCTTTTATAAGAAAACATCTGTATTTTTTTTTTTTTAAGCAGAAACCTGCTTCGCATTAGAAAGCAGCAATCTGACCAAGGTATTTTCATAGGAACAARTTATTGGCCATTATTATTACAGCCCAAGACCTTACATCAAAAACCAGAATACCTCTGGAACAGTGGAATTTGTTAAAAAATGTTTTGTACACAGCTAGAGTGAAAAAGCCAAGGCTATCTGACAATTTCTTTTTTTTTWAAACAGAGCCCAATGATCTAGTGAGATGTTTTGACAAATTCATCTTTATGCAGATTGATTCTAGCTGTCATTGTGGCTCCTTTGTACTAAATTGTTCTTGACTCTATTGTGTCATTCCTAGAGAGATATATTCTGAATTATTAAGTCAGAGGTGTAGTACCTYAGACATTAACCTTTCAAGAAAATTCCTTAGTGGGAATTTGTGGGCTCCATTCATGTCATTCAGTTGTGGGCAGARCACCTCCATTCCTTGTCCTCCATGGCTCCTCCTTATCTCAACATCACCAAACCTGTGCTCAGTAGCTTCAGGCTCTGCATCTGAGAGGCTCTCAAGGAGAACTCTCAGCTTTGTTTCCTCAAGTTAAAAGGTAATAGAGGGGTTAAATGGCAGATTTGCMACAAAAGCCACCTGGGTGAGTTAGACTGGCAGCAGCTGACAGAGACTCTCTTTAGAGGAGGCACAAATGAGTGACTCTGCTGCTGTCAATGGGCAAACCAGCCTGGGAACAGTGGATTGTTYCTGATCTGTTTAAGGAGCAAACACGTCAAGCATTCTTCTGAGTTGTAATAYTCCAGCTGCAACCYCATCTTCTCATGCTGTAAAAACAGCAAACCAAACACATGCACCAAACAAAACTATAAATGAAGATACACAGTGGAGAATGCACATAGATTTCTGAACTTTTGCCCAACTATAGCAATTTAAAAAAGAATAAAAACTTGTATARCATTTTTCCCCTCTCAGGCCAGTCATGACCTAAATCAAAGACTAAATATGCTCCATCTAAATAATTATTTTCTATAAATAACATAGTCTATCCAAGTATACCAACTATAAATAAAACCAGAAATAATGGATCCTCTAAGATCTGTGATCAAGTAAGTTCTRCAATTACTGTATTTATGTAAAACATAATTTATTTTTAAACAAACCGGATAAAGGCAATTTACATGCAATGAATTCTGACATTGCATAGAATTCTGACAAACTCATAGACATTCCGATAAGCATATACGTCTCAGCTTTTAAACCAATTTCCAAAGATTAAAGATTTAATTTGGATATTCGGACAAAGCAACTGAACTTGTCTAATTTTGAATGATGTCTAAAAGAATGTAGATTTCTGCATTTTACAAACCAATGAACTAGGAAAAAATAACAAAAACAAACACATAAAAAAAATCCTGAACACCTCTGCCACATTCTACTCCCCCYGCCTCCCCCAAACAGTTTCATTTTGTCTATGCAGGAGTTTTTTGTCCAAGAATACATTGGTAACGATAACATATTAAGCTTGTGGAAATTGCAGAAAGACCTTGTCAAAAACCTAGTTACCTCTAAATCCTTCCAAAGAACAGCATGGAAATGGTTCAGTTATATTTATCATATTTACTGGTTAGTAGATAGACATGTATCAGGGAAAAAAACTCCCAGCCTAGAGTCTTGTGAACATTTGAAATTCACAGAACTAGAAAACACTGACCTRTTCTCAGAAAAAAACCTCAAAGACTTATATATAGTGTTGCTTTCTTATCTGAAGATAAAGCCCTGAGATAACCTGAAATTAATGATCCTGATAGAATGTTTCAGCTCTTAAAAAATGCAAACACTGCAGTGCAGWTATTSTATTACTTACYATGGTTCTCAGCTGAATATCCTATATAGCTTTAAAAAGGAGTGCTCAATTTTTAATTATATAAATTGAAACATCACATGTAATATCTGTATCATGAACTGCTAAGGCTGCATCAGAGTTTCACTGTGTGGCTAAATCATTGTTCATTCTGAAACACTAAATCTTTTGAAGATGGCAGGCCTGCTTGTAAATTTAATTACTTGTAATTTTATTTTCCTCTATGGTTTAACCTCCCTCTGTGTCTGACCAGTGATATCATAAATCTATACTGCCATTCTCYACTTTGCAAAATACTGAGTACAGGGAATGAGTAATGTGTCCTGATTTTTTAAGGAAAAGACACAAATACTCAGCCAAACTAAGTACTTGATGCTTAGCAGTTTATTTGTGCCAGTTTATAAAAAAAAATAAAATCTCATGAAGTGGCTACTCTATGATCAGCATCCTGATAATTATTTACATATAAGTGACATGAATGAAGTAAGCCTTGCTAATTACTACTCTCTTACAGAAAACGACAGTTGTACCATTAGTTGTACCATTAATACATTCTGCATTAAATCCTCCATGCTTGGACAAGGTGGCAAAGTCTCATAGACAATGAGACTACTGGGCATTCAAAGAAATAAAAAGACTGAGTAYTATTTAAATTATTTGGCTGAAAATCAAATATATTAATTTGGTCATGGGGGATTTCACTTGGAATACAAAGGTGGTGAAAAGACCAAACAACATATTTTAGAATAGGACAGCTCAGTTGAAATGGACCTACAATTTCCACCTAGGCAAATCAGGTGATTTTGATGGAATAAGAAACRACTTCTTTTTATGAGCGTAAGTATTGATTAGACATTTATCCTAAAATAGTAAAACATTTGTATTTCACTCCTAAAATTCCAATTTTCTCTTTCAAAATCTGAATGATTTTTTTTTACTCTATATTAGGTGTCTTGTGTTATCATGGAGTTCTAAGCAGACTTTTTTTTTCTGCTCATGAAACTTCATTCATCRCCATACAGCCACACTCCTAAACTGCAAATTTCCAGTATGACTAGGAATTTAAACTAAGAACTCTTCCAAATGCTACAGGCATGCTTTGACAATCACAAGTTTTATTGTATTAGAATAAAACACGTAAGTACAAAAATTATTTTCCAAGCTATTTAATGAGAATCAAACCAAACTACAAACTCTTCAAGGATACAAATGCTACTGAACATTGTGGTGTTCATGCAGGAGGACTGTCCTGGAGAGAAGGTTCCTTTAAAATTAGTAGCTCAGGTGAACTGAAGCTACTGAAGCCTGCTTGGAATTCTATCATGGCAGAAATATATCACATTGTAACATGAGCTTATTAAACCACCATGAACATTTTAATCTAGAATACATTTTTTATCCCACGTTCAGCAAATACATTAATATATACAAACAAATAAAAAYCTTTCCCATTAGTCAAGCGAGGCTTATCCAGTTAATTGTTAGAACACTGACATATGCGTGGCTTTAACTTTATRCAGCTACTGTGTAACAAGTTACAGTATGGCATCACTTATTTATGAAGATAATCTTATTCCCAAATGGCTTGTCATGTCCTCTTAGAGGCATAGCTTTCTGGCAGATCTACAGATCAATCAAGAGAGACTGAACAAAAAAATGTTTAAAAAGGTTTAAAAATATATACTTAAAAATTCAGTCTAAACTCTTGTTCTGGAAAAGCAAACAAAGAAACAAAACCAAACAACCAGCAACTCTGCTCTACCATTATTCTTTGACTGTGAAATAAACCAGTTAGCTTCTTATTAATTTCAATGTTTTTTTTCTTCTCTTCTTTAGTAAAACAATCATTGAAGCTTATTTCTTTTCATATTGAAGATACAAAAGGTGTCGAATAGTAGTAGCAGCAGATAGTATGTCTCTAAGGCACATATACATCCYCTTATGAAGATAAAAACTATACATTATAATCTTGAACATTAGTTCTGCAAATCATKATTGCTGCTGCTTCCCACAGGAGGATTAAAATTTCATGTATGAGAAAGCTACTATTAACCTCCTTTCACAGATGGGGAAACCAAGGCAGTGCGTATCAGCAGCACGTATCAGTGCCATGCTGAGGAGCATAAAACAGATGAGAAAGATTTAGATCACAGAACTTCAGGTTCTCTCTGCACCACTAATTTCCATTTGCTCTGTTGACTCCCTGCAGATTCAGATGCTGCACAKAGTAGGCACATAACCTATTCTCACGCTAAAGCAGGATCACTCCCTGGGCCATGGTGTGCTACATTGCCCAAGTGAATATTTCACATTTCACAGCACAGGGCAATCATCACTGCAACATAGACAGAATTATTAGAGTCACAGCAATTCCCATGGTAAGGATTGCATCTCCTTTTTTTTTTTTTCCTAAGAATATTCAGACTGAATTTCCCGGCCCACTTTCATCTCTCATTTTTTAATGATAGCACTTTTGATSATATCATTGATGTTTCTTTCATTCTTAATGCTTGAGGTTTTTAAAATGTCATCCATTTATAAATCTGTTATGGAATCAAAATGTACTTCTTAATATAGCTTTTGGCATACTATTATCTGTATTATTTAAGCACCATATCTTTTAAACTACTTTATTTATTTATTAAAGAAGAAAGATCATTTATGCATAAGTATAGAACATATACAGCAAAAAAAGTAACTACACAATAGTAGTACTGGTACTTGTAGTCTCCAGAGTTTATCAGTACCGTCAACCTTAAGTATAAGTCATACAAAACTTAAATTCTGATAATTAATAATATTTTTTTTTTAGTTGTTTATTTATTTATTAAAGAAGAGAGATTATTTATGCATAAATATAGAACATATAAACAATTTATTTATAATTTTGAGCACTAGTAATTGGTGATTTCTGCAGAATCTAAATAGCACAGAGTACAAGCATTAAGCCTTTTACTTTTTAATAGGAATACAGTTTGGTTTTGGACTAAGCCAAACCTCCAATTCCAGTTTTGGCAGAAAAGTTAACTCATGGGCTGCAAAATCAATCCTACTCTACAATGCCTCCAAAAGTGTACTTAAATCAATTTGTATACTCTRATACTACTAAAAATAATTGCCTAAGGAGATTCACCATTTATTCTTAAAATTAGCAAATGCTAATTGTGCAATAAAATAGGAGTATTAGGACCACACATGTTTTTTATTGGAGTCTTAGAAATTATTTTTTGAAAAGGAAAGCAGTCTTTAATAGTCTGTTCCACTAAATTAATATATAATTCTCTTTTGTTTAGACTACAAAAAACCCAGCACAAAACAAGAAAGGAAATTACATGTTGSAGCTAAAGAGGAAAAGACCACCCACAATTTCAGAGAGAATTGCAATACTACTTCAAATTTGGCTTCAGCATAATCCTTTTCATAGAAAAAACTTGAAGCTCTTAAGAACACTCCTCAGCCCTCCCAAAGAAGAAAAACTGACAATTCTTTGTCCTCCATGCAATCCCAAGCTGAAGGAAGGCACTGAGTGACATTTTACTGACTGCTGCTCATCATGCACCCCTAACAGCACTATCATTGCCTAACAGGGCCCAAGGCAGGGGCACAGCTGTGATGTGAGAGGCTGGTGCTRACCTACAGCCCTGTTTGGAGTCTGCAGAGTGGGAAATGACTTTTWCCCAAATGGATGTACATCCATAAGGTGAGGCCACACCTCAGGGGTTCATTTCTGGGCCCCTCACCACGAGAAAGACATTGAGGGGCTGCAGAGAGTCCAAAGRGCAGTGGAGCTGGGGAAGRGTCTGGGGCACAAATCTGGTGAGGAGCAGCAGAGGGAGCTGGGGGTGTTCAGCCTGGAGAAAAAGAGGCTCAGGGAAGACATTATTGCTCTCTATGATTACCTCAAATAAGGTTGTGGGCAGGTGGGGATCAGTCTCTTCTCCTGGGCAACAAGTGACAGGACAGGAGGAAATACTCTCAAATTTTGCCAGAGAAGGTTTAAGTTCGATGCTGCTTTTGTTCATGGATTTTCCTCTCCTTTTTCTTTACCCAGATTTGAATTGAAGCCGAAATAGAAAGTAACTTCCATCTTTACGAGTCTTTTTTTTTCATACAAGGCCACAAAAGACTGTTTCATTGTAGGGAAAGGGTGAAGATTCTGCTATTTTCATTTTTCTAGCCTCTTAYAGGTGATTTGGTGATTAATTTTTAAGCAACTATTACACTTGACAGACTTGGAAATGCACTATAAGTTAAGAACTTTAAAAGAATAAAACAAGATTCTGCCAGGTAACTTTCACTTCTGGTACGTTAGACACTCAGCATATGCATGGCTGAAACATCCATTTGGCTTGGCTGGGAATCTGCTCACATTAAGAATAGATGAGATGGCATATTTAATTTTCCAAAAGACCTCTTTGACAGTATCTGAAAAATCTATCACTACTTTTCCCYGTAACAAAACTTCTTTTTTTTAGAAGAAGTCTGCATCTGTCAACATGTCTTTAATATTTAATATTGTTTCACCTCCTTTGGAATTGAAACTGTAAGCACTTTCAGGAACTAATTGAAAGGTTGTCTGGTATATTGTCTAGTTTCACTCCACAGTCTATAACCCTGTATATTGTCTTCTGAAATATCACTCAGCAAGCTGTGCAAATTTCTCCGTTTTTTCAAAGCAGAGCGGAGTGGATTCCTGATCCAACCCCATTATGTAGAGCTGCAATTCCAACACWGACAAGTAATAATTACATCCCTGGACACAGACATTTTTCATGAAGTATAGCTCCAAACTTTTACTCTAGTAATAAACTGAGTAGCTCAAGTGTTTCCTAACAGTAAAACTAACCTTGAACAATTTATCAAAGGACACAGAAAATTTTGGAGAGTAAACTAGAAAAGATCTTGCAGATCACTAATGTTGAATAGCACTGTGCTCACCCTTCCTTCATTTGAGTGGAATGATGCAATTTGGGGATTCTCTCAAGATAGGCCTGCTTGATAAAACAGATTGTACAGTCTTTGCTTTATGCATTATCTGTAGTTGCATAATATATATGAAGCACTGATGCTTCAAGGTTTAAGGCTGTTGCCTGTCAGTGCCAAAAATGATGCTAAAACAGTGAAAGAAACCAAAGCAAAATTGCTGCTTATCAAGATGACCAATACTATATCATGGTTTCCTTGTCTTCACCCATCTGCTTATGCCCATCCATCATTTCTGACACTGTAAGGTCTTTCAGAGAAGCTGTTTTGTTTGTTGGTGTTTTCCTTATTCTGTGTAACAGGACAGTGAGTGGCACCACTGGGCTTCTGGACTGGGGTGAATTTGGGCTTTAAGTTGCTCCATGAGTAAACGAATAATGGAAAGGACAAGAAACATGTTCATATTATTCTCCACTTCCCTGACAATGAACTATAAACCAGTAGTAACAAATTCAATTATTTGAGCAACTGAATGACTGTTTTGGGGKTTTTTTTGTTCTATTTCTTGCGTGCTGTGTATGTGCTACTTAATACAATTCAATTAAAAGCCCATAGGAGAAAAAAGAAATTGTTGAGAAACTTCAGGGCAATTACTGATACATACATTAAGGTACTCTGGAAGTAAAACTTCCCACTGACCAGGATTAGATTAATACTCTAGCTGAGCATCCCAGAAGTGTCAAGCCTCAAGTTTCTGTTCAATGGCTCCGGGCTTTTCTTTCTTCTTGAGCCTGACTTCTCTTTCTATGACTGTTCCAGCTCTTCCCCCAAWTTTTTTTCCTTTTCAGTGCCACATAAAGGATTAGAATTTCAAGAGGTATTTTCTGCTTATAAAAGGAGCTGAGAATACAAGCAATCAGTAGAACTGGTCTGTAAAACAAGAAAAGTGCATGCTAGCTGGACTCAGAGGCTATTTAGAATTGAAAACCCTCATAAAAATTATAACAATGTACATAAATAATAAAAAGAAAATTCTCCATTCCAGAATGAATTGATCACAACCAATTTCCTAATCAATAACAAACTAAAATGAACAACCATAGGTAAAAAACTGAATCAGAATGCTCCCATTCCACATTTCAAGAATGTGAAAAGTCTCATTTCTTGTAATGGCCCCGTCTGTATGCTGCTGCCACAATACCAGTATGCAAATTAAATTAAAATGTTCTCAGAAAACATAATCCATGCAAAACTGAATTTATTTTTTTAATAGAAAAGATTAAATTTTATTGCTACTTCTGCTATATTTATCTCCTTTCTCCCCTCAAACCTGCAAAAAGGTTCAGCTACTTGTACTAGGAATAATTTCCATTCAGACATTTTTTTTAAGCTTGAAGTCTACAACGCTGATTTTCTGTTCCAGGACTGCACGTTTCCAATGACACCACCAAAAAGCAGCTGCTCTTAAYTGCACTTTAAAAACCCATCCTCCCTCTTTTCAGACATTTTCCCTCTATCTGTATGTTTTCAAGCCTTTTTTTTCCAAATTGCTAAATTCTTTCCCTTGCAACAATATCCAGACTCTCCTAAGTAGCTGATGGAGCTTTGCCTCAAGGAATGATCCAGAAAACCCCACTGAGAAGCCCTAACAATTAGGGTAAAGAGCGATTATGTGTGGGGAGTGATGGTTTTTGGTTGTTGGAGGGTTTTTCAATTCAGGAGGATAGGTGTTGTGTTTTGCTCAATGAGGGCACACAAAGGCAGCTGGAGGGGATGGATGTGAGTTCAGGATTTGCAATCAAGTGAGAGCCCAGCACACCCAGGATGAGTGAGGGTGACACTGAAATCTCCATTCACAAGATCCTACACACTCCTGCAGTGGGTAAACAGGTAATTTCAGAAAAGAGAGGTCTAGGTTACCACACAGAGACTGAGAACAGTTATGGTAATTGGGAAAAAGGCTATCAAATTTACTGAAAAAAAACCAGAACAAAGAATGCATAATCCTCCCTACTGCTTGAGGACTAATTTGGAAATATACCATCAAATGTTTAAATACTTTGACTGAATTTTGTTTGAAGCATAAATGTTAAGAAGGGATTTAAGAAACAAGGCTAAATATAAGAAGACATGGCATTGCACTTTATCAATAATAACCACTAACTGGATCAACAACATCTCAGCACTATCCAGCCAGGCTTCCTGCTAAAGCAGTCTGTGTGAATTTATTTTTATTTCTAGGGAATTCAGGAAGACTTGCACCAGCTCAAAAATCCTAGGACATGCATCTTACAACAGCCGGAGCATCTGTACTCACTCTTTGAGTATGAACAGATCTCCTCTTGCAACAGGACTGGCTCTGAGCTCTGAGGTGATTGAGTTTAAATGATACCTACACAGATAGCTGAGTAAGTGTGAGGATTCACTTCTCCATAGACTCCACTGCCCTGGCTCTCTGTTGCCATATGGCTAATTCCTTCTCACACTTATCCTTCTGTTTCAGTTCATGTTACAGCACAGTCCTTTTACAGACCTGCAGCTTCCAGCATCTGCAGCAAAGGTCCCAGAAACTGATTCAGAGGCCGAAACACAAGCATATCCAATCCTGCTCCCACACAGGGCTATACATCTTTGTTGGAAGACTGACACATGGTCCCCATATGCACCAGTGATAACATGAGCCTGCCAGGCACAGATGTACTTATAGCTCCAGAGAGATGCAATCTAATGATGGATAGGAATAACCCAATCATACGAACATTTGTTTTTGTAAACTCTACCTAGTGCTACAGACAATATGTCTACATTTCACTGCCACRTTTCTTCAAGGATATCAAGATGTTCCTAAGGTATGACAGGCATACAATGAAACTTAATGGTATGTGAGATAGAGGCTGCTTTCCAAAGYACAACTTAATAGTTGGAAGTTCTAAGAAATAATTGCTCCTCTGGCAAACCCAATGAAAATTAAATTGAATTAGACACTGGAACTTTTTCATTAGAAGGCTCTGGCAAAATAAAGTTAATAGATGGAAAGCTTTTTGCAATTACAAGTGACAGGTGCATTGCCTTCTCTAAGCTTTTAAATCACACATGTCAAAAAGCCTACTAAAGTGCATTTTTTAAGCTCCTTCCAATCTACTCAACTTTTATGAATCAAAATACTGTAGAATTATTGAAGATATATCATTTAAGTCACAGCTTCATGGAAGTAAAGAGCCAGAATTTCTATAGAGTTATACATCTAACATATTTAGGACAATGTATTATATCACAGAGTAACTCTGCCTCCTGTTCCCATTCACTTCATTTGTCACAATGATTTCCTGCTCAATTCTTAACCACGGCACGAGAAATACACAACTTGATTTCCCTAATTTAAAACCAAGTTTATCGTAAATTCAGGCCAGTATCAACTTCGTTTGAATTATGTATTCTACGTTTTTAAGGTGATTTAGGAGAGAGATGGTTAACAGTATTTATGCCTTTGAAGAAACTATTTCAAGACAGAAAAGAGGCAGAAAAAGTTTGAGTTCAGGTTCTGCTGTGCTTCTTACAAATGAAACTATTTTCTGTGAACATGTTCCAACAGTGGGAGCAAAACCTGTCATTGCACATCTTCCCCCTGTCCCTCAGACACACCTGAGCCAATCCTCTGCCTCTCATTCCTCGCTCAAGGGAGCGACCGGGGAGTACTTAAGCCCAAAAGTAAAAAAACTCTAAATCAAAACTCCAAACTCTCTAATGATTATTTCCAAGTTGGGGTTTTTTTGGTTGTTTTATTTTTGATTGTGGTTTGGGGTTTTTTTCTTGTTTGGGTTTGGTTTTTTGGTTGGTTTTCTGTGGTTTTGTTTTGTTGGTTTTTTTTTTTTTTTTGTTTTTGGTTTTCTTTTTTTTTTTTTTTTTTTTTTTTTTTTGTTGTTTTTTGTTTTTTTTTTTAAATAAACACCAACCTTAATTTTGTTACGTTAGGGATCAAGTTTACTTATGGAATGCTTCTCATCCTCACTAATTCTGAAAATAAACAAAAGGATTACTCTTCAAAGATCCTAATTATCAACTAAATGTCAAGCTGTTACATATTGTAAGATGACCTGTAACAATATGAATTGTACAGGCTGTGGTGCAGCACCTTCAAAGACATAGGATAGAAAATTACATTAACTCAGTTGAACACAGCCCTTATTAGCAAAAATATACAAATAATCTCATCCCAATTCAGGGGAGCATGAAGCATGTGCAATTTAATGTATGTGCTTAAATCCCATWAAATTCATTGTAACTACTCACAAGTTCAGTGTTAAGCACGCAACGAAATACATCTTTGAATCACACACTGCTTAGAGAAAAACAGCAGTGAACAYGTTTAAATTATTGGCTTCCCTAATTTAAGCATATATGAATGAAGACAAAATTCTCCTCAGGTGGAGAAACAGAACAAGAAAAATAAGAAAATCGTTTTCTGTAATCCATCTATAAATTTTCATCAAGCCCCATGACGAATTATCGTGACACCAAAACTCATATTTCAGACAACTGGACCACTTGCAATTCCTTAATAGAATTCTCTTTCATATTTAATAAAACTCAGTTTTTGGTGCTGCTTTTTGGGTTTTCTCTGAGGAATGGGGGTGAATTTGCCAAAAAAAAAATGAAACTGCAAAGTCCTCACATGCTTCTCTCTAGAACTCCTTATGAGTTCAAGGGATTTCTCTCAGAGACAGAAATCTCTTCCAGTGTCCAGGTAGATGAAAGCTTTGGTGAGGAAGGTCAGCATTTCAGGAACACTGACCATTCAACATAATACTATGTTTCAAAACTTTGTGTCAGGTCTCTATCCGTGCAGAGTAACACAGGAACTATGCTACCAAGAGCACCATTCTGAGGAAGATTCAAAGGTAGTTAACAAATACACTGGCAGAGTATAAATATCACTGGAAAAGTAAACACAGATGAGGATTCATCCCTCACTTACAACTGAGTAAGTCTGAGAGCTGAACTGCATCGGTACTGAGTGCTTCACATATGCAAACTAAAAATACACCAAAACCACCAAAGGAGCCAAGGTGTCATGAGGAAATGTCTGCAAACATTTACTCCAAACAGGGACAAAAACATTTAAATATTTTCCCTTAGTACCAATTTTAACTAGACCGTGGGTGAGAATGAAAGGTCTGCAATCTGTGAAAATGAAAAGATCAAATTCAGCATTCAGTAGGGATACAGAATATCTAATTAAGCCCTAGATCTGCAGTAATTTTTTTCTGTCTCTCTTCCATATCTCTTTTGCCCTCCCATCCACATCTATAAATAATGAWAATGAGCCAAAGTTTCTTCACTGATGTAATGCTTTACACAAATATCTGAACAGAAAATATGTTCACAACTGTTCTGATGAGCTACATTAATTTAACAACTTAAACAAATATAAAATAAKCATATAGAAATATGGACTTGAAAAGAGATATAAGATAATCCTGTTCTAAACAGAACTTAAAATACTGATGCCTTAAGGAAAAGGACTTACCAGATTCAAATCCAGCTCAAAACAGTTGGGTCATACAAAAAGAAATCTAACTCTGTATGTTGGTCATACTGACTTTATTCAGGTGTTAAACCTAACTTAAAAACAAATATTCTGATGAGCTTTAAGGTATTTATTTTATTCTTCTGCATTTGTTTTTTTCTTTTTCTTTAACCTAGCTGAAATTTAATTATGGATAATTGCTATTTATAAGACTTATTAACACATATTTTTATATAGAACAGGAAGAAGAGTCTTATATAGACTTCTGCATACCTACAACAACTTCTATTTGTTGGGTTTTCGTGTTTTGATTCTGCTTTTTTTAATTGGGGATACATCACTTCCAGTGGGATATTACCCTCCACATATGAAAACAAACGTCTGTATGGTACAATGCCTGACTTGAAAAACCAGCAAACATCTCACAGTGTCTGTTTTCCACAATATTTTTAATATGCATGATTCCCTTCTCCACACATGCAGTAATAAGCAACACAAAATGCAGATTCCCAGATTGCAGTTGAACAGAGAAAGACAGAAAAAGCATTTAAACAATGGGAAACTGACTTTTTTTTTTAAATAAAATAGATTACACCCCTGGGTAAATGTGCCTAACAATGGAAATCACAACAGCCAGGATTACAGTATAAGGCTTTCATATTACTGCCAGGTATGTACATGTCTAATARTGAATGTCTTTGTCTTCCTTACATTTATGAACAGATAAAGATTATAGTAAAAAATCCCCACACTGAAATAAAACTGAGACTAATCTCAAGATTAGGAATCTAATCACCRTTAGAAATAAGATACAGGTATTTAAAATGAATAGGAGGTCAATTTGCTACAAGCAACATGACATTCTGTATTGTTCTGTATTGCACGTGCAGTGCATACTCCTGCACCACAACTGAAGTATTTTAAAACTCACAGGCTGACACAAAAAGCAACAGATTGAAAGGAGTTTCATTAAAAGAAACCGAATGTGTCAGCAACCGTCTTCAAGTTCAATTTTGGTCGTAGAGCTCCCTGGTATTTTTCACTTTGCTTTTCTAACTAGTTCCCCTATGGATTAACCTCTTCTCACCTCTGGTTGTATATACACTGCAAGACAGAGCTGCTGGACAGTTCATTAGAGAAGCTCCTGCTGTTTCTTCCACTGGAGAGGAGGCACCTCTAAGTTATCATACACAGGCCAGCCCAAGTCGACATGTCTTCTAACAACTTCTGGCAGCTTTGATCACACTGGTGGTTCACACAAGTTTCACAGGGGAAAAAAAAAAAAGAAAAAAAAAAGGCAGGAACTTTGAGGCATTTCCTGCTACTCCTTTGGAAACCAAATACCATCACTTAGTAATTCATGTACCATACTGGTATCACCAAGYGGGGGCAGTGGGGGATTGGATTTGGGGACTTTTTCCATCTAGCACATCTTAAAAGTAGAAAAAATATATTTAAATGGAATGCTTAAATGAACTGCTAAAAAAATTAGTGTTTTATGTAATTTCTAGATGGAGGTTCAAACATAATACTAAATCTAAATTAAGTTTCTTTTCAATATTTTAGTTGCCTGAGATGTGATCCAGCCCAAGGTTTATAAGAACCTTTGCTTTTACAACCTCAGCTTTGTAAACTGCTCGAGGTTGCTTCTCTTTTCTAGAGTTGCTCTATGTAGCATAGTGGCAAAGAAGCTTAAATTGCACTAAAGCACATGAAACAGGCTCCTTGATATCCATCAATATTTCCCACTGAAAGTCTCTTTCCTTGACACCTCTGGTGGCCAAGCCAAAAAAGTCAACGGTCTGCAGCAGTGAATGAATACTCCAGGATCTTTGCATAATGGTGCAGTTGATTGAAGCCCTGTTTGAGACGCCTTTCCTCATTTCCCACACATTTTCTGACCCATTTTGTCCGCCTCTTCTCAGAGGGGTTTTGCCTGTTATATTGTGGGCTAAGCAGTAAACTAATTATCTTGTTCAAATCCCTTTGCAACGCCTCTAATCCTGTTAGTTATAAGAATGTGTGAATACTGATTGCACAACTTAAAACAGGGAGAAACAGAAAAAGAGACAGAGGCAGAGGGAAAAAGCCAAAAGGCAGGATCTGGGAAGATCTACTAGCCACTTCAGTTTTAAAGGCTTGTCAGGACGCTCAAGACTCCCGTCCATCACAAGACAGGACAATTTGCAAGGTCCATATTTTCATTTTCTGTCAGTCTTTAGTGTCTGCCCCAGAACTGCCGCTATTATCCGAGGCAGCTCTGAGTCCTTTGCTCACAGCAGAACTTGCTGACCCTTGACTCCAGTTAACAGTTACATTTTCTCTCTTTCCCCTTTCATAATGAACATTTTAATGAAGGGGATGACAATATTACAATGTGTCAAAGAAGCCATATGAAGTACCGGAAATGAATGAATGTTAGCGCAGGCATCTATAGGCCCTATGAGTGCTACTTCTTTTCTTCAAAGAAGCCTCACAAGTCTTATTAAAGAGCCCTCYCGCCCTCTCCCTCAGCCGAAGATACCGGAGCAGTTGCCTCCTGCCGTCCAGTACTGAGTGAACTTTAATCACTTTTCCTATTTTGTTCACACTGGGGAAGGAGCCAGACTTCACTGAAAAGCCTGCAGTCACAGTCGATGTTAAAGAGCATGAAATTTATCTGACTTCCATAAAAGATGAGCTCTGCCCTTCCATTCCAGCTTTTGCTAAGCTGGCTGCTCCGGGGACARCCATTCTCTGCTCCAAAAACAAATATTTGCTTTTAGCGTGGATGGATGCTGCTGCCTAGGAGCGCCTTTTCCCTTGCTTTTTAAACTGTACACTTAGTTGTTTCCACCTACAAAGAAGACTTGTGGTCTTGGGAAAGAAATTTTACTTTATCATTTAGACATGCTGTTTTGCAAGTGAAGGTTTTAAAAATGCAAACAGTTCCTGTTTTACATGAATAATAAGCTCTGGCTAATTGGTTACCATAGAAGCAAAATAGCTAGAATCCTCATAGAATAAGAGATTTACCTTTTTTATTGACCATTCTTCTCTACAAAAATGCCTATGTCAGTGACAACCTAACTCTTAGGATAAAATACAAAGTTTGTTTTCACACATTCTGTAATTGGAGTTTTGAGATACTACTCATCTGGTGAAAATTATGATAAATTTTACAATTACACAGCAYTCCATTATTTGGGTTTAAAACCTTTCTATTTGGAATTGGCTCTACAATTCCATTATTAATGTTTGCTTTCCTCACAAAGGCAAATCAATGACATATTTTAATGCATATCTCACAGTACACATCTTCTCTAAGGATCACTGCTCTATAAATARGTGTTTTCTAAACAACTGACTGTATAACTTTAGAAATGTGTATTTCAGAAGTGGTAAYATTTCTGTGTCATTTAATCACACACATATTTCAAATCCTGTAGTGAAATGGAATGCAAAGAACCCAAAAACAATTCCAGAAGCAATTGATCTCTAAAACATTTTATGTATATAAAGAGCCTGAAAAGCAGTAACAAAATTGCATCGATAAGCTTGATGATAAAATGATTGTGCTATAAAGGAATGAGAAGTGGTACTGATCCACTGACCATCCACTCTGTGTGCCATAACCCACTCTAATCCCCAATTGATACTGACAACTGCAATGACAAGGGCTAAATTGGAGCCATAAGTGGAGTAATGATAGACTGCCACTTCAGCATGTCAGCAATTGCCAGATTAAAATTAATAACACACAAAAGTTCTCCTGTAAAGACAGAGACCTATCAAAAGGAAAGAAGTGCTTCCTTAACTGTAACCTCCCCAAAGTGTGCCACCGTGCTGCTCCCAGTGCCCAGCAGAGGTGAGCTGGTCCTCAGCAGGAGCCACACGCTCAGGGGAGGCTGCTCTTGCTGTACTTTCAGCTGTGACCACCTAGGGGCACTCAGCGTCCTACAAATCCATCGCAAATCTCAGCTTTTGATCCAGTCCCATTCCCGTGTAGAGCACAAAACACATTTTCTGTCAAGCATCCTGCCTTATACTCAACTTGAACAACAATGATGAGTATTGTTTATTGATACTTTATTACTGGCAGATAACCAGCCAGACTGCCTTGTTCTCCCTAAATGCTTCCAAAGAGCTTTATTTGATAAAGGCTTTAATACACCGTGAAGATTTTCAATCAATAGGCAAAAATATACAGACCATATCTTCTGAGAAAGCAATTTCAGATTTTAAGGCTGGACTTCTTCCAAACTGCCAAGAAACTTCCAAACTGCATGGAAAACTGTCTAGAGGAGTTCACTTATTTGTAATTCACTATCACTTTGAAAAGGACAAGGCAAAAATGGAATATAAAACTGAGAAAGCACCGCAAGGTCAGTAGAACTGCAATGTTTTCTTCTTCACGTACGTTCCTCCTTTCTGCATACTTTTTTATATACAAAATTTAAATGCAAACATAACTCTATTCCTGTATTTTGGGATTCTCTAATTTATTTTAAAAAAACCCAAAATATTTGGTATAATTAGTCTTCCAAATTTTCATCAAAAAAGCCTGAAATATTTTCAGTGATGCAATCAGCAAAATAAAGTTTTAGATTGAAGGAAATGGTTCGTTTAGGCTAAACTGCAGCAACCTACAAGCCAATCCTATCTGATATTTTATGGTCAAGTTTTATAGCATGAAAATTCTGACTTTCTGCCACATTTTTTTCTGTTCAAACAGGGTTCACTTAACAAGCAGAATGCAGACCTGCTGCTTTCCCTTGTGGCTAACTTCACTTGTTCAAAGTCTTTGAGAATCTTGGAACAGGGCAATAGCTCTTAAAAGAACTTTGGCCTGCAGCTGTTATTAACTAGCTTTGGACGTATGGACCTCCGTTGACAAGCACCTCATGTAGAGAGGTTAAAAAATTGCTACCATATGCTTTCAGCTTTTTTAACCTACAATGTAAAGGCTCAAAAAAAATCTTTTCAGTACTTTAAAAATACAAATCAATTTACATGTAAGCCAACACTTCTATCTTCTATTGCCTTACAGTTATGAAATATATATCATCTTCTAAATGACACTGCAGTGCTCCAAAAGGCAAGAGCTGATTTCAGTGGAAGGAACAACTGCTTGTAGGTACAAAGATCTCACCACGCTTTATTACTGGACACAAATTAAAAGCCACCACACACTTAAAACCAGCATTAAATAACAATAAAAATCTGTGTCATGAGAACACTTCTACTGCACAGAAAAGCATTCTCTCCTCAATGAAAGCTAAAGCTAGCACTGTTTATTACACCTTTACTTTACCCTCATGTGTGTTTACCTTACATTAGTTTTAATTTATGTGATATGGTTCAAATCTGAAGGAAGATCTGTATCCTCAACTCCTTGTTCCTTTTTTTCCAGACTGATCCAGTAGTTTCCTGAAAGCTATTAATTCTCTGGACAAACACAGTCTCATCACAAGACCAAAAAACTTTTCTTACTCACTGGAAAAAAGCACTTGTSCAGTACCAGTACTTGTACCATACGTAGCCTAATGGACATTCATTACTTTTAACTTTGCTGAAAGAAGCACCCTAAATCAGCTAATTGCTGAACTCTTATGTCTCTGCTCTATACATTCCCATTTCATTCTCTAAAAACACCTTAAAAGTGTTTAGAGAAGAGGTCRGTGCGCCTCACTTCAGCATACATCAAATCTGGGCTTGAAGAGTTCAGATTCTAAAGGTACTGTACAGATTTCCTTAGTTACTGGAGGAGCTCCACTGCATATCAACAGAAGTTTAGTTTTTAATTTTAATTTATTGGAGTTTAAAATGCTCATTCAGACTGGTAGATGAAAGAAAAATATTACCATAAAATCAATGACCTCATACAAGACAGTTCTGCCATTCACAGTGTAGCCAAACATTCCAAGCAGCAATCAACAATAAATCAGAAGTATGTTTACAAATCCAAGCTACTGCCCTAGGAGATGACAAGAAAAGCCAAGGTGACTTATATTTGCTTCTACCATAATAAGCTTTAACTTCATGTATTCAAATCCAGACCAGTTTTCCCAAAATCCAGGAATATTCCACATGACAGATATATTTTTTAGTCAAATAACAGAATATTCACTGGGAATAATAATATTAAAACTACCAATAATTATATCTAGATAAATGGGCAGGAAGCTGTAGATCTGGAAGAAATACAGTCACTAGAAAAAGATTTTCTATGAGGAGTACTTACAGAATTTCATTACCAAGTTCCCTAAGTATTATACATATTTTAATTTTTTCTAGTAAAATAAACATTCATCTTGTGAAGTACATAAATACAGCATAATAATTTCATTTTATGATAGGAGAAAAAAGGGTTCAGTACCAAGGGACTAGCAATGSAAGTCATCTCACCCACCTTCAGCCATATGAAAAACAGATAATCTAGTCTTAATTGTCTACAGAGACGTGAAGACACCTTTAGAAGGAAAGTAGCTTTATCTCTGTCTCCACATTTGAGAATACAGGAAGTTTTGAAAGGCATCTTGGATTTATCACCTCAATTTCAGGGAAGCCAAGCCGGAAATCCACGCAGACTGACCCTGGCACGCTGCCTAGGCAAGGTCAGAGAGCAGTCTGTGTTAGTTGTGCGCTGAACTGATGTCTCCCAAATACCAGGATGGTTCCCTAAGTATTTGGACATTAGGATATGGCATTCTCTAATAATGCTGGTTTATCCAGGGTTTTTCAGAGTAGTGGAAACAATCCAGCCCTCTCTTCTCTAGCCAAACTAGAGCATCTACAGGCATCTCCTGAGCTCTACAGTCTGCTCTGAAGTATGACAGGAAAGCCTATATGAGAAAACTTGAAACTCCTCAAAGCTAGAGTCAACTACCCAAAGTCTCACTGCCTCTTCCTCTAAGAGATTTAAATTTAACTGACAACCTCTAAATGCCAACAAGCTCTATGTATTTTCATGTTAATTACAAGCAACAAACCTATTACCCAAGAGRTGACTGGAATGGCATCCCAGAGACTTTTGATACTGTGTATCACTCAGACCTGCTCTTCAGTCACCCGTAGAGTCAATTTTTTCATTTAAATTATTAGCTGGATCAACAGTTGGCACTTAAACATGCAAATCTGCTTACCACTTCAGGCTCAAAAGCCTTAGTTGAATTCTACCCATATAAAACTGTGATGAGAAATTGCTAAGGCTTAGAAAATACAATGTTATTGAATGTCCCCATAAAATGCCACCTAAAACTGACGAAAATAACTTCTTAATAAAGAGAACCTGTTATATATTASCTGCATTGCAGCATTTGTCAACTTAAGGACACACTGCCTTCTAATGAAATTGCACTAAAATATTAAGGTGGGGTGAGGAGGGGTGGAGTRCGTGCATGAAGTTGATTTTGTGTGACTGTTTGGCTGTGAAGCTTTTTTAAATTTGGCTTTTGCACAAATTCTTAGACCATGACTTCCAGGATTACACAGCTTTACCCCACAGGCACCCCTAAGGGAGGGATCCCCATTCTCCACTAGCAGCACAAAGACATAACATGGGAGGTTCATGGAAATGCTCCATGTCTGTGCACATTCCCTGGCACACAGCCAGCAGCCTGACAGCCTCAGTCAGCCCTGGGAAGCGCTGGGATGCTCCCTGTAGCTTTCCCTGCTGCCAGCCCAGCCCAGGAAACCTGCTGGAGCAGGGCAGCGGTGGGAGCCTCCACTGTCCCGCAAAAAAGTCAATCAAACACGTAAGTTGAAATTTTTTCAGTTTTGAAAAATGCTCGGAGGGGGGGGGAGGGGGCACCAGAAGTGATTAAAAAAACCCTAGCTTATGTGTTATTATCATGAAAAAAAAAATTTTAGAATATAAAATGTAGGAAGATCCATTAGTGTACAAGTCCACTTACTGAACAATACACTGTTTCTAAAACACTTTTCTCACTATTTTGGCTCTATGCACCATCTGATCATTCAAAAAACTAATCCCATATGATCAAGACAGAAAAAGCCAAGTTTTCAAAAACATATCAACATGTATAGGCAACTAACAGAAAAAAAACCAGATACTTTTCAAATATTTTCAATAAATCTCATGTAATTTTCCAACAGCAGAATCAGCCAGCTAAAGCAACCAATTAAAATGTATCTACTCTGCTGTAGTGATGTAGGCAATAAAATAGGGTGGGTATTCTGACTGGCATTCCTCCCCATGCACTCTGAGGATTTAGCCAGTAGTACATGGCATAAACTATCCCCTTTTGTATTTCCTAAACACATCATTAGTATCAAAAGTTTACTGCTTTTGGAATGGGAACCTTTTAACTAAAGAAAAAAGTAAATAAAACAATAAAAAAAAAACCAAACAAAAATTCCTTTCTAGACTACTGCTTTTATATGCAAGACTATTGAGTGGTAGACAATCATTTAACTCTAAAAAGTTGTCAGCATTTACAGCAAGTTCCATACAATTTATTCAGTATAAGCAATTTAGGGATTTTAATTAAGCTTGATAAAAATAGGCCACAACTCTATTAATTTTGCCACTGTTAATAAGAGTGAGAGTGTCACAGAAGAGCAAAATSAGTGTCACAGAAGAGCAAAACGTCTTGACTAGTTTCATAATATTCTTATATTTTAACTAAACATAGGTTTTAACTCTCTAATGGAAATTTCAATGACACAAGTATACTAGGTCTTAAACCTACTTGCAGGCATGAAGCTAAGAATTTGGTAATTATACTAACCATCACATTCAAGATGTAATAAGCAAAGCGTTTACTTCTTTATAGAACAGACATTTTTAATGCAATGTGCAATATGACATTTTTTTATATATTTGAGTAAAATTGGTATTTTAAGAGTAAAAGAGCAAAATATAGAAGAAATTTCTGATTCAGGAGGAACATTTGTTTTATCCAAATTTAATAAAGACACCATGGCTTAAATACAGCTGTTTTGATCAGTGAAAGCCACAAGAAGTTGAACCTTGATTATTGTAAATAAATGCATTTAGTGAACCCATTCCATTACCTTAACATATGGTATTCTTTACAGAAGCATGTTATATTTTATGAGTTTGTTTTAGCTATATCAACTAGCTCTCATAATCTGGTTGATAATTCACCAGCTCCTGTAAAGTATCAGTCCTGATGTGCATGTTAAAAAAAATAAAGGAAAAAGTGTTCTCAGAACAACAGGATTGTCAACTTAGGGCAACTTGTGTGAACTTCTACATTTCCATTCAGATTTTGYAGTACTAGTACCATTTCTAATGAGCATCTGAAAAATATTTTAATTCATGCATGATTTAGCATCATTACAAATTTGCCAATATGAGCAATTCTTGAATGAGAAAACACAAATCTTTAAAGAACAGGCATTCTTTAATGGATTATTCCTCTCTGTTGCTTCCTGGGTTTAGATTTAAATCAGCGCAACTATTACAGCGGACATCCCCATTCCTGGGGGATGCTAATTCCATCTCATGCAGCTAAACACCAGGCAGGCTTAGACTATTTATCTGGATGTCAATAGCATTGTACAGTGTCATATACTGCCTAAGCAAAGATTGAAAATCTGCTAYTCAACAATCGTGTCTTCATGGTCACTTGCACACGTATTATGTTTCATGTTACAGGTACTATAAGAATCGTGCAAATACACTTTATGGGCAGSCAAGCACTTTTTAGAGTAAATGCAGCCCAATTACCTGTTCCAACAAGCGATAGGAAGTTATTTCACAGAGAGGTGATGAGTAAATATCATTAAGAAAATTTATGAGGGKTTTTTTCAATAATTATTGTTTTCCCATGTATAAATTCTTTTGTTACCTACTACATGTTAGCAATCAACTTTTCAGGATCSTGATATGAAAGCTCTTTGGAGACTTCAGCAGTACTGCAAGGCATAATTATCCCTTGTATCTGCACAATGTTAAACTAATTGCCCTCACATTTCACATGAAACACCAGAAGCCACGTGATGGTTTAAGCTGAGCTCTGCCTTGTGAGCAGAGCTCTACCCATCAGCCTGGCAGCTCGGTGCACACATCTTGTTCCTTGCTTTCATAGCTCCATCCTGAAGCACACTGACTGTTTACAAGAGAGAAGGAAWAAGAAAACAGCAACCAGAGTCATGTTAGCACTTTCAACAACTGTCGAGGATATTCTACTTCATAAGAAACCAAGTCTAATTTTGACATATATGTCCACTGAGTTATTTCTAAAGAAAAACAACAGATTTTTTAAAAGAAGTGATATTTCTAAGTTGTCAGAAAACTACAAATGACAAATATGCACAAACGACAGTCACAGAACTCCAAATTCTGAATTTATCCTTTAACATACTTTCTTGACAGCCAGAAGCTTTGATGGGACACCAACAACAAAACACAAAAACCAATTTCTTCTGGATTCTGATAAGAGTCATCTGTCCAGCATCTGAAAAGCACAGCAATGAYGAATTTTGAAATGAGAGCAAAGATGTGTCGTACATACCACGAGGGCATGTGCAAGCTCTACAAAACCAGCAAAAGAAATAGGAAASTACACCAAGGGGAATTTCAGATCACTTCATATCAATTTTTCCCTGTGGCAGATTTGATACACTGCATTAATGAACCACAAGATGCTTATCAGCTTTTCTTGTTCTGTCTACAATGGAACAATACTAATCTATGTATAATTTTTATTTTTGAAATCTTTAGAAATAATACACAGCTTGAAGAAGTGGAAAGCTAAATAAAAGACTGAAAATCAGTAATTTTTATTTCTGTACCTAGCATTTCTCCAACAAAGAGAATAGAGAGACACAAACATTCCTTTAGATTGACTTAATTGCAACCTTTTCACATGCAGGGACCTAGGGACAAACTGCAATCAGTACCAAGTTCTCACCTTCCTGTCTACTCAGTTACAACCCTGTCTCCCACATRATTCAACCCAAGTGTATTTCTGCTAAAACATTTTRAACTTCAAAATTAGTCCAATGTCAMGCAGCAGCAGCCAGCCTAGCAAGCACAAATTATTCAATTTATAATAAATTAAATACTTTTTAGTTAAGTAAACACCATTACGTAAGTTAAATTAATAGATTAAGAAAATTAAAGCCTTTAAAATTGTTAGGTTTGGGGTATGATAGTGATTCCAAGGACATCATGGACACATAGGTAAAAAGGAAAATTGTTTGAAATACTAAATAAAAGTAGCTTGTAAACATTAATACCAAACTCTTTAAACATTTGCAATCTAGCAAACTACAGAAGGTTTCAGCTACTGGTCTCTCAGCTTTATTCTTTTTTAAACTTAGTTWATAGGAGATGATACATTATTCAAAAATTCCAAGGAAATATATTCTAGATGAATGTGATATGATTCCCTACTGCCCAAGTTTAGGAAATAGTAAAATTCACTTTGTAACTCCAATCTATTTTAGAGAGCAYTATAATGCCAAGAAACACAGAAGTTTTTAAGTTGTAGTTGAGGGTAAAGAAGAAGGAATAGCATGAGTCCACATCTCTGAAAAAGGAATTTTCACATTCAGGATCTTAATTAATTAATTAAAGACTATGTGAAATGTAAGATGGCGAGAATATGAGTCACATCAGAATTTTTCATCATGGAATTTTGTGCCTGATTTCTAGAAATGAGGTGCCATTTTACTGAACAACTTAAAAAAAGTACCAAAACCAACTAAAACCTCTACTGCATGTAAAGTCATTGACAATTAGTCTAATTATTTATATAAGACCCTTATTTAGCAAAATAAAATCATATATTATGCTAAAATATACATTTGCTTAATACTGACTGAACTGTTTTCTGTAATTTCATAAAAATTGGCACAGAAACAGAAATTAAAAATGTAAATTTCAAATCAATACAAGACACTCCACCAGATCTAACAATTAAGGTGATGAAGAACTCAGAATGAARAACTATTTTCAAAAGTTTTTAGTATTAAGTCTCAAATAGGGGAGATCCCCTGCCTCTCACAGGCTATAGAAGGGTCTGAATAAAAACCTTGGAAGGAAAAGCAGAAGGCTCAAGAAGAGTACCTGGCATGTACTGAAAGCCTGCATCTTCCAAAAATTAGAAGCAGATCTTTCTTACAATCTTTGAGTCTACTTGTTCTTGTGGTTAAAGTTTCTTCTGCCTGGAAAATGATTTTGAATGTAAACCATCTGAGCCACCATACAACTCTTGAAAGCACTGAGTATCTAAATCAGAATCATATGAGCTCTTGGTGTTGAACTGAAACCAAACAGTGCTTCAATCTGGCCCCCCAAAATGGCAAAGAGATTAAACAAATATTGACCAGCTCAAAGATCCTGAGAAAAACACGGAAAAAAATTATGAATATCTGTCAACATAAGACCACAGTTAAACTGCTTACATGTGTAATCAGCAGGGACCTTGCACATATTATTTCTATCAACCAAAAAAGAAAGACCAGTCCAAACCATAGCTCTTACTAGATGCTGATGTATTATTAGCAAACATCAGGAGTTATTCGAAACATTAAGATATCACATGACTGCCACTGTCACAATAAAACTTTGAGGAACAATCCAACTCCAGTATTTTTATGAGGATGTAATCAAAGTCATTAATGAAAACACCATTTCAGCAGAGCATTAGACCTCTGTTGACATTTTCTCCAGGAGCCCAAAGGTTATTAGGAAGAAGCAAGTATACCATATTTCAGTATTTTCTCCTTGAAGCCTAGATTACATCTCTTGGAAGTGCCTGACTGAAAATAAATTCCAGTTTCCTCTATTTGTTCAGAGGAATCTAAAGGGAAAGCATGAGAAACAAATTCATAAACAAATTTGTCCAAGGGAAAGAGGCATAGACTTGTRCTGAAACAGCTGCTGAGAGGCTGCTTTGGACCACAAAACACACAAAAAGGAGTCTTTGAGCAGGGTCGTGGTTTCTAAGCTCCCAGGGAACTTTTCAGTCAAGAGATGGAAAATGACAGGACCATGAATGCCAGGCTTTCAGAAGGAACAGCTCTTTGGAGGATGCTTGCAAGCCCTCAGAACTCTCTTCAAAAGGCTGAAGATCTTATAAACTGGAGAAAGTATTGGAAAATTCACATTGTTCCCTAAAACAAGCCACAACTTCAGATTTCACCATGCCATTGAGATTTCCCTTCTCCTTTTTCCAAGGATGAATGAGGAGGAAAGAAAAATCGGTGAAAGCACATGCRTCATCCCTTTGCAAAACTGTCCATGGGAATCACTTCAGTGTAGCTGGCCCTCCAAGCTGTTGGAATGCCTCCTCATATATCAAAGTGGGAACGAAAGGAGGTAGCAAGAAAATCTCTAACAAATTCCTACTGAGTCAAACTATGTATTTCCATACTAAATTACACAACATTTGTGGTATTACTTTTCCTATTACAAAGAAATGTCCCTAAAAATAACTCTGAGATTTTTAATATCCTTTCCTGGACATTATTAACAGTCTTCACAATTATCCTCCAAAAATAATATTCCACATGGATTTATTTAACTATTTAAAAATCAAAGTTTAATTCAGGAAGAGAATACTCATCAGATCCTACCTTAAATAAAACTTGAAAATTTCATGCCAGTGCAGAATGGAAATGAGGATTAATTTCCCCGTGGAAAATACTTAACACACATAAGACAGTTAATGGAAACAGAACTGTGCTAATGTATTTTACATTATGAATACACATACATATGTTATTACTTCACACTTACATCATGTCCCTTATCTGATAATCCTCAAATGTGCTTAAAACATTAATGATTTTATCCTCACAGAAGCTCTACTATGTTGGAAGCATTTTCCTGCTGATTTTATTCCCCTCTGGCCACACAATACTACATTGTACCTCTTTGGACACTGCCTATCAACACTATGGAGAAACCATCATTAGCAAAATCACAATAATTGAGAAGTCACCCTGGAACATTCAAATTGTGCACTGTGGAAACATCAAGAAATTACTTCTATATCCCAATTATTATACTACTATACCATATTCCTAACTCTATCTGTTTCTAACCTTTCATAACTCTAAATCAGAGTTGTTTCTACTGTGTTGCACGCTGCACAGATCTAACAAAAATAAAAAGTCCACTATTTCAGAGAATTTACATCTGGATTTAAAGCAAAAAGATCAGGCAAGAGAAAAAAGACAAAACACAATGTGATTGTAAAGCCACAGGTTAGTGGTATCTATAATTAAAGCTATTAAGACACTGGCAAGTTCTCTTCTACCCTGCTTGCAAAGATCACTTATGTGTGAAAGCCACTTAACTTGACCCAAATGGCTKACTAACAAAGGGGACCTTAACAGGATAATAAAACCCACGCTTTTTGACAGAAAAAAACCCCATGCTTTTGAATTATATAAATTGTTTAATTATATATGGTCTATTTAACGGAGGTTCATAGAGACTARAAAAAGCTTTTAAATATTAAAGGCATGACTATTTCTCAGCATATAAATAAGACTTTTSTCTAAATCCTTAGTATATTTAAAATTTACATTATTCCTCATGGGATATCTGTGTAGGTAGAARATACTGGAAAAGATGGATTTGATAAACATAAAATTACTTCTTAAAAAACCTGAACATCGTAAGTTAAAATACCAGCTGAGAAGGATTCATGATCTTCTTAGACTGAAGAAAATTTTGCCTATGATGTATATACTAGTAAACTSAGAAAAGAGCTGTCTCTCCTCTCAGTGATTTACATGCTTTGAAATTTAAATAAATAAAAATTCATGTTCAGGATGCTATTTATAGTCCTTTTCTGTAAGTTAAGATAGAATTCCCTCCTCAGTAGACATGCTTGGTGAAATATTTCATGAATTAACTCTAGAAAGAGATTTCCAAGCAGCTGTAAAGACCTCAGTCGTTCAACTATCTGAAAAAAAACTCACACATGATTTTATTTCATTTTGTATTTRAAGTTGTTTTGTACAATATGTTCCCATTTTTATCTCTACCGATGTATATGCCAAAAGAAGATAAAAAGCTTTCTTATCAACCCCCCAAATGTCAGTCTCTAGGAGGCTATCTTACATCTGGCTTTCAGTGTTCCTCTTGGAAACYGGACATAAATGATTACTGGCAACGCTTGAACGCTTTGGTCAAGCAGCTCTGGTCAGGCTGTGTAACATCAGCCTTCATCCTTCATGTCCAGAGTCAGAGTGTTCATCACCTGAATCCAGATGCCAAAAACTGGAAGGCTGAGAATCTCAGTGGATTGCATTGAGCATTGCTGTGCCTTCAAAGAACAGGAAAGGTTATTACGCCAAGTACTCAAAGTGAGCGCTTTATTGCCAATCCCTGGAAGCTACAGCAGAGCTATTTCCCTGGCTCAGAAAACTTATATTGCTTATCCACATATGTGAATTAACTGGAGTTGTGCTCATTAGGAGGCCTTTTAGATTTGTAATAGGCACATGAGTATTTACTGGAAATAAGGAATATCATATCCATTTTATCAAAATTAGGTAAAAACACYCAGGCTGTGTATTTCTTTGTGCTTCTGTATCAGTTACTGCATTGAATGAAAGAGACCTGCACTTCTGGTTTCAAAATGTCTTTCTCATTTCCTAGTCCAGAAATCATTTCATTGCCTCCCTGTATCAATTCCAGTAGTACATAATTTGACAGATTTTAAAACCAGATTATATTCCTATTTCCATAAAATCCATCAGTTTCTAGGGCAATTGAGGCATTGCACTTCTCAAACGGTCATCATTCAATGAGATTACAAAGGTCCTTTTTTTGCTGAGGCACTAGACACTGAATATGCAATAATGGTCATTTACTCTTGGGAGCTGGATTTTTATAAGCTGAGAGCAGGCAACACTTGCATTGTCATAAAATGAGTAAGTGGTATCACAAGACATGGAAGTGACTCRTCAAAACCCCAAAACAAAACAACACAGAAACTCAATATTTAAGAATGGTGATTCTGMACTGTAAAATAGTTTTGGAGTTGAATACAACTACATGATACCAAATAGCCCATACCAGCAACAGTTCACAGACTGTGAATTATTATGGTATGTTTTCTCACATGACAGGACATAGGCTTTCTGAGTYAGTGAGAATGAATAAAGGCTGAAGTGCTGCATTTGTTGACCACAACATGTACTAGAATCATAACTGACTACATCACGCAGTCATACAGAATTTTCTGCTATAAATGCAGATGCATCTSTGTGCTTGTATTCAGCATGTCATAGCAAAAGCATACATTTACAATAGCTCAAAGATATGTTGCTCCAAAACCTCAGGATAATGCACGTGTAAATTTATAATTCTTATTTTAAATAAATTTCAGATCTCTCCAGACAGAATTGTACTTTTAAAATTATTTACTCAAACAAATATTTTACAGTCCTTGCTAAGTCAGTCTTCAGCCATGAATCCACTTGTTACAATTTTCTTCAAAATTATTCTTGACTTCAGGTGTTACATAAAAATTAATGCAATCCATAAAACAGCTTACCTATAAATATAAACACAATTGCAAGGAGGGGGTTTAGTAAGGTCTCTGCAACTCCCCATAAATTGGATGTGCTAGGAATAAAGAAAAACTGTTTCTGTGGAAGAGTTAAAAAATCCTCTCGAAGAGTTCAATTAGAAACAAGAATTTGTTTCTCTACAGAAATTACTGACTGCATCTGCAATCTGGAATCTGTAGAATGTTATTTGATGTACACGTCTAAGATGCTTAAGTGTGGGGGAGAATGGGCAAGCAATACAAAGATAATGATTTCTTCATTCTATAGCTTGTCAGTTTTATTCTGGAGATTTACAGCCAAAGTCATAACAAATGCAGAATCTGTACATGCTGAAGATATTGAAAAATATCCATTTTAGAAGGAACAGGCAAGGATATGACCATATGTGTTTCTGGAAATCATATACAGAAAGAGAGGAGTTTTGGAAATAAGAATGACCTAAGTGTCTTGTGAGACGTGCATGGAATATAGTTTTGACATAATATGAATATATTTTACTCTAGAATGTGTTATTTTAAATTAGTGTCAGCAAAGAGAAGTCCTCACCTGACTATGAAATTAGTTAGATGTCTTAACACATTCTTCAGTGCTATTTTCTATTATTTCAGCTTATAGAAATAGAATTATTGGTCAGAAAGGGACATTCAGAGGTGTCTACTCAAACTCTCTACTCAAACCAGAGATCAAACCAGGGATCAGATGGTACAGGATCACATCCAGTTAGGTCTTGGAACATCCCCAAGGAAAGAGATCTCTAACCAGTCTAGGCACCTGCTCCAGTGTTCAGCCATCCTTCATGGTGAATTTTTGCCCTCAGTTATATAGTCAGAATTATATATATTCATCTTCTCTCTTGCCTCTTGTTCTTGTGCTGTGCAGCTCTGAGAARAGCATGGCTCTGTCTTCTCTGCACCCTCAATGCTGCACACACCAACAAGGTCTGCCTCYACCTGCTCTTCTCCCTGCTAAACAGAACCAGATCCCTCTGTTTCATGTGCCCCAGCCTCCAAACACTGTGCTGGGATCTTCTTCTAATGAGGAGCCCAAACCTGGTCACAGTTCTCAAAGTACTTGAGAGTACACACTGGAAAAGRGTGCTGCCTGAAATAAACCTTTAAATCATGCCCTAAAAGGAAGACAGCTTAAGAGCCATAGAATTTTTTTTTTAAATCTGTATCCTCTTTTAGACTGTATTTTCACAGTTAAATATTTCACAKATTCAAAATTAATCTAAAAAAATTAAAATACTTGTTAGAAATTTTCAAATGAAATATTATGTGTGGTCATAAAACATACAGTTCGAAACAATGCTACGGATGGTGATATGCCTGCAGAATTTTAATAAATCCCAATCAGATGTCTTTTAGGCACTAGATAAGCAAGACATCAAGATGACTTTAAGATAGTATGAATACCAAATAGAAACTCCATGGAGATCACTTCAAAGGCCAGTTACCTCCATCCATAAAATTAAGTTTAAATTACGTGCTACATGGATATTTTGTATGTGGTCCTGTTACCATGAACAACCAAATTCCATTACAGATCTGTGAGCAATTGTTTTCCATCTTTTCATGAGAGCAAAAAAAAAAATTATCTTTAGGCAGATTTTCATTTTTCTTTTGATTTTACARTACTAACACTGATAGACATTAAAGGTTAGTTGGAAAATACTGAAAGAGCATTTCTATGAACTTTTATTTCAACTTAGACTTAAGACATAATCTTTAATCCTGGTACATACAAAACTTCCCTTGGTGCAATTTAGTAYTTTTTCTAGGAACAAAAATTGCAGAAACAGGTCTGTTTTGAATTTTTTTTTCTTTTTTTCTTTCTATATCCAGTTTCATGACTGCGATATATTGACTTTAAAGCTAATAATGAGAGCAACATCTGAATTGTCTTTTCCTTAGAAGTCAACTTACATGTTAACAGAAAATAAATTCAAATTCTTTAATTACAAAATACTTACTATCAATTGCAAATTACTATAATCTCATTAAAAGAAGAACAAAGTAATGCTGAAACCTCATTWTCTAAACATTTTGGGGCTTGTTTTTAAACTCTTTCCTCTCATCATGGGTCAACTGAAATGGAAGTAACTTCTCAGAACTACCTATAGTCATGAAATTAGACAGAAAAATTGAAAGCACATGGGACTTGCAAAGCCCTTMAGTTCATTCCCACTCTTCTTTAGGGCTCCCCTCAAAAAAAATTGAGACTGACCTATGACAACATTACATGAATTTGCACCAAGGACTTTCAGTGAGAATTGTCAAATTTTGCAGATTTTAAGATGCCTTTTACCCCAAATGATGCATTTCTCCCACACACCTGGAACTTTACCAAGATCTAACTTCAAGGTTTCACACTTCAGCTAGGCCACACAAGGATAAATCACAAACATTTTGCTCTTTCTACTTTCAGTGATGACTGACACTGGATCAAAATRTTTCCTGTTTGCAGTGATTTCAATGCGCAGTTCTCAGAGCTAAAGAAAATTGTTTTACAATGATTAATTTACCCTACAGCAGATGATGCAGACCTTGGTACAGTAAAACATTCAAATACATGCTAATTTTGACATTCTGCAAGTGTGTCATCAAATGATACCTTGCAGATAGGTATTCAAATTTTCAAAATATTTTCTGAGTRTCCTAATCCTGGAAGCATTTAAATGTATGCACTCAACAGGACTTCTATYAGTAAATTCAACAGAACCAAGATTTTATCCTCTGATTCACAGCACCTCTACCGGATTAATCACAGCAGCTAATTTTAGGCTCCTACATATAACCTTGCAAAGAACATCACACTCGTTAGTATTTAATAATGCAAGCTTTTTAACAAAAATGTTCAAATACTTTTTTTTGAAACAGTAACAGAATGAGAGAAAAAAATCCACTCTTTCTTTCTCATTCTCTTGCTGTTTTAGTTTCTGTCACAGAAACAAACAGTTTTCAGCAATACTCTTTTTGACTAGATTTCTGCAGGTGCAACAGGACATGATTTAACAAACTTCTATTACAGAAAATGATGAGAAGGAAAATTTGCAACATCTCTTTTGAAACCTGATTTTCATTTTCTAATCCTTATGTTTTGAAAACTGTTATAAACAAAAAATCAGAAGTACACATTACTCTTCCTTTCCCCTCACCGCTGATTTTCTTTGAAAAACGAATGGAGTAGCTTGCCTTTCCTGTCAACTAATCTCTTTTTATCAAGCCATTTTTTACTCCCACAATGAAATTAGTATCTTGTAGAACTATATTTCCTGAGGTACTCAGCTTAGAAAATCTTAAAATGCATGTATTTCTTTTACAAAGGTGATTTTCATTCTTTCCAGTGACTGCTGTTCAGTACGTAACTCAAGAATTGMAAAAAAATTCATTTCCTGAAATTTAATAAGCTTACAATGTTAGTATTCCTCCAGCCAATTCTGTGGAATGCCAGTTTTCAGCTTCTGGATCCACATTTTTCTATTCTCACATTCTCAAGTTTTAGTAGCGTGGAGAAGTAAAAAATTTTAATTGCTGTGGATCATCTCACCAAGTTTATTGATGCTTAAATCAACCTGGCAGTGGATAACACTGTGGAACTTTTTGATACAGGATACAGACTATGAATGTGTCATTTGAACTACAAAGCTAATAATTTTGACACAGGTGGGACTCTTCTGGGTCCAACATTTGTGGTAATCTCATTTGGTGCATCTGGTGGACTTTCCACTCAAGATGCAACTTTGCTTGCTCCACCTATTCTTTCATGCCCCCTCAGGCATCTGCAGCTCTCCTCTCAGGCCAATAACATTTAGAGGGCAAATTCTTCTCTGCTAAAGCAGCCATTTGAAACACCCTACTGATCCCTCAACCCTCAACATGTGTTTGTGGACCTTGAACTGCTACTCTACCCACAYGTGCCAAAAACCCACATGAACYTTCTACAGTCTTCTTCCTGATCCTGTCTCCATATCCAGCAGCAGGCTAAATTAATCTTTATTATTTATGCATCTTTCAGGAAAGAAGTAAGAAGTAAGCAATCCTTCGAAAATCTGCATGAATAACAAGAATGTTATTTTCATCTATTTACAGCTAAACAACTGAGAAAAAATATCTAAAAAGCATTGGTAATATTCCTCTTTCTTGCATACACAATGATCTGCATGGTCATACTCTTCTGATTTCACAGTGCTGTCATCTACAGAAGTAGATTCCTATGGAATAGTCAGATTTTTTCAAAAAAACTTTTTCATTTAATAGGAATAAGTTCAATTTTTCCTCAAGTTAATTAGTTTTCCTATTTACAAGGAAACACCATGTTTTATTACCATGAAAAGATTATTACTTGGATAAAATATCAAACAGAATAGATTTGTAAAAAGTGTTGTAAATAATTTCCCTAAAAATAACATTGGATATATTTATCTTGGGTACAGCCAAAAGCTTAAATGGACATTAAATTAACATTCTCTGAAGAGTTACACAAATCCTAAAATTTCTTTCAACTCCTGTGGGAAGCAGGGAAATAAGCACTGTTATTTCTATTTTACGGCTAAAGAAACACAGACAGAAGTTAAGTGACTTGCCCATAGCAATGCCGTGAATCAACATCAGTGCCAGGACTAAAATTTATGAGTTCCTTTTTCCTACCAAGAACGCTAAGACACACACTGCTCTTTAAAACATATACTACTTAATATTTATTACTACAAAAATATGCAGTGTGCACCTGGAATTGGATTAGTACAAATATGAGTTAAAGGTTTACAGTTCTTTGCTATTGGGTGAGTTGGTAGATGGACAAAAATACTCATTTAGCTATTTCATAACAGCTTTATAATTACACATTTTAGGCCAATTAACACTCTGCTAACCATTTGCCTTACCTTAAAGCTCCTCCCCCCTTAGTTGAATGATATTCAGTARTAATTACTAGCATTTGAAAATTACTGCACTGGGTGGTCTTCATTCCTAATGCAGATATCCATATAYATGTATTTTAAATATAACCCATCCTTAGCTTACTTCTGGTTAGATCAATATTCCCATATATAAATAGAGTTAGGTTTTCTTTTTTTAATGTGAATCCAGCAGTATCTGGAGACCAAAACTGAAAGAAAGGCAGAAATGCCCAGCAGCACTTAACAAATGCACAGCAAGAAAGGAATTGAAGTAGATGAGTGCAAAAAAAAGCAAAGAGGAAGTAAAGCAAATTGAAGCTGTTCATTCCAGAAGTCTCAAAGACGGTCAGGAATTCAACCCTATTTTGTTGTTTAATGGATAGCTTTGCCTCCCATCTGACATGCCTGCTTCTCCCCTGAAGGTCCAGGTACCAAATGACCCTTTCAAACCCAGGCTGACCCTCCTGCACAGTAGAATGGAAAAGTTCAAAATGCAGTTCTCATTGTCAAAGACGTGCCAGAATAACTCTCTAGTGCTGGCCAAAGTTATGTTCAGTTTAACAGATGGATAACAAAAACTAGGAAGCAAAAGAACTTTATCAACAACTAAAAAAAATGCAAATCYAGATAAATATGCAAAGGAGCCAACAAAATTCTATCAGCACTGAAAGCTGTAGCATGGGTTACCATGTCTAAGATTAAATATACTTCACTGCATTATGTTCATAATATTTCCCTCAAACACATTCTTAATACAAATTAACCCCCAACAMAGAATTATTTCACATAGCAACTGGTACTTAATGGTGTATGAAAATGTAATTTGGAGTTTAAATTAAATCTTGTTAAAATGCTTATCTGAGAGATTTACCCAATCAGCTTGAAACATCAGTAAATTGATGAAATACTGATAGCAGTGTTGTGTAAGTACAGAACCATCTACCAAAACTAAAGAAAGTACAAGACAGAACAATCTGTGAGTAYTGCCTATTTCAGTATGAACAATTTGGATATCTGCAGGAACTTCATCTTGCTACAGGGGATGTGATGTGATATGCAATATATTCCTCCAGACAAGTAACAAGGATCTTCTCAGCATTTGAATAGCTGTGAGACTGAACAGAAGGAAAACAGGAGTTCTTAAAGGGATGCTGAAGGAAGAGACAGCAAAGAAATGTGTTCAGTTCAAGTCAAAACATGCACGAAAGTCACAACAAAGTCTCAAAAAAAGAACACAAACACTGAGTCACTTGTTTCTTTCCWACCATTTAAAACATTGAAAAAACATTTGAGCAGTTTTGCCTGGCCATGCTATTTTGCTTGAACTCAGCAATATTTCTTTCTTAAGCTYTCTGCCTTCTTAAACACTGCAAACTCTAATTGTGATAGCAGTAAAATCTGTTTGTACGTACAACAATGCAATTTCAACCAAAAGCTGCTGCTAATTTAGCAAAACACAAATTTAAGCTCCTTTTGCCTTCATATCTCTCTCCTCCAGTTCTAAACCTATTCTTCATCAACCATACCAAAAATCAATAAACAGCAACTTTCATATAAAGAAATAAAAATTAAAGAATAAGTACTCTAAGAAATTATTGCCTCATCATCTTTATGTCAATAATTAATTTGGGTTCYTTGTTTTTACTTGTTTACAAGTAGTCAAAATGTCTCAACCTTAAGTGGTTAGGTGCTAATGCAAAACAATAAAATATCTTTGGGGCTTGAAATACTTGCATTGTTTATTTAAGAAGCCCCTATACAAAACACAGAATATGAAGAYTGCCCACTCTGGTGTGGGGATGCTTCTGTGTGACCAAAGCCTTCCAAGGAGMGCCAGCAGTAGTGCCCCAAGGAAAAAGACATTGTCACACTAAATGGAGACATCAKGCCTGTGGTAGAGTTATTTTGAACAGTCTCAAAAGACATTTCATCACAACTCTCAAGAGTATTGTAACTTTACAATAAGGTCATTTTGTTATATATAACCTAATCATAATATTATTAACTTACATTGGCCAGTAAGGCAGGAGGGAAGGGTCAATGAAACATTGTACAAGTGGTTATGTAACATTTTAAAAGTCCTCTCAGATGCTATAGCGCTCACACAATTGTAATTCAGAAAAAAAAAAAAATACATCATGCCTTTATTTCAGCAGAAATTTAATCCTGTTTTACAGATGAGCTGGTGAGGAAAGTAAAATTACATTAAAAATACTTAGCAAAAAAAGAAGTTGCAATTTCCATATTTATACATGTATTATACACATCATAAAACATCCACTTCTCTTTGACCRCCCTTTTTCAAACCAACAACATACCAATCCTTTACACCACAGGAAAAAAACCCAAACCAAAAAAACAAACAACCAAACCCCAACATTAAATACCTGAAACAAAATAGATTTTTTACCATAACTGACATTGACCTTACAGGAACAAATACCTCTCATGGAAAGCAATGCAAGTGGCCTACAAACATCAATAATTAATTCATTTCACAGCACCTTTTAAATATAGTTTTTCATCTCATTATAAGGCGTTTCAAATTTAATTACTTCATATTTTACATTACTATTTCTATTATAAGATAAAAAGCTATTTGGCAACCTGCCTGCTTTGATCAAAGTATCTGACTTAAGAGAAAAAGAAAATGAAAATTGAACATAAAATACTTTGGCAACACAAATTCCTGCGTGCACAAATATGCTGGATTTCTTAATAGCATTATTTACATTAATGTCTGTTCTTATAAAATAGCAAGTATTTCCCTTTACTCTTTCTCTGTAATTTGTTAAGCACTTATCCTGGCGCCTGAAAATTACTGGCATAAATTAAAACACAATTACATGCAGATTTCTTCCAAGCAGCAAAAACCAGTTTGGAAAATTCCATCACATATGCAAAGGTTTCTTGTAGTTTACTGTAAGTTTATTTTGCAGCTTKATAACCTATATATGCTGAATGCAGCATATAAATATAATGCATATAATGCAGCATGCAATGCATATAAATTATTGAAGAGGAAGGTGTCTCTGTGGATTCATCAGGGAACTGTAGAAGTGATGTACAAAACTTTCATTAGAAAGTGTGCTGTACTGCTGGCCAGTTTCTCAATCTCACAGAGACAGATATATCAGGAATACAAATACTCGGGACAGAAAGAGAGACAACATATTACTGAGGAATACAAAATCTTTTCTAACTTTCACCAAGACCAGTCATGCCCCTGAGTATCCAACGCTAAGGATAATCAAATACTACAAACATACTTTCAAACTTTTTTCAATCAATACTTTCAAACATATTATTCCTCATTCAAATATGTAATGGGTTCACCCACAGACTGAGCCTCAGGAACTGCAGATCCCAAAGGGGTATTTTGGATTGAGAATCTATTTGCGGATAAAGTGGGAATATTTGTTTAATTTATCCACACAAACCCTAGAGATAACGAATTTTTGAATGAAACTCGATAAATAACTTGATATAGGCAAAGTTCTTGTTCATGTTAAAAATGGTGTGCCTATATAGTTGTGTGTATATATATATATATATATATATATATATATATTAGATATACATGTAAACAGACACACAAACATACATATACATTCTCCTTCTCCACAAAAAGTCTATATTACCAACCTTCCCTGAATGAAAAAAGGATTCTCTGATATAAATGCATTCTCAGACTATGGCTGATTTGTTTAATAAATTTCTAGACATTTTTGTTCAGCTTTCCTAAAACTAAAATCTTAAGAGACATTAAATGACTTGATCAAACAATAGAMTTGCTTAGTCTTGAATCTGCATTTGAAGGAGATGATAACAATGTATGAGTTTAGAAGAGTGAAAACCCCAACTAACGTAYAAAATGAAGTGAATTTTCTCATACAAGAGATCCACTGGTTTCCATAAGACATGAATAATTTCCGCAGCAMAAAATCCTCACATGGAAGCCAAAGAATTATCATAATTTATGTAATTGATATTCCAGTTGAAAGAAAATCATAGGAACATTTTTGTAAGCAAATAAACATGATTTGTGCTCCCCATATAGTTCTGTGTAACTCAGATAGGAAAAACTTTTTGATCATGGCCAACAATTAGGTTCTTCAGATGTTATTCTCCTTTGAAAGGAAGGTTTCCCTGTGTGTTGTATTCATGGATCTTTGTAAATACCACAAATTGGAATGAAAATCTGTTTAGCTAAAAGGTGCAAATATAGAGGAGTTGTTAACACTAACAGAAAGCTGCCCACCACATTGTTGGTGGGTCTTTTGAAAGACATTGAAAGTCAACAGCAGACATGTCTTTGGAATAATAAACAAGGAAAAGAAAACCTCCACAGAACACACCCATCACTAAATTCTAAACCTGTCTTCTACTCTACAGGCAGTTTTCCAGCCTTTTCAACCAAAGCAATTTTTCAGATATACTCCTCCTTTGAAGTATCTGTATATTTTATGGATGAAATCCAGGAAACCAAGGGGAAGAGAATGAACATGAAACCCATGGAATGGCCTTCTATAGATTTCTGGAAATTGTTCTCCTTAAGCTATCACATCCAAATAAGCACATTTTCTTTTGAGCTATGGCCAGTAAGCGTGGCAAAATAATGCTGTGTTCCAGAAGTTAACTGGTATCTTTATTCTTTGCCTTTGAAGAAAGGTGCATTCAGTCTTCTCCAGGAATATCAGAAAATGCCATCCTTTCAGAGACAAAGATAAGCTCTTGCTGACCATCCTACCCTTTCCCTTTTGCTCTCCTACACCAACACCACTGCACTGCCCTGTTTCCTATCCCTCACTGTCCTACTCCTTTCCTCAGCACAGCAGYTGGCACTCTGCAAATCCCCTGTATGGTGATGGACAGCTCAGTTAAGTGCTCTCTGGATGCATTTCGGTATTTTCTGTGCATSTTCACATCAAAAATTCAGAAATTATTATTTAAGAAAGATTATTAAAAAAATCTATAACAACAACTAAAAAGAATAAACAGGAAAATAAAGGGGAAAGTAGAGTGGTTTTCTGTGTTTCATATATTGTCTGAGTAAAATAGAAGCATTGTTTCACTTTTGACTTCAATATCACAATACCAAAGACCAAAATCAGGCACTCGACCAACCAAAATTTAGGTGTTTACCACTAATTGTTAAGTGATGCCTCTGCCCTTTGCCATGATGGCAAAGAATTCCCTCATTGAAGTGGAGGGAATATCTTAGTTTCCATACCACTCCCGGTCCCATAACCTCTTTATAAAAACCACTGAAATCAAAATTACATAACGTCATAGATTATTTTTACTTCATAAGCTTAGAAATATGAACTTGTGTAAAATGAACAAAATTAGATTCCTTCCTGTGAATTTCTTTTATTACAAATAMCGATTTTTATTTCATGGATATGCTCTTTCTAATGCCATCCTTTAGCTTCCTACAATAAACCTACAGCTGTTGCAATCTCAAATTCATTATTATTACTTCAGAATGTCAAATTCCATAACTGAAAACAGAGAACATTTATTCTGAAAAAACTGCCTCCACACTACAGCAGCTTTCCATAGTATCATGTCTGCTATGCTTTTTGCTTTGGAACTTGTTACGCTGAAAAGACTTGTCAGCATTAAATTTTTAAAGAGGAGAATTTATTCACTTATTTGCTCAGAATAATCTCAGGAATTTTTCCTCTGAGTCAACAAAACCATTCTTGATCACCTGTACACAAAAGACTGGAGAAAAATAATACTGCAATAATAAAAGTTTATAGACTTAATTTCAGCATATYCTGATGGAATATAGTTCAGGGCCTGGAAAAGTAGGAGATGTGCAAATGTGTGTGTCCTGTTAAGAAAAAAACTAGGCAGCTTTACTCATAAGATCATAACACTGTCTTATGACGGGAGAGCCCAGAAAACTCTTACGGTTTGTAACTTTTCACAGGTAAGTACAAACTMCTCTGAGCAAACAGCATTAATCTTTGTTACTAATTAAGTCTAGACAAGCTAGCTCTCTTCCCCTGGAATGTTTTTGCCGACCATTGAATACCTGCAGGCTTCAGGCTGGGTGAGGGCTGGTAGCTCTTGCTGAGTTGCCCCCGTGCAGCTCTCGGAGCGGGGGCTTTGTGCTCACTCTGCACCTGCGCAGGGCCCCCGGCCCCGAGCGGGATCSAGTGCTCCTGCCACCGGGGTCAGTCAGCTGTGTCAAAACCACAGCAGACTCCCCTATAACAAAGTCTCTTTCTTGTTGTTAATTAAGACAGTACCAAAAAAATAAAGTTACTTATTCAGTCATGAGGGCTGAATGCTCCCAGTAGGTAGCCTTTTCACAATTCAATTTCCCTGATGGGACTCAAAGAGGAAATGAAACAACAAATTGTGCTCCTGATGATCTAAGCAGAAGCTGCCATTCCATGGGGAGTCCTGCTAGGTCAATTAGTTCATCATGCTAACAGAGTGGCAATCCAGAAACCAGTGTCCCACCAACAAAGGTTTGACAAAGTGAAGTTCAAGGCCCAGTTGTAAGGCAGTATCCAGTAGATATTATTGTTAGCTTTGGCAAAAGCACGCTTATTGAGTATAAAACCAGGGCAGCAGTACTCAAAAGCCGGGGGAATATTGCCTGCGCTGCCAGATTCATTCTTTTGAATGCAACAGACRCAGCCCACCTTTGTAAGAACCCTAATGAACTCTCCTGAACAAAAGAAGTTCATCTCAACAAAATGTTTCCCTCTTAAATTAGTTCTTGAAGAGGTAAGTACCTTTAAGCAAGCCTTTCCCTGAAAAATTAAAGTGCAGTATTGCACCTGTTCATTTTTTTTTTTTAAGCATTTTGATAGTCCATAAACTCATTATTTTTTCATGTTCTATTCTTATTGCATAGTATTGTTTTACAAATCTGTGTCAAAAATAATTAACAGGTGGTCTTACTATACCATCCAATAACATTCTAATGCCATTGACAGCATTTAAACATCATTTTTAATGYGACACTTCAAGCAAATATGAGAACCTGTGCCAAGTTTTTACCGATTGTATTTTGAATAAGAACTTGATACTTCAATGGTAATTTTATAAATTGAAGCAAAAGAATATGCTTCAAAAGAAAATGGCCTAACAGACTGTTTGAACTCCCAGCTTTCACCCACAGTCCTGTGAAGATCCCCAAAATATTCAAGCACCCATTTTGTTGCCGTAACCTATAGGGTCTGAATCACAGAACTCATTTTTACCAACCTCGCAGCAGGACACTGGGATTAACAATTCTTCTCAGTTTGGGAACAGAAAGGACTATAAATTYGAGGCAGCTGTACTCCTTCCATCTGCATATATTGCTGCAATATAGTTGTCTTATTTGAATAGGTCAAACATGAGGCAGCTGAATCTGCAACCTGTCGTCAATCCTTTTATGTGTCTAAATAATTACTGCATTTTCTGCTGCAAAGACACTCTAGATGTCCCAAGGTTTTGCAAAAATAACAAAAAACCCAACTTTTCTACTTTTTTTTTCCTTTACTGGTCACAGTTGTAAACAAAGCTGCGTAAAGAAAAGCAGGTTATTTGGGTCTAGTTTACTTTGTTGCTATCAGCTACTGCAATATTAGACCTTGATGCTTTATTTACAGAACTCCCCACTGACAAAAAAATAGCACTGCATAATGAGTAGACAAACGCATTTCAAGAGCACATCTTGAAAGCTGTTTTTGTAAAACGCCTTCTGGCTGCAGTATTTGAATGTACTGTATGCTGACAGTCAGTAGGGACAACAACACAGATGTGCTTTGTTTGGGTCCTAATGGATTCAATCCTGAAAAGCATTAAAAAGGAAGAGAGTGGAGAAAATTTAAACTTTACCTTTTCACGAAACTGTGATCATGCACTCTCTTTTTCTCWGGCCATGTGGGTTGAAATAGGACAGAACAATAATCCAGTCTATTTATGAGAGAATGCATTCCCTTTTCTTTTGAAAAAAAGAATAAAGCTATAATATATATTCACCAAAAACTATCCATAGATTGTTACATTTAATTTTATTGCCTTAAGAATGGGTTAACTTAATTTTAATTTGAAATCATGCACTGAAATGTTAAGGTCAAGACTCTTTATATTGTCTATCTAGAAATAAAACTTGAATTGTTTGTAACTCCTTAGAGGCTGTAGAATTTGTTTTACTCAATTAGCTGTTTATAATTTAAAAAAAAAAAAAACAAACCTGTATTTACTTGCAGCATCTTGAAATACTTTGAACATGTCTACAGAGTAAATATAAGTCATGGCTGAAAAATTCACAGTGGATGATCCATTGTAAAGCCAGTCCTAGCAGTCAGAGTATGAATGGTAATGCTGCTGCCAGTAAGATCATAATACAGACGATATCAAAGAAGCACCTGTGAACATGATCGTCTCATTTCACACTGGAAATCTKCATTTTGATGTGAACACAGACTATGACTACACAGATCTGATCAACTATCCAGCTGTTCTGACATAAAACTGAAACTAGAAAATAAGGTAATTTTACGGGACCAGTTGCTAGCAACCATGCTCTATGCAAACCTGATCTCTGTGAAGACTGCTGTTTTGAACAACTCTTACCTTTCCAAGAGGAAATGATGCTGACTTCAATGACTTTTAGCATTTTCTGGCAGGAGGACTGGTGTGACAGTGCACACGAGATGACAAATATAAAGTAAATCAGAGCAAGACTACAAGTTTAGACTACAAGTTTAAACTTACATAATGTCACAATTTCTTTCACATTCCTAGGCATCATGCTCAGCTGTCAGCTCTAAGTGTCTTTGTCAGGTGGGACAGAGAAAATATGCATGGAGTGGCTTGTGAATCAACAGAGAGCAGATAGATACAATACAAACATCACAATCACAATCCTAAAGTCTTCCAGATGCCAGCAAAGAAGCAGAAATAATGTCACASAAACTTGCTAATAGCAGGTTATACTGTTAATTTATATCAGATGATGGCTTTGTAAATATTGGTATCTAATCCATTTTCACATACCACAGTAGAAAGGAAGAAAAGTGGAGTAGCAACCTTAGGTCAACTTATCCCAACAGAACCAGATCTTCTCTTCAAGTTAAAAAAAACCAGTAAACAAGACCACAAGTTCTCTACTAAGGCTCTTGAGCTGTCTTACAAGGAAGAGGAAAGATTCCAGCAACAATAGAGGCTGCTGTCCTCACTGTAAAAACATTCAAGTGACCTTTACAACTGATGATACTTCCTTATGACAGCTACCAGGAGCTCTAATTACTGCCCTATGGTCTTCCCATTTGTGTGCCTATTAACAATTATTAGCTCACTGGACTTCAGATGATTGCTTTATTTCTATCTACAATAGGTTCGGCACTCCAAAGCTTCATCTGAGAACCACTCACACAACTGTTTGAAAACACCTCCCACAAATGTCAGGCCACCATTCAATTGCATTTGGCATCATTTTAAATTACAGCTAACCATGCAAGTGGAAACTTGCTCTAAATAACAAGGTAATCATAAGATGTTGGGTACCTAATTAGAAAACGCTCTGGGTCCTAGATTCTCTACTATTTAGTAATGACCACAAATTTCACCTGATTATGGACTTTAAATTCAGTCTAGCAGACAGAGAAATTCTATAGAAAGAATGCAAACATGAAGAATGTTCTCATCAATGGACTCCTCAGGAAAAAAGTTCTTGTCAAACCATGATGTCTGGTGGACTCAACAGAGCAGCTGACAAAGGAAACATCATTAATGGAAGCGAATTCTGTACAATCTGTATTTCAGATGGTGATATTACTTTGACCTGGAGCATAAAAGAAACTTTTTTGAAAACACAATTATATCTAATTCCAGTATTTGTAAATACTGAGTTGGAAAAACAGAAAGGAGAAAACTAAATTAAATGAAAAAGCAGGCTCTTTAATGACAGAACTTCAGATGCTCATGTTGCATACTCAGCAGAGTTCTGGAGGTTAATTGAACASTGACACAATGAAAAATTTAAAAGAAAAACCTATACCTAGAATATGAAGATAGATAACCTATAGCAAGAGAGCTACATTTTTAAGAGTAAGCAAAAAAAAAATTGGAAAACCTACTGGGGAAAAAGTTTTTCAAGATGCCTTTACATGAAAAAAAAAAGCTTTTATACCAAGTTTTTTAAACACCCCTTTTGAAAGCATGCTGAGAACCATTTAGGTTTTTGAGAAAACCATACTAGCCAATTCTGAAATATTATGCTCCTTACCTAAAACATCTAGTAMAATAACCTTGTCTAACTAACCAGCAGCAGACATACAACAAAAAACACAATCAATATCTTWAAAAAATAAAAAAAAARGAAAGAAAAAAGCAAGAACTATGCCAAAATGTATTATTTGCTATGTTTATAAATTCTGGAGTAATGAGACAAGTGGGATTTCACTTGGTGGTCTCAGCTCTTCTCTATTTTCCTGTCTGCCTACATGTCCACATTACACACYGTTCTTATTGTCCACGCAAGTCATTTCATGTGTCAAGAATATTGTGATGGCTCTTGGATGAGTCAATAAATTATACTGATTTACTTTAAGAAAAGACTGAAATACTGATATAAATGAGAGCTTGGAATACAGAGGTGATTTCATGATAGAATATAGAAAATATCTGCCTTTGTCATATGATTAGCATGCTATTTACATTTGCAAAATAAACTTTGATAAAGAAGCCAGATTTTTTTTTTTTTTTAAATTTACATTGAGATTTTCAATTTTGAGCCTGAAGTACCTCCACAAAGTTAGGTGTGTCATAGTGGAAGTGGAAAAGAAGCAAAAACCAATGTAAACCCCCAATATCATTACACTTTCTGCAACTACCAATGAAACAGAGTAATAACTTTATAATTTCGATGCAAATAATCTGAGCCACTGGATATACCACAGAAAAAAATTCACAGGTCTTCCTCACACCCACCTCAAACTGGATTATTCAGCCTACTGCAGTCAATGATAGAAGCCATATAATTTGTTGCCATGCAATCTTCAGATAGCTTTATAGAATATAMAATATCTTATTCTCCGTTTCATATGGAACTGGTAAAAACCTCCCTTTTCCTTGGTTTTCACATACACACTTGCATTTTCATTTCCCTCAGAATATAGTCAGAATTCTATTAAAAGAATGCAGAAGATTACTACTTTTCAGAGGCACCCACACTGTTTTCAGTAAAGGAACCAGTGCATTTATCCAAAACTTTTTACAAGCTATTTTTAAAGATGCAGAAGTAAAAGGAAAGAAATCTAAATTTTTGACTTTGATTTTACTTTAAAAGAGTTAGAACAAAATTCTAAGTACTAAGTAGTATTTTAACAAAGAATTGTCAAAATACTTTTAGAATTCAGAAATGTTTGTGGGTTAAGAGCTGCTGAACAGAACACTACACCAGTTCTTTTATTCTGTGCATAAATATCCCCTGCAGTGCCATAGGAACTTTTTGATGTATTTTTCAAAAGGTTTTCAACTCAGCCTACCAGGTGGTTTTAGGAACTCAAATTCTTGTGCTGAAGCCCTGTGCCAGCAGTTATCAAAGAATGTATGGCATGCATCCTAATATTCTTGCTGTGTGATCAGCCTGTTTCTATATTTGTGTGCATATGTATGTGCACTCCCATATTCATGGCCCAAATCTTGTGACACTGAAAATGAGGTGGTGGAGTGTTTTACTGTGGCTGTGTACATAGCAGGGCCTCACCAAGAGAAGCTTTTCAAGCAACCATTCACTGAATTCACTAGAATGGACTGAAAAGCAGGTTTTTCACTTCTAATGGTTTAATAATAATGGGGTGTTTTTTTTCCAAAACAGATGTAAAGTTTGGTTTAATGCTAAAATAGATTAATTCTCTCAGGTTTCTAACTCCACACCCTGGGAGATTTGACTAGGTTAAATATTGCCAAGGTTTAAGCCCAGCTGGAAGTTAAGCACCACACAGATGCTTACTCAAACCTCCCTCTGTCCCTGGCCCAGTAGAAGGGAGGAGAATAAAAGTAAAACTTGGATGTTGAGGTAAGAACAGCTTAATAATTGAAAATAAAGTAAGATACTACAATAATGGTAAATTATAACATTAATGATAGTAAAAAGGGAATAACAAGTGATGCACAATCCCACTGCTTACCAGTCATTGAACAATGCCAGACCCTCCTTCCTGAACCCAGATCAGCATCTCTTACAGGTAATTCCACCAGTTCATAGGTATATAAAGTGTATCTTTATTTAAATTATTAAAAGGGAAAATTAAGCAGTCTAGTATTCTGTTCTTGAGCTCCTGYAGTTGCCTGAGCTTCCAATAAATATACACACCTATATGTACCTATAAGAAATTAGAGTCATGAAACATTAAAGGAAACTTTGCTCTTTATGCTTTATCGCTGGATACTGATTGTGTTACAGAAAGTAATTATTAAAACCTTCTTTTAATTGTTTCTAGTATCCAATCTCAGCCAACAATSAACTCTCACACAACAAATAACTAACTCATTGAGTTCAACCTGAACAGCAATGGGGATGAAGGAGAGCTCCACGATGCCACATCAAGGGGAGTGCATGTTGTAAAAGGCTCCTTGCTGCTTGCTCTCTGCAGATACTGGGGAAATTCCACAACACTGCTACCTGTGGTATCGAATACAGCACCTCCACAAGTAGCAGTAACTGGACCAGGCAGCTTCCTGAAAAGTCCTTTTCCAGAAAAGGTAAATTCAGCTCCTTGAATTGCCTAGCAAATTGCTCTTAGCGAAGCTACACTACAACACATGTGTTTCCTTGAGAAATTTTGACTGCTGACAACTATGTCTAAACATTTGGGATCAYAATTTACTGCAGCACTCAATTTGGTGTTGCTCTACACCAACTCTGCACTTTCATCCATTAATGAAAAAAATACTTCAATTGAATTTATTCAAGTAATTCTGTTAATGATAAGCACATCTAAAGCTKCACAAGTAGAAAGTGCTCCTTCACTTATAAAAGTGCATATATTTGAGATGCTGGAGGACARCACTTAATAGCTCTAAAAGCTGATAGGAGAGTACTCAGTATCCAAATCTCTAATAAGACACCTTCACCCCCCAATATTGATATTCTTTAGTAGAACCAGTATAAAGTTTCTACTAATAAACATAATTTTTAAAAGCTAGTCCTGCATTTTGGTACATGTAAAATTTTATCAAGTGTATTACATTCAGGTTTATCTACRACTTAAGGTGTGCAGAGTTAATGTATCATTTTTGGCAGCATGTGAAAACCTGTAAAGATTAAATTGCATACTATATTTCATAACAGGTTTCAACTATTACTATCAAGTATTTTCAGGAGAGACAGACAAAAACCACACACTTGAGAATAAAGCCTTCACCTATAACTGCAAATAACACTGCTCGATCCCATTCACCTGCCAACCATGTGGGCATTTTGGGGCAATTGTTTTCCTGAGTTCTACCTCTTGCCAAAGTTCAATATTTGTCTCCAAGTAACTTTTTCCACCACTGTGATTCATCGACCTTTCAGACTAATGACAAATTCTGCACGYATCTGGCTGAAAGTTAGTGCAGGTATTTGTGGCTGACTTAGGGGAATCACTTCTAGCACATAGAGAAATCCACTCTGAACTATCATGTTTTTCTGCCTAAAGTCAGCTCTCAAGAGCTGCAAAAGGTAGTTTCAATGCCTCTACTTACTGTATGAGTACTGATTTCTCAATAGATAGTAATTTCAGGTCTATGAGAGTGTGCCCCAGAGCCAGGGAACTGGCTTCGAGTAATTAGAACCCAAACTCAACCATTGTTAGAGCTTCCTCCCATTGCTCTTATCTGTGCACCATCATTGCAGCTTACAATGCAGCACGAAACAAGAAAATGGGAAAATCTAATACAAACTGTTACTGATGGAACTCTTAAGAAATAAAAAACTAACAATGGCTAGCCCAAAGTACTCTGCAGGCTTATAGGGAAGTGTAGGCAGAAAAAAACCACTGAAAATCGTGTGCAAGCCTGTCTGAACAACTAAGTATCTTAGAGTATAAAAGCACATTAGCTTAGCAAGAAAAAGCACAAGTAGGATTTAGTTAGAAATGTCAGTGTTTAATTTAATTTAACCATTCAGTTTAGCRTGGACAAAAGCAGTCCATAGCCAGTTCACCTTACAGTTTGTCCCAACTTAGCACCAATCCTGATGAGTGCTTCCACAAAGAATCACCAGCCAGTGAAGGAAGAGATTGTCCTACTCTRCACTCTGCTCACCTTGAGTGCTGGCTGCAGTTGGCTGCCACAAAAAATAAGGATGTAAAGCCAACAAAGGAGGGCCCTGGGATGACAGTAAAGGGCCCTGGGAAGCCRTTTGAGGACGGCTGAGATCACTTGTCCTGTTCAGCCTGGAGAAGACTGAGGGGAGACCTCACTGCAGTCCAGAACTTCCTCGTGAGGAGAACATGAGGGGCGGGCACTGATCTCTTCTCTCTGCTGACCAGTGTCCTGAAGGAATGGCCTGAAGTTGTGTCAGGGCAGGTTTAGGTTGAATATTGGGAAAAGGTTTTTCTCCCAGAGGGTGGCTGGGCACTGGAACAGCTCCCCAGGGAAGGGGTCACAGCACCAACCCTGACAGAGCTCAAAGAGCATKTGGCCAATGCTCTCAGACACATGGTGCATTTCTTGGAGTGTCCTGTGTAGGGCCAGGAGTTGGACTCCAATGGAAAGAAGATTCTTTAGTGTGAGGGCAGTGAGGCACTGTTTGCCCAAGCAATTTGTGGATGACCCACCCCTGGACCTTTTAAGGCCAGGTTTGATGCAGATCTCCGTAACCAGGTCTAGTGAAAGGTGTCCCTGTCCAAGGCAGGATGGCTGGAATTAGGTGATATTTAAGGTCTTTTCCAACCCAGGCTATTTTGTCATTCTGTGATCCCTGTGGGCCCCTTCCAATTCAGGATACTCTACGATTCTAGGAACGATTTAATTCAAATATTTCAGCATACTGTGTAATGTGCTCTGAAACCAATCCAAAAATACAAATAAATAACACAAAAGGCAGGACACATGTACATACTTGAAAGACATTGCAAAAAGAGAGGTGAAAAGAGGTGAAAATTATGTATCCCACTTTTCCAAGTACAATTAGTATGGAACACTAATCAGCATGTAATTCAGAGCCCTTTAGAAGTGGCTCAGGATCATCTCCTTTATATCCTTTACCTTTCTCTTTAGGTATTCTGAAGAATGAAACATGCTCACATGAAGAATTCTCAGTATAAAAAACAAGTTGTTGAAAAACAATCTTTCAATATTTATATTTCACTATTATGCCACAAAAGACTGTAAAAATGCACATACATCTGCAGTAAAAATAGGAGCAAGCAAAATAGTAATGAATTATATTAACCCCTTTTCAGAGAGCATAAAAGGCCCTCAGATACATTGAAATCCTAYTTATATAGCAGAATATTAAAAACAAAAAAAAAAAGTCACGCTTATTTGAGCTCCCTTCACTAGATGAATCTCACAGCTTTGCAACCTTTTTCATCTAGCAGCGTTGAGACTCTATTCTTACCTAGGTCACTGGAAATACATAGAAATGTGATCTGTATGTACAGCTGTGCACAATCCACAATCCACAATCAACATCAGTTCAGGTTTTACATCAGTAACACAAAGTTGAAGAAACAGGCATGAAGATGCACAAATATGTCTACATGTCAGCAGAATACTAATAAAGATAGACAGTGTTACACTGGGACCTAATTGTTGGCACCTTTTATTTAATAAGAAATGGAAATCAAATTTTCATGCCATGCTTAATCCATCTCACGATGGACTATTCCCTGCAGTATCCATCAACGAATGTACAGTCCCTCCACTGCACCGGGTGTAACAAATAGTCAGTCCCATCAGAGTGGTGATCCATAGAAAAACTGATCATGTTTAGCTTTGGACTGTCTGTGGGTCCAGCTCAGTGCGTGCCAGCTTCTCTGTATCAAGAATTCAGCCTCTCAGAGGCTCAAGAGGCAAGCAGAACAGCACCATTCAGAAGCAAAATGCCTTTATTTGGAATCCACCACCATGGGAAATTATAGCCCTAGCAAGAAGGAACGAGCCCAAATGTGGCCACAGAAGTAAGTGGTAGTAAATCGCATGAACACAGGATCAGCAGCAATGATGTGCTAATGCACCCTGTGCTCATGGCGTTATCCACTGAAATGTGATTCATAAAACCATGCATTAGAGCAACGTCATCCACTCATACTCACAGGACCACACAYACTCACAGCCTTTCCTTTCTAAAATCAAGTGTAAACCACATTATTCAGGTAATACTAGCTGGACCTAATTCTCCCATGAGTGCCTAATTTGATCCAGCTTCTACCCTGCTTATGCCTCACTGCCAGAACTGGTAACAGGTTTCGTTTTTTTTAGCCAGAGTATTTACAATGTATGTTGTGAACTGTTAATATCAATAGGCTAGAACAAAATTCCACATTATCTTCAACCCCCTACTGTCTGGATTTAAGCCAGTATACTCATGGGAGAGGCTTTATGGAATAATCAATAAAGAAGTAAAAAAGACAGCACAGCATCTTCTCTAAAGGAGAGAACAGAGGGCATACAGCAATTTAAAAACCCGGCCAATAAAAGAAAGGAAAAACTAAAGTGGAAAAGGAAACCCAAAACGTATCTTCCCAAGAGAACTCCCGGCGGAGTAGAAGACAAATCCACAAAATCTAATTTTCGTTACCCAGATGAGATGAAGTAACAAGCTCTCTCTAAGCACTTAGTACTATCTATCAGATAGCTACAAAATAAACAAAGTGCTCCAAAAAAATCCAGCATAGACCTAGTGAATAGTAACCAAGTACCCAGTGATTTTCACTGCAATCAGTTGCTGGTCTGTTCTGTGGCAGAAATAACCAGCAACTCCTATTCCCAATCAAGGCAGGTTATCCTCTAAGAGCAGATTTATTCCCCTCTTAACAAAGTGCACAGCAACTCTTAAGTGTTCCCTCTCGCACATCACATTATTCTTATCAGAGCTGTTCTCAGCTCCAACCTCTGCCCACCACCCAGGCACTAACAAAGAGCACACAAAACCACAGCACTGCTACTGTCCACCTCTCAGAAATGGAAAGGTCAGGAAATGACTCCTGGAGCATCCACACAAAACACATCTGTGAAATGACACAGAAGCTTATAAAAGTACTCTGATTATAGAAATACAGAGGGATGGTTATAGTCATCAAAGACTTCTAAATATAGAGAGGAGGATGACACTGAGGTGAAATAACAGACTTCAAAAATGTTAGATTTGCTAACACATACTGTAGTGACCTTAGATCGTTTGGTACTTGCAGAGCTGAAAAAAGGGAAGGTCATGATGAGCTGTCAGAACCTAACAGCACACAGGCACGGGRGTGCTGCATCAGAGGCCTCATCCTCACTCCAATTAAATTGTGACACAGCAACATCGATTTTAATGGGCTCAGGGTGGGATCTCTGTTGGAGTTTTTGTCACCATTGACCCAAATCAGAACTCAGTCRCTTTGCTTGAAGCAAAAAGCTGGTRTTCACTAATCCCTGAAGCTCTTCCCTTCACAGTAATGCATTTTTCAGGAAGATTTTCTGTGTAAATATATCTATTGTTCAAGATGTACTCTCTTTCAGAAGTCTTTAAAAARATCAATAAATTTTCTGTAGCATGCAATGATCATCTCCTTGTGAATGTTTTAGAATTTTTAAGTCTTGCATATTTAAAATATTCTTAAACACATCATAAAATATTAAAGGAGAACCCATTTTTAAAAATAAACACAGAATCAAGACATTGCAGTCTATGTATACTCCAACATAATTTCTCCATTTAAGCTTTCAATGCATGCAACACCTACACAAGATGGATGAGTTAGAAAAAAGACACAGTACTTACTTCTCTGGTTTTGGCCATATGTTTAAACAATCATTACCAATTTTTGTCATTTAAAGATCCAAATTCCTGAAGAGGTAAATGGAAATATCCAGTACTCACATGTAATCATCACTCAAGTACGGATTTAACAAACTGTATTTCAATGATTTGAGGTCCCAGTACAATGAACAAACAAAATGAAATTATTAACGGAGTTTTTCACAGTTATTTGTTAATTAATCATTGTATTCAGAGATGAAAACTAGTGCCACAGGACATTACCAGAATACTATATCTGATGCATATGCATAGTTTTTTTTCAGATTCCTTATGGCAGTGCTACCTTTTCAAATCCTGCTCATGTTTCATATCACTGCACACCAATGCACAACTACAATTGTGCTATTCTTTGTACACACTAAGGGACACAGATAAAGTCTATACAGTAATCTTCTGGTATTTTTTAATATTACAAATTGTAGAAGGAAAAGACCCCGCTGTGATCATTGAACCATGTCGTGATCCTTCCTAGGAAATCTCTACAGAGATAAAGATAACACAAACTGACCTTTAGAAATCAGATGAGGGACACAGCTATCATAACAATGGTAGCTGAGTTCAAATGCTCAGTCTACAGAGAACAGGAATATAGCATGCTCTACAAACAATTTTTTATTTCTTTATTTATTTAATCCAAGTGGAAATGKTTTTTTCAAGCCTCTACTTGAAAGCTGGAGGTAAAAAAACAAAGATAAATATGCCCAATGACTTCACTAGACACCACATTTTCTGATTTGTTTAAAGTGTAAATTAAAAGATGCTTTCAAGAAATCCATTCAAATTAGAGGATCAATGTAGTACTAATGCACAACAGGTTTCATCATTGTCAACAGCAACTTAGAAGCAATTTGTACTTAAACATTATTATGCTGGAGATCCAACAACTGGCAGCAGAAGCATGGGGTTCTGCCTTCCGTGCACTTTCAGAGACCGGATGACACATCAGCATGTGTGGAAGTTCTGCCTGATTGGTTTTTAAAGCAAAAAGTATAATGGAAAAAGCAGCCATTTTTTTTCTGATTATCAAAGCATAAGTGTTTCCCCTACAAGCTGATACCCTGAAAATGGAACATTCACAGAAAAAAACCCATACATTSGACAATCTGAGCCATTTTTATGTGGAATGACCAGGGGTGGGGTATTAAGCAACCATATAAATGCATTTGTAGTACATTCAGAGCCAGCCAGAATGACAATATTGGTACACATAAATTCTTGCAGCTATGCTACTTGGCTCTGAGCTGTGGTGAGCATGTGCATGCAATGAATGAAGTCACACAAGATGTGACATGACAAATAAGATGCCAGTAGTAAAATAAGTCACTTGGCATAAAATGCCAGAAAAAAACATTGCTTCTTGTAAATAAGCAAAAGCATCTAATAATTACAATCTGGTTTTTKTTAATATGTGTTACCATACATTAGAAATGCTTAATCTTGTCTTAAGTATGATTTATACTGACTGTCTCTGATTTAAATTCAAAAGCTACACAAAAATCTTAACCTATTATYATAGGTTAGTTGCAAAAGATTTTTTTATACATGTCCATCAGCATATTAATAGGTGCCTAAATATAAGCGGCTTGATAGCTTTTTTTTCCTAGCACCAACAAATTCTTCTGTCAGCAGCAAGTATTCAGTGTTTTAAAAAAATAATGAAAAAAATAACTAAAACTGGATTTGGAGTTGGAAACAAACATATTGAAAAATTTTATTATTCTATTTAGAAGCATGCATTTGAATCAAGTTTCTAATTTGCTAACTTAAATGCTACAGATAGACTATGAGTTAAATGCTACTGGTTGACACACGATGACTGTCCATAAASGAACTCTTTAGAGGCCAAAAGGAGGTTGCTTTCTTGAATAAAAAAAGCATCATTTTCATAGAGAAGAGAGTTACTACAAATTTTAAGAACCTTCATCAAGGAGAGATGTATCGGTTTATAMAGCACCTGTGAACGCCTTCAGGAGAAAAGATAAAAAACCCATTTAAAATTACACTCCTGCAAGGTCTTTAGGTAAAGCATTTCTATTTTCCTTCTGTCCTCTTTCCAGCAATAATGCCATAATGGGTTTTGAAAGAAGTCAAAGTGACTCATAGAAACTGTAGAAAAATTGCTATGTATCTTTTTTCATTTCTTTGTCAGATTTCCCTCGCACACCCATAAAGAAGTTTACAGGTCTCCCAATGCTCCACAGCATTTATGAATACATAAACAATGTATTTAAGATCTGAGTAGATGATCTGAGAAGACCTAAAACAAAGCATAAAAAATAGATCTCATGTTACTGTGTTGCTGAAGAGGCCTCTTGGTTATCTGAAGCACTTTGCACATTATTAAATTGAGGATGTTTTGTTTGCAGATAATATAAAGGCAGTTGGTGCTTGGTGAAAGGTGTTATGTTTTAAACAATTTAACAAATATTGCTCTATGAATAATGCAAATAAAGAATCTTCAGTGGTGAAAATGTTTTGKTTTTTTTCCTCAGGTGAGGCAAGAAACTCAAGTTCTATAGGAAAACTTGCCTTCACCTCATAGATTTTGTTGGAGCTATGTCAATTCATACAATCTAATAATACGAGCTTTTCCCTTTTTTTTTTTTTTTAGTTCCTATGGTGAAAGAATTTGCAGATTAAAAAAAATTGCTTTTAGCTTCAAATTATATTTTTTGGGTAGAGCTTATCTCTTGTGCCAAACTTTTCATCACATTGTTATAATGTTTTGACAATTAAGACATTTAGACAATTAAGCATTCTTTGAAATACCATTAAATAAATTAACTTAAATTGACTTTGAGATAACTATAGGACAAAGATCCAAAAATTAATAGCAGGAGAGTTTCAGGTATCATGCTCTTTCTCCTGTTCACTCTTCATCAGAAGGAAAGAAGTTAATAAGTATTTTAAATGCCTTTATTAAAAAATCCCCAAGTCTTCCATGTTCTTTCTATGATCCTGAAAGACAGCCTCACACAGTATAAAGCCAACAGGACCACTCTTCTCATCTCACACTCCTTTCCAATACCATTTTCCGGATTTGTTCGGAAACTGAATAATGCTATGAAGTGCCACTTATAATACTGATTTTAAGTTAAAATCCATTTAACTTTTAAAAAATTAGCTTGCTTACTGCAAATTCCAAGTGTTTCATGATGTATCCAACAGTCACAGAGTTCCCCAGCAAAGTACAAAAAAACCTTAGATGCAAGTAATCTGTATTTGCAGATTAAAAATACCCATTTTTAACAGCTGTGGCTTACCATAATGCTCAGTTATCAATGAAATGAAAAGCAGGTAGTGATGATCACTGATATTTTTATGTTAAATGAACAAAGTTATGCCATTCTCATTTGGGATTTGGCACGTAGTATCAGCCATTGGCCGATGTCTAACATGGTATGTAACCATTCAAAGCACAGATTCTTACACTTTTATGATTATTTGCTTTTAAATTGTCCTGACTAGTAAGCACACAATGTCATTTTATGTTCAGAAGGCCACTTGCTCTCTCTTTTGCTGACTCTCTCCTGGGCCTCTGTGAATCACGAGCATTAAGTTTTGCCAGGACAGAAAGCTCACTTACAAAGGTGCTGGGATGCAAAGAAAGTCATCATCTCTTTGTTTTCTCCCCAAACCAGTTTTCAAAACCAGAAACAGCCAAAACCTCTTGCAGAACAGGCTCCCATGAATGAGCCTCCCAGTTCCATTACAGTGTTAAGAGCAAAAGGGTGAAATGAATGTTTTTAGTCTCTGCAAGCTCTTTATCACCAGCATTGACCTGTTCACTGCTGAGCAGGTTGATGACAACTAGGAGATTTAACGAAAAGTAAGTCATCATTCTCAAACATTCCTCCCTCTCCAGCATTGCTGGTAAAGGGGTTTGCTAGTTAACAGGTATGAACCCCTTAAAAAAAAAAAAAAAAAAAAGTTTTGAAAATGTCAGTAAGAAAAATCAATATACAATAGCTATGAAATGGAACACAAACAACACCAGGGTTAAAGAAAACTGTATTTTGTTGGCACAATGTACAGAGCAGGGAACTAAGGGCTGATTAAGTAAATTAATCACTTATGCAACCAAGTGGAACTTTAACTATGGAGCAATAAAAACACCTCATATAAAGGGCAAAGGCATTCAGGATATCCACTAATTCAAAAGACTGTTAATCTTCAAACTTGATAGTTAGAATGAACCTCCCCTCTTTAAACCCTGGGGGTTAGATATAGCTCATATGAACTGCTGAAATGAGAAAATGCAAGGCATGTATTAAATATCCCAGAGGCAGCAGTACTTAGTCCTCCAACAGCCATTCAGACCAGCTCTTTATACCTGAATGCTCCAGTGAACTCTTTGTGTTTGCTACACTGGATGGTATTTTTACCATGACATCAACAACTATATATCAGCCCTCTTTTTCTCATCTTAGGCGGACTCTAGTTTTCTGCACTCAATACAGGTTCATCTGTAAGCCTTCTTTTTCTAAAACCACTTTCGTTCTCTTCAGGAAGCAAAACAAGGAAGTTGTAAGAGYATGTAGTTTTTATAAATTCCAAAGGAAAAAAATATCAAGTTTATATTAAAACTAAGAAAAATTGAAGAGTTGCACTTTAGGAACAGAAAAAAACAAACAACTAACCACAAATATTTATGGAGGGAAATAGGACATCTGAGTTCAAGATAATATTTAGTTATGAAAACAAGGGAGCAGCAAAGGTAGCTCACTGAGCTTCCAGTGAATGTTATGTGCACTTCTACAGAGTAACTAATCTATGCTTCTTTTATAGTCAGAGAGTAGAAAAATTTATGGGATGCAAATGATCAAAGCAATTTCAGATTTTATCAGCATCAGCAGAGAAATTATACCCATTACTCATGTATACCTTTGACTCCTTTTTCTCCCAATTGATTTAAAAGGAGCTTAGATGAACAGCTCTAATTGTGATGTCTTTGTTGCAGAGAACAGCTCTGGTYCTTAGCCTTCACGGGGCCTTGCCTTTCCAGTCCAGCAATTAATTTCAGTTGCAATGTACAACAACACCTAGTTATGGAAACTTTTACTTAATTTCAATAGGACTTTGACATTTATGGGCCTTAGTGCAATCACATTTCAGGACAACTAACTTAATCAGCCCCCAGACCTGTTCAGGGTTCTGCACATACAGAAACAAAGAGAATAATATTCAACTACAGTAAAGTGTTAAGAACAAAACAGAAATGAACCAAGAACTTTATGTGAGGTGTTACCTATCACTGTTATGGACTAAAGAGAAGTTTTATACCTATTTTTAAGGGTAGATGAAAGGATATACATACAGACGGTGTTATACATTAATAATCAGAGGTTCTCATTTATAACATGAAGATACAGAAATACTTTAAATACTAAAATTCTCATTGCACTAATCATACTGAATTCTAACTCAGTTTAGGGTCTCATGGATATTTACTGCCACAATTTATAATTAGTAAATAAATTTAAGTCTTAAWGCAAACAGTATTCACAGATGTTTTAGCAGCAGTTAAATCTTAGGAGGAGACAGAAATTTAAAAATTGCCCTAGGAATCTCTGAAGAGCTRGTTGCTATTGTATCCTATACGAAAACACTCTGCAATCACTTAAATATAAAAACATAAAATCTTTAAAGACTTCAATGGAGGGAGGCAGTCCTACATAATTTTTTGCTTAAAGTCAAYTCCAGCTCATGTAAGCATAAGTGGTACTCCCCTTATTACCCTCCCAGGAGATACATCCCCTGTAATGCATGCATTTCAGTACAAATAAATCTGTATTGCCTAACAGAAGACAAAGATGTTTTATTGTCCAAATAGAGCATGACACAAGCACCTGCCTCACCCTGTAACTGTTACAAGAGACACTTCTGTAAAAAACCCTTTGCAAAAAAAGTGGGAGGAAAATGGTTGTAAGTGACAGTATTTCACAGAGAAATAAAGAATTTCTAGTCACTGGATATACATAGATGAACATCTCTACGCTTTAATGAAACAAAAAAAAAACACCCTTCAACAAAATTTTCAGAAAAATTAGGTGTGATCATAAGCATCAATGAAAACTGATTTTTCAGTTTTAATATTAGCTGAAGATGCCATTTTAAAAAATGCAATTTACCACCCTGATAAGAATTCATATGGAGTCCAAAGATYACCACTGGCTTTTGTGAAATCTTTCATTATGATCTGCAAATGTGAAAACAGACCTGAAAGAAAACGAAATAGTGATGGACACAACAAAACAAAATGGCCAATTGCAACATCATGTGCTGAGGCAGAATCCTTCCCTTCTGCTTGCCATTCCTCATGGACAGAAAACAGAGCCATGAAGAGAGATTTGTGAAATACACCAATTGGCTGAAGCTGAGCACACACCACTTTCTGTTACCTGAGCTGCAGCTGCCACAAGGTCCCATATCTTATCTGATGCAACATTAATAAAAAGGGGGCTTAAAAGAAAGATGGAGAAACACTTTTTACCAAGGCCTGTAKTGACAGGACAAGAGGTAGTGACTTCAGATGGAAAGAGGGTAGATTTAGATTGGAGATAACGATGAAATTTGGTTTTTTATGAGGGCTGTGAGACTGTGGAACAAGATGTCCAGAGAAGTTGTGAATTCTCATCCCTGCAAGTGCTGCAGGCYAGGCTGTCTGGGKCTTTGAGCAACTTGGTCTAGTGGAAAGTGCCCTAGCCCATGGCAGGGGTGTTGGAAACAGATAATCTTTAGAGGTCCTTTTCAGCCAAAAACATCCTATGACTCTACAGCACTACAGAAAATGTGATCCTTCAAGAAAGAATAATTGATGGGAAGAAAAACTGCAAAACCACCCAAAAGATAAAATTTGAATTTAAAAAGCATTATCTTAAACTAAACCTAGCTGTATTTAAAAATATTATTTGTTCTGATGGGAAAATTAGGTTTTCAGTGAAATCTTCATGAAGTTTCATAGCCTATCACTGATGCACTTAAAAGTAATTTTTCCCCATATGATAAGATGATCAATCCTTTTCTTTTTAAGCACAGTTATAACAACATTTTGAAAATAATGTTATTCCTAAATTTAGGAAAAATATAAAAACATTCTCAACTCACAGTTTACCTTTTTTTCTACCTTTGACTCTTCCTCACCTCCCCCTCTAAATGTTTGTGACAAAGTAACACTACCTGACTCCTTGAGCTTCTTTCTTTCACTTGAAAATGATGCCTAGGGTATAGAAGTACCCTGCAAAAAAAGTAGAGCAAAAGACATTCATGCAGTTGACTTAGTGTTCCTCACATCAATATTAAATGCTCRACTCCTCCTTCCTTTTATTTCCTCAAGAGAAAGGTTTTTTCAGACTACCAATAAGAATTTTCAACTATTTTTATTTACATATCCTTAACTTTTCAATCAAGTATAATCCTATATGAATTCTTACATAGGTCATTTAAACTTCTTGGAAGTAGACCAAATTCTTCCTTTTCTTCTGTGCTTTCATGCAGACTGCCTTTTTCAGGGACACTTTGGGAGATGAGAAAGTTATTTCCTCATTTTGCTGGGCAGGAAAAGCCTACAACCCATCCTGCAGAGTGCCAGGGGAAGCCTTTTCCCACACSAACCTGAAGCTCACACAGCCAGGAAACACAAACTGCCCCATGAGATACCAGGAATCCTTTGAGTATCAACTGGCCAGTCCATGAGCATTCACAACCAGCCAGATTTTCTACCCAAAATCATCTGAAAACACAGGTGTTGTGGTTTAATCCCAGCTGGCAAGGAAGTACCACACAGCCCCTTGTTCAGTCCCATGAAAGGGGGGAAGGAAAAACTCATGGGTGGAGATAACAACAGCTTAATAATAGAAACAAAGTAAATTATGCTAAATGACAGTAACAGCAATAATAATAATAAATACAATGGAAAGTAGAGAGAGGGAGGAATAAAACTGAAGCGAAATAACTGCTGCACACCACAATTGCTCACCACCCACTGACTGATGGCCAGCCTGTCCCCGAGCAGTGACTGACTCCYTTCCAGGTGGCTCCCCCAGATTGTATTCTGGGCATGACTTTCTATGGAATGGAATATGCCTTTGGTAAGTTATGGAGGCTGAGAAGCTTCACATTACAGCCTTGGCAACATAAAAGCAAAAGAATCCAGGTCARTAAAACAACATAGTTTAACCTAATTTTTAAAACACGCTGCGTCTTTCGTATGTCACTGAACGAGTTCACTGTTTCTCRCCATACAACAGCCATTCTTGTAGGCTTTCCTTGCCACTTAGAAAGAACAGTGATTTTTAAATTTAATTTATTTAATATTTATTCATATTTATTTAATATTTATTAAATACACAACTACTTTCCCAAATAACTCTGATAGGAATACTTGCATGTTGTATTACTAAGTTACAGAAACTAAAAAAAGCCCAGTGGAAAACAGGTGGCCCCAGTTTTACTCATGACTCTGGGACACAACCAAAACTCAAGAGAAAAGCAGAACAAAAATCAGAAAAGCAGATACAAATTCTTCCAAGTTTACTTTCTTTACTAGTGTAAAATCTAAAGCAATAATGATACATATATGAACCCAATTCTTTCCTCCTTTTCTGTGTACAGATTGTAGATTAAATATTTCTTCCACTTTTTAAACCTACAGAGTATACTATACATCAGGAAGTGTTTTACATTATAAAAATTTACCACACATATTGGATTCTGTTTTATAGCCTCGTGGTTGTTTAGTCTGTACAGCTAATAGTTCTCTAATACTTCTCACTCACTTAATAAAAAACTTAATCCCAAAGACTTTCTTTTATTTTTAAGCACGACATTTCAAAATTGTATATGACATCTGAGCAAGAGCTATCCACAAAGTCTCACTTCATTTTTATTGTTCATGTTAACTGTTTTTCTAGTTATTTTACATTCATATGCATTTAAACACATTTTTCCCAACAAATGTGCAGTACTTGCAATACTCTCCATCAGAAACCTTCCTCACCATACCAAAGCTGACAATAAAAACAGAAGTACAACATTAAAAAATTCAAATAGGCTCCAGCTAATGGAGGCCAAATCCTAGACCAAAATCTGCAGCTCAGTTTTTATTCACTGCTATTTGGAATCTATATCAATGCAGATTTTTCCCTCCTTACATCGTTTGATTACTGAGACTTTTGCTTCCCACTGTTTCAGACAATGGAGGCTTAGAGASCAGAAACAGTTTCAAGGGGTGGTGCACATTTAACTACCACTTTTCAACCCTAAAAGCACACACTGGCTTTTCTCTTCGTTTGGGCAAAAAGACAAGGAGGCTAATTGAAAACTCTTATCTTGGCCCTTTTCTACTGCTTYATCTCAGTAAAGTACAAAACACAGTCTAAGGCAGGAATCACTTCACAAAATTCTAGTCTCTAAATACAGTTATACTTAATGAAAATTCTTTGATCTGGCCTTTGACGTCTATTACTCCAGTAAAATGAGCCTTTTAATTTGGAATCCAATGAATCTTTAACTGCAGTTGTATTTTAAAAACAGCATTAATGCAACTTCATTCTTAACTACGCAGCTATTACCGCCCTCCTTTAAACTCCTCTTCTCCCATAACAATTCAGAATCTATATGCTTTTGAGTGCAGAGTGACTAATTTTTCTTTCAAATTCATAATGAGTAGTCTATGATTTACACTATTTTATTTCTGAAATTAAATCCATACCTTTTTTTGTGATGGTTTGATACTTTTATGACATTTTTCCCCCCATAGTGTTCCTACTAATCCGATTTTATCTTGCAAGGATGTGAGATCAATCTATTTAGAATTCAAACCAGTAGAGCAGGTCAAGTCCACTAATAAATTCAATAGCAAGGAATAGCGGAGCTAAATTCTTCCCTTGACAACATCAAGTATTTTCAAGGATATGTATGTACAGGAAGAAAAATAAAAGAAGTAACTGCAATCTCCTATTTTCAGTGAATAAAATAGTCCAGGTTTTCCTTTCCAATAAGCGAAAAATTAACTTGAGGTTTTTCGGTAATTGAAACTTAAATCACTGATTACTCATTTGCAAAAGTATATAGAATTTATTTTGTGCATATTTTTTCTGCTACATAAGAAAATTATTATATGTTTTGTTCAAAGTATTACTGTATTTATTCCTGACCAATTTTACTTTGTTGTTGTTGTTCTGTGTGTTACTTTGGCATTCTTAGGTAATCTTTTTGGAATAAATGGAATTAGACCTTTTGAAACATCAATACAGCAGAACAGTTACTAAAATGTTAGATTCCTACTGACCCTGACGCTTGTTCCCATCCTTGCTGAAGTTCAGGACTTAAACCTGCTCGTATCTATTTTTATTTCTCCAACTCTGAGCTTGTCTGTGGACGCCATGAAGCTCATACCACATGAGAATTTCACAAGTGTTAATAAAGTGTCATTGAAGCCCCCGTGCACATCTTTAAAACTTCCCTTGATAGATGATCAGAAACAAATTTGGCTTGTATAAATATACACARTACTACTCAGGGGTAGTATTTGACAATAAAAGTAAATTCAGCTAGGAATTATATGCCATTTAAGATCTAATGCCAGAGGGCTCAAGAACCTTTATACAGGAAATTCTTAAGGAAACTCCAGAACAAACATATATATAATCATATAATATACAACACATTACCATGAGAATTCTAGAAGTTTTTAAAATAAAAGACCTAAGGTGTATGAGATCATAGCTGAAAGCAACCACCCAATGCCAAGATATTTTTAGGGTAATGACTAAGTTTTGACTGAAAAAGAGCACCTTAAAATACTGTTTTATCTCACAAACACAACTTGATTGGCACAAATGCACCTTATTTGCCACAAATCAGGGCAAAAAGAGAGATTTTCTGAATTTTTACAAAGATGTGCTGCTTTTATTCTCATGTGTTTACACATATGCATATAAAACAATGAAGAGAAATAATTCAATGTTCAAAGTGTGAGTCTGGGCACTCAAAACTAGAGTTTCCTTTTGAGAAATCACAGTACGTGATTTTGAGAAATCACAGTATGTGACTCAACTTCCAATACAAAATGGTTCTTCTTCCCCCAGCACTTCTGGAGTTTGCTATATTACCTCCTTTTTCTAATCCCTAGTTCATTAATATCCTTTCTCTTATCCCTACTGTCATTCTTTGTGAATGACAGCATGTCATTCTCATACTCTTAGACTCTTTCATTGTATTCTCCTGCACTCCAATATATAAATGCCCTTGCCACCTTTCCTCCTGTACCATTCCTCTCAGGGGTACCTTATTCTCAGAGCATCATCTCACCCCTCTTGAAGATGCACAAGGAATGTTCTCCTCTCCTCACCTGGGGCATCGCTAAACTCTGGGATGAAATCTTCCATACTGAATGTCCTAGTCAGGTTCTCCCAGATCTTCTCTTAGTAATTAATAATAATAAAAAAGATGGATCCTGACAATTAGTTCAAGAATGACAAAATATACAGTGGGTCAGATTGATTAAAGATCTAGGGATATTCTCCCCCTCCTTGAATTCTTGCTTGCTCACTCAAGGATGATTTTTTCTAAGGAAAAATAGTTAATTATGTATGTATAGTCTATAACACTTTCAGCAGTTCTGGAGGAGAGATATGTCATTTTGGTATGGAGTATCAGTTTAGCTGGGTTTACACAGAAGTCCAAATATGAATATTTTCCTGTACTGTATTTATTCTGAAAGTAAAGTGGTTTTGTGCAGAATCAGGTGTGTAGCTCAACTCTTCTCACAGAGTACTTTGGCTGAGGGGAAAAAAAATCCACAAAACCCTAAGAAAAGCTAAAAAACCAAAACAAATATTAACATAGAAAAATCTACTGAAAAAAAAATTAACTTTATCCTTACACTGAGCTTTCCAAAGTTTCTTTAATAACATGRTATTAAGACAACAAATGTTTGTTAAAAAAATAATTTTAACAGAAGTAGGTTTAATACAAGCAGATAAATTACTGAAAACTCTTCAAAAAAGACCCCAAAAACTAACACTAAACTGKTTTTTTTTWAAAAAAAATCTCTAGCTTCTTTATTGTCTCCTGCTTTATTGTTCTTCTTGCTATTTCTGATTTACCAAAAATATCTGTGAATTCCTTCAAATCTGAAGGCATATTTAGCTATGCCTTGAGATCAAGAATTATTCAACAGCTCCCTTGTTGAAACACACAATCCTCTGCATCAATTATTTCCCCTTTCTTAGTTTCACCTCTTCTGTGTGGATTTACATTAGAGCATTATCTCCCTTGACTAGTGTGAACAGCACACTGCTCCTTGACCATCTTTCAAAATTTCTTGCCCATTCTCCACCAAATTTTCTATTTTCAAGGCCCAACCTCTGTACCTCTGCCGAACAGCTAATCCTATTGGACTGATAGGAATATTCTACAGTCTTTGTACTATCCTATAGTCACTGCAGTTCTCTGCACAGCCTCCAAAGCAGCCAAAGAAGCAGAATACAGAGCTTCCACGAGGTGCCTGTAGCTGTGTTTCCCACACCCAATAAACCTAAGCATTCCATGTGTAGATTTCTTATTTCCTCTCAAGAATAAGTCTCTRTTTCCCAGTATGGAGTGGATTTCCACCCATTTGTCTCACCCTCCACCACAGCTCATGGGCTAGAACTACAGTTGAATATTTTGTGTATTAGACTGCCTTTAGCACCTGTGGGTTCTTGCAGCAGTAGTCACAGAATCCTTCCAAGTTTGCTCACACTGTTACTATTTGCCAACACCTAAATTGTTGTCCAACTAAAGCAGGAAAAAATATTAAAAGTTAATTAAGATACAGAAGTAAATATGGCTACATTTTATACACTACATGCAGAGAGAAATAGGTAATTAATCTTTTAAGACTAACAAGCACCACTCAAGAACAAAGAGGTCTCAAATTTTACGTTACTCTTCCAGTTGAGCACAACCTGCTACACTGAGAAATTGTCTGCCATTTTACACTGATTAAGTGATCAGTTTCACAGTGCCTGAAAGAACAGTTAAAAGACCTGAGTAAAGATTTTAAGCATGGTCTTATCTATAGAAATAGAAAATACTATACCGCTACTACAATTATAGACTGAAAACACTAAAATCTATACTCAGAGTTAGCAGAATTACAGTAGGAAAAAAAAAGAAGAGGACCCCCAAAAAACAGAGAATGGCATTTCATCCATATACACTTACAGAAATTGCTGGGTATTCCAGTACCGGGAGCTATGCTCTGGCAATATCACAGGCAATATCAAAATCACTTTGGGATTCCTACTGACACAAAAGATGTTCTTATAATACAGGCTGTTGATTTGAGAACTTAGAAGTATTTGATACAACAGCCATGAATCTCATTCTGTAGCAAGACTAAATCTGCTCTGCTTATGGACCCCCATATATCTTATTAAATTGCATCTATGAGGAATTGCTAGACRGTCTCCAGCATGCTGACAGAGGGACAGGTAGTCGTGATGTATCTTTTTTTAAATGATTCTAACATTTTTTAAACATTTTTGTTTCTATTATATAATTATTGGCTTAAATATGATTAGACTTTCCATGTGACTGTGTAAATTTGGGGGTTAACAACACAAACACACAACCCTTTTCTATCAAGTGAGATGGAAAGAAACAAGCGCATCCCAAATTTGTCATCTCTATAATTTCACACAATGCTTATAACCAGACTAGGAAGTCTCAGAGTCAATCTGCTGTCCTTCACATCCTGGAGAACTCTTACTATTTCAGGCTAGCTTGCTCGCTTAAGTTTACAAMCAGCCTAAAACCTCTTGGGAAAAGACAAGATCGCTTTAGTTCTGTGAACCAATTCAAAAATTTGGATGCAGCTGAAAAGAGGCAGTAGATTTAATTCTTCAAGCATTATTCACTCATTTTTTTAAAACTTCAGCATCGTGCAGTGTTAGTAAAATAATAAGACAAGGTATGTATAACAAATACACATTTTTCAGTTGCATCAGTAAAAGTTTGGCCTTAAGAGAAATGGAGAAGGCTGCATGTCAGAAAAGAAAAGAAAGGCTTAGGGCAAATACATTCCAAAGAAACCAAAATATCCTGGGCCAGCAGGACATTGCTCATGAAACCTCATGTAGCCAAGTCAGCAGAGACATCCCAATAYACATTGGGAGACATCCCAATAATACTTAAATTATTATCTCAAAAGAGTGTCAAAGACAGAACTGGAAACTATCAGAATAGAAAGCTGATTAAATTATCAAGTAACAACCCTTTCTTTCCCCACAGATCTATAGCTTATGCTATTTGGAAACAGTGATGGCAATACTCAATTCCCCAGCCAGAAAACACAGTACCAGCCAATGTTTCACTTAATATTAYAGCAGACTGTTTGTATTCTTCGTATTAAGGAAATATCTACTACCAAGAAGGCATCCATGCCTCAGAATTTCTCATACACATAAATAACACATTTTATAAACCAATTGAAAAGATTTAGCATAGTAGCTGCTCAAAAGAGTAATTGGTTTAACACAACAGACAAAGAAGCAAGATTSTTTAGGTCACTTATTTGTGGATCAAACTACATGGTATAAATAAGCACAGGATTTGATTTGTCCTGTTCACCAGCTTGCTCAAGATAATAATGACCAATTCACTCTGAAATACTGCATCAAATACAATTGATTTCAGCAATGTGAGAAAAGGAAACAGCATGATAACAGGAAGTGCATGTTAGGGAAAACCTAGGCATATGGAGCATCAGGTTTGTTTGTTTAGTATTGATTAAATGGCATATGAGATAAGCATAATTTAAAGGTGTTTGTCAATGGTTTAACCAGAAGCAGAACCTATCTACTAGTTAGGCCTTCTCCTTATTCCAGGATTTCTAAAATCATCAGGTAACTGCTTTTGGGGACATCTGATGACATTACCTCTTGGCAGGTGCAGTGTTTGTTTTCCAGCCAGACAGTCGTGCATGCTGCAATATGCATCTACACTKCTGCATTTAAGAGGTCATTGGTTTAGCATCAAAAAGGTCACAAAAAACAACCACATTGACTGTGATCCTCCCCTGAATCCCTAAGCACTCAACTGGTATGACTTGGGAGGTAAAGGAAAATGACTGGCAGGTTTTACTCAGTAGAGRGTTTCCAAGCAACCCTGCACAGTTGAGCAACCTCACGCAATGGGAACAATGGCTATCTTTGGCAAGGATCCATTAAARGGAAGCCTGCAGCAACACCATTGTATTCCCACCACCGGTGGCTATAAATACAGGCTACATTAAATAGGATAAGAAATAAAATGAAAACAAACCTGGAAATGGGGTGAGTAGAGGGCTGGGCAGACTGACTAATTTTTGGTATTGCTTTAACTCCAGTTCTTGCAGAATACAGTAAAAGGATTAAAACCCTTTGCCTAAAGCATTAAACTTTGTACTGTGATATTTCTAATACAGTTGGTGCTCTGGTCTAGGCACAGTCCTGACATACAGTGAAGATAAGGTGTTGTGAGATTGCTAGTCACTCACAACTCGTAACCAGTTCAACCCCTTAAAGCAATAATTTAGATCCTTGCTGGGATAGTTTAAGGCAGGTCAAGCTTGGTCTTTTTCACATTCTTATCTCATGCTTACAGAGGATTTTCTCAAAATCTAAGAATTCTAGCTCACACATCTGAGTGAATTGGTGGTGGTTCTGAAGAGACACAGTTTGGATGTTAGATGTCTAAAACCACAGCTACTCAGTGGTTTTAGACTGCATATTGCAAGATAGGTAGAAAACGTAAGAATATGGTGAAAAATTTTAATTATTATTTCTTACAGTCATGTTTTTAATGGAACTGGTAAAAATMATTTCTTTTTGAACACTACATCGAAATGAATCATTTTATGCAGGGTGACCAGAAATGAAATTGTACCATTTTCTGCCAYTAGCATTTATGATCCATTTGCATAAGACTCAAAGCTTGTCACTTAAAAAAAAAAAAAAAAGCCTGATATTTTAATTAAAATGTTTGTAAAGGAAATTCAGTATGTAYAGAAATAATTTAGAAGATTTCACTAAATAAATTAATCTGACTGGATTTCCTTTGTACTCTCACAACTTGTGKGCAAGTGATTTTCTTTTCAGCAAATAAGCAACCTTAATAAAGGGGGTTTTTTGAGCTTCGCAGAAATACATAACCTTGTAATATCAAACAAATAAATGAAAATTCACAATATGTTTGGTATTGCCATGAGTTACATATTTGGCACTAAACACCCTAGTTTATTTCCTAGAATGTCAACAGAATTACATTTCCAAGAATAAACCATCATGTTCACGTCCTATTTTCAGCAGATATTTTTGTGATTGCCTCTAACTGCAACACTAAAATACCTTGGGGGGAAAAAACAAAAAAACCAAAACATTGCGAAGGTAGAGATTTTTAAAACTAAAGATATCATAGATTTACCTTTGAAAATAAAATATTAGCCAGATATGCTTAGAAAAAGAATGAATTATTCAACTGCTGTGTAGTGAAAGTAATCTATAGATAAAGCAGGCAAATTTAMAAGCCATGCTCAAAGCCTTGTTCTTGTACCAGGAGAGGTGTTGAGCAGTACAATTTAACATTCATTCAGCCAAAACAAATAAATTAAGACATGTAATGCTGAATACATGCACCTGTTGCCATGTCATTGTTTTGAAAGTTCAATATTCTACTTACAAAACTTCAGGATGGGGMAAAAATCAAGTAATTTTAGTAGCTGTTTACGTAGTTTAATAAAATCAAARTATTATACATTAAATACATCTCACATCTTTAGAATAATATTAATAAGGATCATAATTTCTGATTAAGTTTCCCATTATGCAAACAAGCTTTCCTTCCATTAMAAATGTAATATAGTGAAGTTTTTCCATTATTCAAAAAAAAAAGATAGAATATATCTTTCTCTACCTTTCTATTATCCGATTACAGCAGATGGTGATGATGCATAATCAGATTTCAGAGTCTCACTCAGATCAATTTCTGTATTTTCTACCAGCRTTTAACCATTTGGATTGTTTGCAAACTCTCTTGAATATACAGAAAAGATTTTTGCATCAAGCTGTGCTCATTCAGTCACACACAGAAAAGCTTTACACCAAYTGAAGTTATTGTACAGACAGTTATTAAGTTATTATACTTGAAAACTTAACTTGCGTAAGTTTGTACATGTACAGAATCTTTAGTCTAAACTTAGGATACAGGGCTTTTTTAGTGTCTTTCATCAGTGTAAATGGTTATTTCACACTTGGATTTTTTTCCCCCCTCTTTGTGCTTTTACCATCTAATCAGCCCAGAACCCAGATTAGGACTGTCACGTTGCATCAGGAGTTTACAGTGAGTGCTCACTAGAGTGCCTTTAATCCTCCAAGGTTTACTCAAATGTCACAACCATCTGTTGGAAAAGGAGACTTCTTGCTGGGTCCTGCTGACCACAAATTATTTGTAAGCAGGAAAAAAAAAAGACAATAGAAAGCAAAATGCTAAGTATTTTCTCCCCTCCCTATCAAATGCACCTGCAGAACTCCTTTTGATATCATGATCAAAATCATGAATAACTTCACAATTTCACTGTAACTACTAAAACTTATTAGATGCCTAAGGTMGTTTTGTTATCACAGGCCCAGAAGAGCAAATAAAAGAATATWATGAGATTATGTCAATGAGCAATTATCCTACACATTTGTAATTACTTTTCAAATATATAGACTTGTTGTTTGGACTAGAGTTCCTTCATATTACATTCTTTGTCAAACACATTAGTCACATGCCATGATTGAAAACACACTAGTCACATGCCATTCTAGATTTTTTATTCCTTTTTAACTCTCTCATAAAATCTCTTTGACAAACTTAAAATTACATAAATATAAGTTAAGTAACGAGGAACTCAAAYTGCCTTAATCAAATTACAGTAACATAATGGCAGCTTTACCATAGTTTTATTATAAATTTGGCATAGAATAAAAATATATGGTATTACAGGTTTGCTCAAAGCTTTTACTTCAGAGCAAGGASGAGAAGGTTTTACATCAAATGCAAGCTCTTGCTTTCTGTAAGAAAGAAGCCTGTGTCTAGTTTTCATTTTGAGAAGATATATTCCTAATCCTCTTCTCCAAGGAAAGCCACTTCCTWATCTATCATGTACAAGACTAGAAAGGCAGCTGCAAACCATTCCTTAAATAGCTGCATCTGCTATTGTATTTACTTTCCATGCACCACCTTGAACAGTTTACCTGTGTTTACTATTAGTCTTCCATTAAAAAAATTAAGAAAAACAAAGAAAAAATAGGCACTTTAGCTCCACATCTTCTATACTTGCAAAAATGGAATTCCTATCCTTACTTTCTGCATAGTTAAAAAGTTAAAGGGGTGTGAAAACACATAACAAAAGTGTGGAGCTTCCCATAGCCATCATCTAAACAGAAAGAGCTTTTCTGCAGTTAACGAGGCACTGTCCAGACCTAGCCTGATCAGCCCAGTGAGTTCTTCAAAAAACAAATTAAAAATTCAGAAGTAAATGCTTTACTGCTTGTATTGCATCTTTGACCACTGATTTTCTGTAATCTTTCACATTTTCTGTAATCACTTTCACGTTTGCTCACTTTCATGTTTGTCCATTTTGATGCCATGGTATTGTTTTAAATCCAGAACTTACTATCTAAATATTAGCATTACTTACTCATGGTGTCACTGGATGACTTGTAATTGCAATGAAATGCCCTTGTTTCCTATATCTATTTGGCAAWTTTTCATCCAAATTTTATACTTACATCTAATAAGTGTATTCTACAGTTTTATTCTCTTCAGTGAACCCTTGATGTCCAGTATTTGCATTCACAAGCTTGTAAATACYTCAGTGAAAGCTGCAGGAAATCACTCTTATTTCAGAAATACTGTCAGAAGTCCTACCACTTCTGAAACTGCTTTTGTTTGCAAGCTGTAGGGTTTACTTGAAATTAATTTCTGATACTTCATTATGAACAGTCCTCCTGTGCTGTGTAGGGCAGAAAGCTCTATTCCTTTTCTTACAGATACGTGACGTGTTCAGTTCTCATTATAAAAGAAAACATGACATTTTCATTTTTGTCCATATTCTATTACTTTATTTACTCATAAGGAAGTACTACCTTCAACACTGTATTTGAATTAATCATTATAGCCAGAAAATGTTTTGTTACTAGAAACATAAAAATGTCACCTGAATTCAAAACACAARAAAAACAAGCCTAATGTCTTCAGTRCTTCACTTTGAACTGAATATGGGAAGATGACAATTCTATCCTTAGATCCTTCAAAATAAATAGAGCACGGGTTTACTTTGAGTTTTAAATCTTATCTTGCAAATATCAGTTTTATTTATATTCCTTATTCTTTTCCCAGAAGAGAATTGCAGTATTCACTCCCTTCCCTTATATCCTCCAACCAGACCTCAGGCAGCCAAACCTAAGGASTAAGACATGCTAGGTCATCAAAATCATACCAAAATCTAAAGCTCCACAAATGCATAAAACATATTTTCTGTGAACTGTTTATAAAAGAGAAAACAGTTTTTCTTGTGAAAAACTTCTTTCCTGCTACTGTGCTTCTTGCACCTGCACRTGTCATTGGTTGACAGAAGGTACTCAAGGCCAGTCAAAAGCCAGAGTCAAATAATGAGAACTAATTGAGACTTACCTCTGCTCTCAAACAAATTCACTTTTTAATATTAAGTATTGTGAAAACATAACACAGTTCTGAGAATTCAATAAAGATTATAGATGCTATCAGCAAGCTTCTAAATAGCATTAAAACACAGAAATGGTCTAAGCCTATAATTTATTTAAAAACCAGTAACTTTTCTTTTTCTGATTTGTCATATTTGTATAGTACAAAACCCTCAGGCACAATAGCTACCACTCATTCTATGTACTAACAAAATCACATATCCCTTTTAAACTTTTATCTAGGACAGTTGTGACTACCTCTAGGAATGGGAAAAAATGCCATCAGAGAAGAAATATGCATTAAATAATCCTTAATCCACTGAACTAGTAAATGCAATGTGGAAAAAATCTTTCTCCTACATTCTGAGCAGGAACCAGACAGGTTCAGCAGAGCAAGAACAAAACAATCCACAGTAATGTATTTTTCAGATCTGTGAACTTACAGTAAGTACCAATCACTATGACACACTAATTCAATCAAGCACAAAAAGCTGGAAGGAAATTAATAGAGAGCAAACAAATAAAAATCTTGCACAGTTATCATTCATAGACACCTATGTTGTGTCAGCAGCAAAAGGGAGRCCAGTGAGCAAATATAAGCAGATGTTATATCTTTTAGATTTTGAATAAAAACCAAAAATACGAGCAATACAACAATAGCACAATATAGTGATAGAYATTACTGACATGTTCAAAGCAACATGTTCTAAGTAATGAATAAAGCTCAGAAACTTCTTGACTGAATATCTCAACACAGAAAGTTAATAATTTTTTCTCCAAAGACCACTGAGAGCAACGTCACTAGTAAAATGTGCTATAATCCAAACAGTAGAGACAGAAATGATATCCAAATGTGATTTTTGTAGTATGGCACTTTGCATATATAATACAAACATTGATTACAGAGATCGCAGGGCAAAGTCAGTATCTGCTTCACTGATGCTTTACCAAGGTAAGGCAAGGCTTTGGGYTACCTCTGTGTGACAGAGTTCAGGTGACAGAGAAGCCTCATCTCACAGACTTCCAATCATTCATTCATGCACTGAGCCCACAAACAGGCAATTAGGAAACAAAGATCCCATCCTAGATCATGTCCAAATAATGATGCCTCCATACCAACTTAGGTGCTTGGCAGAAGGGTCATGTTGAAGGATAAGGCTGTGTTTGCACTCACTAAAAAGAAAACTACAGGCAACAAATATTACTGTTRTTTTTCACATGATAAATAACATTATGTTCTGCCTTAAAGCAGATTTAAAATTTCAAAACAGAGAGATGGGACAGATGAAACACAGACTAACATTGTTTGTAGAATTCAGAAAGCCWGGGAGCTATTAATAAAAGTAAGATTAAAGAGTGTGTTTTTCAACAGGTCTCCATTTGGAAATGACCAGTCACAATAAATTAAATGATAGGATGCTTTAAAGCACAAGTAATGTTTAGGGCTTCCACTAATGAAGGTTTGTTCTATATGCTATATTGATAAAGAATGTGTACTCCATCAAGGTACCAAGTACAGGAGGGAGGATTACTGTTCACAAGCTCCATGGCCTGAACAGGGAAAGAGAAAGAAATCACGAAAGTTAAAGACATGTACTAAATCCTCAAGAAACACTTCTGGATGCAGGAAGAGGGGACTCAGTTTAATCACTCAATACAACTCAGAAAGATTTATATTTCCTTGAAGAGTTGATTGGGAAGAATGCACTGTTCCTACCATACTTTATGCTAACATAATTCAACTTTCAAAATCTGTTCCAGTYATCGGATCTACCAACATGTTTCTACTGCAAATTTCTTTCATTTCTCAGCTTCATCAGTTGGTTTTTKAACTACTTAATTGTTTAATTTCTTGAGAATAAACTGTAAATATAATGTGCTTAGGCTTTCATTTCTCCATACACTGAAAGCACTCAATAAAAGCACAAAACAGTGTTCATATATCATAATATTTAGGGTAATTAATGCACAGTATTAAACTGTATTTTTTAAAAATACATAATGTCAGAAATGCTAAAACATTTTACTAATGCATCTTGTTAACTTTGAGAGAGAAATAATCCCAGATGTTTATATTTTGGTAATGCACATCTGATATAAATTAAGTCATCTTAAATGTAATATTTTCATATGAATGGCATAATTAGAAATTTGTATAAATTCATTGAAAAGACACAGATCAACAACCATGGCCATATCATCAGTCAGATTCAGATCACTGCAGCATGAATATTTTTAAATCTGTTTAGTCACCAGATTCATCACAYGAATTCCACTCTGAAATTCCAGTTCCTCYTCTCCCACAATGGCACAGGGGGMCAGGGCACAGGGRCTGTGGTCAGTTCATCACATGYTGTCTCTATTACTGCTTTTCTCCTCACTCAGAGGACTCCYTCCCCTGCTCCAGCACAAGGTCCCTCTCRTGGAAASAGTCCYTCATTAACTTCTCCAACATGAGAAGGCTGCAGCTCTCCATGAACTGTTCCAGTGGGGSTCCCTTCCATGGGGTGCAGTCCTTCAGGAACAGTGTGGGTTCCCTGGTGGGGTCTCAGGTCCTGCCAGCAAAGCTGCTGCAGAGTGRTTTTCTCTCTCCACAGGATCCCARGTCCTGTCAGGAGCCTGYTCCAGCCCAGGCTTCTCACWGGGTCATTTATGGGCTTGGCCCTGGCCAGCAGCAGGACCATCTTGGGGATGGGAGAAGCTTCTGGCAGATTCTAACAGCAGCCACTCCTGCAGCCCCCATCCCCCTCACTACCAAAACTTGGCCACATAAACCCCATACAGACAAAACTGCCATCAACAATTCCAAATTATATCTATCCATCACCAGACCATCAGGAATTCTGAAGTGCAGTGGTATGCACCGAGAAGGGGTGATTTATCACTTTTGAGCCTGTGATAAGTTTGTGAATTAAGGGATATATACATATTTGTTTGAATCTCTTTGCTTCAAAATGCATTTTGGCTCACTGAATTAATGTGCCTGTGAAAAACTTCTTTATTAATGTAGTGTGCATTCCAACTTTATTTAAAATTTCATCTATTTTCTAGTAAAATAGAACTGTCTTAGGACAGAAAGAACACCCTTCAAAAACTAAAATATAAAAATGTATAGAGAAAATGGGTTTAGCTTCAGAGAAGAAAAGAGCTTTGTTTTTTTAGTTATGTTAAACAAGAAGTGTATTTTGATTCCTTTAAGTTACTTCTTGACTGTTAAATCATTTTGTTTGGGTTCCTTCTTGATTTTAACCATTACTTTATTACACCAACAAGAGCCAGTAATGGATTCACTGATGTTCACTCCTTCTGGAATCACTTCACAGGTGTTAAATTCCTTGCACATTTTGATTTCAGGAAAGAGAGACYGACAGCCCAGAGCAAACCAGCCAAAAGACACATTATGCTGGACTAAAATTAAGACAGCCCAGATGGGTAAACACTATCAACACAAAAGACTACAACAGGTACTCATAAATCATGCAACAGAAACCAAATATTGGTTGGAAAAGGGAGAAGGAATAGAATAATGACACAGTTGGTTTTGATTAAAATGGAAAACAGCCTGAAAACTCCGGGTGTTCAACACAGAGGCATAATTTCAGAAATCTATGTGACATCAGTTGCTATAAACCATAATGGTTGCCCAGAGAGTATCAGATTCCACTAGGAACTTSATTTTTATTTTTAGACTATTACAATAAGAAGAGAGCCCAATTTTTGCAACAACAATCAGCAAACCTTTATTTTATGGCAGCATAGCAGAAAGAAACAATATGCCTTCTCTAAATATAATTACTAAYCTTGTCAAGTTAATACAATCAGAAGTGTTCCGCTACATTAAACTTTCAGCTGGAAGAAAACAGCTCATTTTGTTCACTTGCTATTCTACTGAAGTTAATTCCTGTCTAAATAAAGAATGACAAATACTGAGAAAATACTTATTTTCCAAACTCATGCRAAGAATTATATTAAAATACAAAGAAATTTGAACAAAGGAGGTAATCATCAATTGGAGAACAGTTCAAAGTGAAGGTAAATAATAAATTATAATTGGTAATACAGTGTTGGGGTAAGTTAACAATTTGAAAGTAGGAAAAAAGATGCAAGATAGACAAAAAGACCAGTGATGCATTTTATCCCTCAGGGCTCTGTGTTGAAAGCAGCACCCTCAGAAAGTTTGCAGATGATCTGAAGTTGAGCAGTGCAGCTGATACAGCTGAASAACAGGATGCCACCCAGAGGGAGCTGGAAAAATTTGAGAGTGGGTCTATGAAAATGTGAGGATAACCACCAGCATTCACAGATTGAAAGACCCATTTGATTCCTATCCCCACAACCAACACCATGGATACTTTTGCTCCAGCTCTGTGATCTGCCATATAAACACTCTAAGCCAATTTCCAAACCGCATTTATTTTGCTAAAAAAAAGCAAAATGATTTATTGAAAAAGCTAGGCTTGAATGTTTCACTGGCAGAAGATGATCTATCCTATGAATCAATAATGAAGATTTGATCAAAGAGTAAAAGCTAATGTAGCTCTGAACAAATCAAGGGAAATGGGAAATATTAACCTCACCATGGGAACCTTACCCTCCTTTCAACTTAGGTGATTTTATAAAGTAAGAGTAAATSAAGGCTGTTAAAAGAAAACATGTAAAAACAGCCAGGTACAAAACTGATAAAGTTTGGCTAGGACTAAGACTATAGGGAAAATAATAAACTTAGCAACCCCCAAATAAATGCAGTCAGGGAGCAGTAATGCCTCTACTAGCACTTACTTGATTTAAACAGCAGAGGTAAAATCTTTGTCKGTCTCCAGACAACAACTTCAAAAGGCTACCTTAAAAATGTAACTGAGATTCTGAGATAGACTATTACTTCCACCTCCTAACTATTGTTCATCCTTCAAAAAAATGCAAGCATTTCGATCCATTAAGAATGGAAAGCTTACCTGTTAAGCACAGCATTGCTAATTGCAGAGATGAATACAACCTCAAAAGGCAATTATATATTTTCTTTAATCTGATCATTTAAAAGAGGGCAAATTATGCCACATAGTGCCTTTCARTTGAGGCCTGCTTCTTTAGGACTCCTTTACTGGAAGACAAAAAAGTTCCAGTATTCCTTTTCTTGCAATAAAGACTGATCACCAATATCTTTTCATGAAACTTTACTGCAAACAAATAAAATATAAATCCCTTATCAAAGAGGTACACTGATCAAGTCTAATTTGTCAAGAAGGMTATGCTATAAAAAACATTACCTAATACACAAATGCTTTAGTCAAAATTTCAAAATTACATACCACAACTCAGTTGTAACCATGAGACTTTTGTTGTTTACTATATTGAATATTTCACAAACTGTCTTACAAAACAGAAAGATACTCAAGAAATGCCTTCACTTTCAGAATTAATAGACTATTGAATATTATTCAAAACTATTCTTGTTTATACCAGATGAAAAGCTTCTTGCTCTAAGAACCAAAACATCATTTTACAGAGGCTAGGGATGTTTTGCACCCTGGTTGCCTCACTGATTTTAAATTGAGGGAATTTTGACATACCTGTCACAACCAATACCTATGAAAACAAATCTAAGGCAATAATGTAGTCCACTTGTAGCACTGAAAGCATATTTCACCTAAGCAAATCCAGAGTTCCTCAGATTGTTGTAACAGCCAACATGAACATCAGCCTTAATTGGTTATTAAAGACTAATGTGATTAAGTGACAGACAAGAAAATGTAACTATTTCAATGGCACATTAAAATACAGTAATTCTAACAATCAGTAATGTTTGATATCMGAATAAAAAAATAATAATGGAGTTGAGAATTCGGAGCCATGTCCCTTAACTGTACTGTTGGTATTGAAAAAAGCCCAAGACCAACAAAAACTGTTTTCATGAAGAAAAGGGAAGAAAATTATATTAATCAGGGGTACTTAATAATATCCACATTCCACAAAGCCACTGAGATTTTATCATCTGTGGGATACTAAAATCAAGCCCCTCTAAAATTATGTGATTTGAATGCAGTATTTCAAACATGCCAAACACCTAGAAAATCCCTCCAAGCTGGGTAGTTTTGTGTGGCTGGGTTTATTTATTTATTTTTACTTAACCCATGTACTTGCTACACGGAGATTTTTATCACTTTAACTCAAGATATGGGTCTAAATATATTTTTGACRAATGTCAGGCCAATTTGAGCAATCTGTTCAAGTCAATGACTTTTTYTCCAGATGCAATAAATAAAGACCACCTCCAACTGATGCTGCTATCACTACTGGTTTACAAAACATATCAAACCAAGAGGCATACATAAAGACAAAGATTAAAATCTCAAAACAGAGTCATACACTTAGCTGCATGTCAAAAGAGAGACTAAAATTATTACTATGACAAAACCAAAAGAAGTATCTCAAAACAATAACTGATAAAAGCAACTTTTCAACTAACAGGTCACTACCATCCAGGTGTTTTGAAAAACTATGAAACCCCACCTCTAAATCACCTCCTTGAAGGGAWTATAGTTCCTTAACTTTTAAAAATGAGCATATTTAAACTATGTACCTTTATCTGTTTTTCACATGCTGAAATTTCATCATGGCAGCAGAACTGCATTATTTAAGATCAAAAAAATTGTTTTCAGCCTGAAAATCTGACTCCACAGTACACTGTGAGGGTAGTAAACTGTGAAGAACATGACTGCTTCTGACCAGCATGAATGAGCAGCGTGACACTGAACAAATCAACATGTTTTCCTGTGCTCTACTTCCCATATTATCTATGCATGCTCTTGAGACCATGGACTCTCTCACTGTATGGCTGCCAAGTGCTCAGAAAAGTGGTTTTCTCTAAAAACCCACTGGTGTGTAAAGCATAATACAAATAGTAGAGTAATGACTTGTGCTTAAAAGAGGGGAAAAAACTGGGTTGTATTCTTGCAATGCAAGAGGAGATTTATTCCCAGTATTTCCAGACAAATTGCATCTGACAAAGCAGTACTCATGCAAATACACAGAGTCTCTTCTGGTATGCCACTAAGACTGAAAATTTTTTGGATCATGTCCAAATAATCCAGCTATTAACGTTGTGGGGGTGTCACAGACTTTCTTTGGAAAGTCTACTGCCTAGGGTGAGAAGTCACCAGCTCTACAGTTTCTCCCCTACTTTTTGAGAAGTTGATGATTACACACAGTCTAGCAATTCACTGTTGAAACTCTTCTGCACTTCATATTAACATGCAATAACCTCTGAGAAAACTTGTATTCTCAAAAGAACATCACAATACTGTTTTGAAAATGCATGGTAAGTTTTGTATGTAGTAATTTTTTCACCTCATATTCATGGCTACTGATTATTACAGACCAGACAAGGGGATTACAGGAACAAGGCACACTAAATAGGTTATTGTCTTACAGGCCTATATTTCTAATAAATCAAATATATATATATATATATATATATATGTATATATTATAATAAATCTTTCTTTCTAATAAATGTAGCAAGCATCAAGTGGTTTGTAAGATTTATAAAAGAACACAATGCCCTACATAAGTAATTGTTCTTTTTCAAGCCCTCACATACAATTACCCCCATAAGTGAACTCTCATCGCTGGCAGATACAAGAACTTATGCACATTCAAGAGATTAATTCTCTCTTCTATTTTCCTGAATACAGGTCAGGTAGATATGCCATCCATCTGATAAKGATTTTCCCTAATGTATGCCCAGAAAATCTGCTTGATACTTCTGACAGGAAAATGATTATTTAATAGGGAACACTAGACAAACTGTATAAACATTTTTATTCTCTAGTTTACTAGTATTTACTGCTTTAAGAAAAACCATAGCATACATCAAGTGAGTTTGGATTTATCTTACCATGTATTACCTAGTGAATACTTCTATGAGTGCATATGGTCATTCATCACATTATTTCTGCTGTATTAGGTCACTGCTTCATCAGCTGCACTGACGCTTTGGCTAAAATTAGCTGGTTTGGTTTGGACAGAGATTAGAGAAGRGATCAAGAACTGTTCCCGTTGGATGAAAAATGAAGACAGAGTGATTTGGGACTTGTCCACAATTGTTYAATTTCTAATAAACAAGAAGTGTTGAGTAGGCACTTTCCAACCTTACTGGAAGTTTGCTGAACTACTTTTCATTCAGAAACAGTGAATTACAATGATGATCAGAATTCCCAATGGGWTTTTGGTTGACAGGTACATAAAGCCCATTTAATCAATGTAATTACATTTATCATGTTTTAATGTATTAAAATATTAATATTGTTAATGCACAATACTTCAACATAAGAATATACAGAAAAGGATTATTTTTTATCTTTGTCAATCTGTATGATGTATAATAAAAACAAGTGCAAAAAAAAAGAGATAAAAATTTTCTATATATTGACACTTTCTCCAACTTGASCTAAGGACAACCATAAACAAGAGTTCTCACTATAATGCCTTACTGAAATCAACAACCTCTCACATATACATCCCATGCCATTCATGCTATCCCAAGATAAAGAAGGGCAAGTGAAACCAACCAGCAACTTGCCAACTTCTGACACAGAACATATAGTAGTGAATAAGCTATGCAAAAAGCTATGTAGGTAGTTTATTTTATATATATATATATATATATATATATATATATACACACACACATCCATATTTAACGAACAAAATTTTATCTGGTCCATTTTCTATTTGACTGTAAGAAGATGTTGCATAGACTACGCTATACCAATGGCACATCAATACTTCCAACCAAACTAAACTTCTAGCAATGGYATACTATGATGGGCACCTACTTTGAAGTGCTACAATTCTCTGTCATTTCTACTGGAATATTGATCTCAACAGCATGTGAAGAAAAAATCTATATGCAGTTAATGAACAGAGGAGTGCCACAGWATACACAGAATTTATATAAACTTTCCAGCATCTGTACTCCAAGAAAACTTGATTAAAAGGAGAGTGATAGGAGATCTTATGGTAGCCAAACAGACAGAAGTAAAAATAGGAAGACAAGAAAGTTTTTAATAATGTAGTTTAAGAGGAAAAAGAAATAAAAAGTTATAAAATCTGAGGATGAARCATCCAGTCCATTACTTGTCCTTATAATTTCTATTCCCTCAAAAAGGTTCAATGTTATAGCATGGGTACATACATAACCCCTGAAACTACATCTATTCTTTAAGATGACAACAGTTTTATTCTTCAGGAAGGAAATCTTAAAGACACAGGAGCAGGCTGTACTCATGTTCTGAAAGACAAGATATGGGAAAGAATGCTCTGGCAGAAACTTAAGGAAAAAGGAGAGTTTACAACCTTTAGAAGAATGGGCAAGCCACAAGGATGTCATGAGGTTGAGCAGGGAGAAAATCAAAGCTCAACTAAAACAATCTGGCACTGCTGCAAAAGACAATAAAATCCTTCTTTAATACATCAGCAACAAAAGGAGGGCTACGCAAAATTTAATCCTTTATTGCATGGGGGTTGGGGGAAACAGTGACAAAGGATGAGGAAAAGACTGAAGTACTTAATGCCTCCTTGGCCTCTGTAGTAGTTAAACAGACTCAGTGATCTTAAAGGCCTTTTCCAACTTAAATGATTCTTTAATTATATTCCTCTGCTGCTTTTTTTCTAGTGCTTCATTTGGACAAAAAGAAGGGGCACTGTAGATTAGCAGTCACTTTCAACCACTCTGTGGACCTCTAGATCATGCAGCTAGGAACAGTTCACAATAGCTATGCCAAGCTCCCAGCTGGAAAAACACAAGGCATGTTGAATCCATATGCTCTGTAACGAAAGCTTTGCAAATGTTTCTAATATCATAATTCTTCTTCAGCTAAGAAGGCCTCTTTCCAATTTTCTGTAAATCTTTTCATATTCTTACTGTGTAATATCTTTAAAATTCATTCTTTCCTGCTCTGGCACATAATAAATAGTCATATAATTAAAATCCATATTATGAAATCTTTGCTGCAGYAGCATCCTACTTCATGACTCCTACTTTATAATACAACACATACAATAAGAAAATACAAGATTTGGAAGAAACTCAAGAGCACCCCAGTAGATCTTACCCATTCCACAGGCCTTCAGTTCTCCTGATTTCTCTTCTAAGCTCAGCTCCACTGAGAAGAGTCCACCTTCAGCAGCCTTGAGCATGCACTCCTCACAAGCAGCTTAACTCAGCTTCCTCTCCTCATTTAAAGTGAGTCTTCCCCTCAGGCATTCATGTTGAAAGCTGCTGTATTACAACTGAATCTGCTTTTTYCTAAATTAAACAAAACTAATTCTTTCTAATTAATCTCACTCACTATCTTTACTAAAACTCCAACTTTTTTTGTTCTCCACCAAACATCTTCTTTAATTTGTCCACTTCTTTCTGCTTGGATCCATTGAAAGCAGCTACAGCATTCTGACTGACAGCCCCCCAGTAATAACTTGTCTAGGATAAATAGCCTACTGTGTCTGCTMTATGTCTGAAATGCACATACTGTACTCTTTAAATGGCCTTAAAATGCAGTTTAAGAAAATATATTGCATTGCTGAATAACGTCCTGGCTGAATACTGAGCAAGTGTCCTGGAGACTGTTGCTGCATAGACTAGCATCTCTTATTTTAAGTGTATCTGACATTTCCCCCTTAAACATTSCATTTTTCATTAAATAGTTCTTAACAGTTTTTTCCTCCATTTTTAAACATTTCTGAGAGTTTAAGCTTATTGAGGTAATTTTTCTGTAAGTGCTGCATCTTACTGTATCTTGAAGAATTTTAGCAGAAACAGAAGTATTTATCAAGAAGTGCCCTATCACAAAAAATCTGTGATTCACTGACTTCTATCAAATATCACTCAATGCTTTGAGACAAAYTTCCAGAAGTTCAGAAATTTTTTTTCTTATTTTACCCCTTCTATACTAGGATTCAACTCCAAACTTAGGATCCCCTGGACCTAGATTACCTCTCTTAAACCAGCCAGTGATCAGCCATTTCTTTTAAAGCTCCCAGTAAGTTTTGGCATTATGCAACCCCTGATCATCACTTCCAGGTAATCAGATTTCCTCAATGGGTAATCCTTTATTTGTGTGGGACAAAAACTAAGCAGAATTATCTGTCTAGGCAATAACTACCAAATCATACAGGGCTGAACCTACATAATTAAGCTCATCACACTTAAACAATTTCTATTATCAGCTTTGGACAACTCCTTTTAGGATTTCCAAAACAGAGTGGAAATTAAAAAAAAAAAAAAAAGCAGGAAAGTACCATATTTATTTGTAGGCTCCCTTACACACAGAGTTTCCAATGAACATACACAAAAAATCAGAAACAATTCACAACTCATCACCCTTGAAAATAATTTTCAGAAATTTCCCTATTTTCTCCATCCTTCACCAAAGGTTGTAGTATCTTGTAAGACTCTCAGGAACTAAAATCCATTTTGAGAGGCACTACATAAATCTTTACTCAGAATTTATAGACTTCAGACACTGGATGGAGCATTAAGGGACAAAACATGCACAATATCCATGTTTACAGTAAAATCAGAAATCCTTTCATATATATTCATACAGATCCAAAAGGATCTATACATTGAAGATTCAATCTTTATCATATTTGAGTTGTTTTGGACTAGTGCCACCCAGCTCTGAAATTCTTCAGTACTTCCAAATGCTGTCAATGTTTCCATAACCARTGTCCTTTCAGATTGCATTTCAAAACAAGCATGGCACCTTTATCTTAACTGGCATTAAAATTACTCATGCTTTCAGAAATAAAAGCATAAAGAATAAACACTAACAAAATCTTTAAACTATTCTCTTGCTTTCTGAAGTTAAATCATGAAATTCAAACAACTCAGAATTGCCTGACAACATTAATTATCCTACTTGGCTAACAGAATAAAATTTATAAAATTAAGGCACAGATGCTTATTTGGATGGTTTTATTTGTCTTCTTGGGACTAATATTTAAAGAAAAATGGKAACAAAATTACCTATTGATATTTACACTGGAGGGATTCATTCTTTCCTATAATCATCAGAATACTCAAGTTTCACTCAAGTGTGAAAATATACATGGGCCTAAACAGAACTGACTTTGGGGAGAATGTGTGTGTGGAATCTTTCATTGAATCCTGATTGGTTTCCATTACATTTAATTTYTGAAAATTCAATTGCCACGGGCATAACCACCTGACATGACTGTCTAATGCAGCATAACGTTATTAAACACACAYAGAAGCTTTTTTAAAATTCCTTTTCAACTTACAGTGTAAGACAGTAGCTGTAAAATTATGCTGCCCAGGTATCTGAAAAATGATTTCTATCTTGACATGTTTTTAGTATGTTGCRGAACTAGTTTTAAAAGATGTTTAAATGCAATGCACACATCTATCAGACAGTTTTCACTTTCCAACATGGACTTGGAAATTGCTGCTTCAAAGCGATGGGCCACTGTTGCTTCTTTTTGAAAAAAATTCTCTCTTCTTTGAATTCCTACTCCCTGCAGTCACAAGCCAACAATTGTATGTGCTAGCACACAATTATTGCTAACTGTGTTCTTGGCTGACTATTGCACATTTCTGCTATGATCCCTCAGCTCCATTAATCTTTTGCATTCTATCTCAGTAAATCTTTTAGTACCTTGATCTAAATTTTTTACTGCTTTTTGCATAAGTTATTTTTATTTAGATTATATTAATTAAAAAAAAAAAACAAACCTAAGTGGTTGCTACTATAACAGCCAAAATTCATACATTTCAGAAGAAGACAATTACTGTAATATTGTTTATTCCACAGTTCAAGGATTGTTTCAMCCCACACATTAATAGCCTGCAATCAGCACATGAAATCACTTTTCTTAGAGATGAAATAGAACTCTCCTTGCTTAGGTTCATTACAAAGTTAAGCATCTGTGTTTACGATCATAGCATTGAAGCTGAAGTTAGGAGGGAGCTCGAGAGATCATCCCACCTTGAGTCAATCCACCTCAAAACAGTCACCCAGAGCACATCACTTGGGACTTGGCCAGTCAGGTATTGAATATCCCCAAGGAGGGAGACCCCAGCATTTCCTGGGGCAACCTATCCTAGTGCTTATCACCTTATAGAACTTCATAATCTCCAAATGGAATGTCTTCTATTCTGATTCATGCCTTTTAAAATAAGTATTTTTTGTTCTAAAGATTAGACAGAATTTTAAGTATTCCTGATTATGCAATAATGGAAAAGCAAGGAAAACCTTTTCAAAGTACCTGTGCTTTGGGAACCATATTTCATTTTGGTTTTCTGTTTTAAAAATTTCTCACTTCTACATTCTACTATTTCCTGAAACTGAGTGACAGAATTTTTATTAAACATTACATAAACATTTTCATAGGGTCTAAAAACTAAACAATCCATTGGATTTAGGAGGCAAAATGCATTTGTAATGTTCGATTTATCACTATGAGAAAAATAGTTTCAAAATATTCAAGCAAGGCTCAAAAACACCTGCCCAAAAACCATTCAGTATCCTTAAGTAGAAAATACTTCCCTTTAAAAGTAACATTTTACACTGATCCTCAAACCGTAGAGCAGCTAACACCACCAGAATTTCTAAACAACTCATCCTACCCTACTCTGTAATGGAACTTGAGTTTTCTCTAACTGCAAGAGGACAATAGTTAAGTCACTTCAGTAGATAGTTATGGAAGGACAAAAACATGTTGCTCACCCAGGCAGTAATGTCCAACTGCTGAATTCTCCTGTTATTACAGCAAAAACTTTCACAAAACTCCCTTTTTCTGCCTTCAGCTGTTTCATTCTCATCCACTGTAAAATAAAATCTACCGTTTAACTCTACTGCAGATTCCTTGATTGTTTGATTATTTCATGATGACTGTTCTTTTTGGAGCTGTCTGGTTGGGGAAAGAACCTTATTCCTAGCATATCTTATGTGTCTTCTAAATTGTCCAGCTAGTTTCAGGTACTGAAAGACCAGAGCTGCTCAGGCTGGCACTGTCCTTGGTAAGGTTTTATACCCATGTCTAAAAACATTATACGTAAGAATGTTTTTTTCTTAAAACTGGAGGTGCATGTTACTTTGAGTTGCTCTCTATGCTGTAAGATCACAGTAAAGTTTACACTATGCAAGTTTATGTTTCTTGATGAATTAGTCTCCCTCTTGCATTGATCTTAATCTCTTGCCTTAACCTTCCAAAACACAAAAAATATACTAAATTGCGATATTCAACAAAGTCAGGTGGCTTTTTTTTTTTTATTGTGGTATCATCTCACAAAAATGAGTTATTAATTTTGCTGAGAGGATGTTAGCTATTACTGACATTGTAAYTAATTCTTCAGTGATTCCTCATAAAACCATGGTCTCATTAAACATGGAGCAGATTTCACAYAGCGCATTGAAACAGAAGAGAGCTCTTCATCTTACTGCCACACAAGAGATATCCAAAATACTCCAAGGGGAGACAGTAAGCACAGATTAACTTTGATAGATCTTTGCAGTGGGACTATTGGTACACAGCACAGTAATTCTGATTGCTAAGACACAAAATTCAATCATCCGTGTTCTTTTTATAAGGTCACACACACTGTAATCAAGTCAATTTTTATTTGGCTTATCAGTTTTCTCAAAAAAAGAACAGAGGAAGATAAGGAGAACAGTCAACAGGTAAGAATAAAAAAATTGAGAGAAATGACGTTTTAAAAAATCACATGAAGTGCAAAGAAAATTTTTTTGATCTGCAACTAAGATGTAGCTGGACTAATTAAAAGGAAGAAGAATGCCATAAATACTTGTCCTACTTTAGACAAAAACATCTTCTCAAACATCTCAGTGAATAAAAACATGACTGAGTAATTCTAACATATCCTTTTCAGCAGGTAATGTTATCTAGTTTAAATAAAAAAAAAAAACCAAGCATTTTTTCAGAAAACTGTACTACTGACCTAGTTAAATAGAAAACAAAAGCAAGGGATAGAAGAATCCTCAAGTAGTATTTAATTGCAAAGGACATTTCAAGGATTTTTTTKTTATATTTTCCCAAAGAAATCCTTTGCAAGTTGTATTTCAGCACCAACTTCACAATCAACTGTTTTATATTGAATACAGTACCAAGCAAGTTCAACATCAGCTCTGCAATTCACTGTGACTAGACTAAAGAATGTAAATGCCATTAAGTGTCCTTCAAGTCTTATGTTAAGCCTGAGCACCAAATTCCTTTGTAGTTTCTTCTAGGGTATTACCATTAGTATAGAAGGGTTAATAGCAAAGGCTGATGATTGTTTAAAAATTCACATTACCAAAGTGGATTACATTGCATCTACTGAGGGGATCAACAATGTAAGCCTACACTGAGCCATTATTGTAGAAACAAAGCTTGCATTTTAAGCCTTTTGAAACAAGCATAAAATGGACAAAAGAAAAAATTCTTCTGATGTAAGAACAAGGCAAACACTACATGCTTTTCATACAGACTCACATTTTCAGAGCCATGCAGAAAACATGAAAATGGACAAATAGCCTCCCCAAAAAGCTCATCATGAACTCCTGACAAGATCAGCAAACTCGAAGAAAAGGACAAAATGGATAACTGTAAGTGATCAAATGGTATAAAGGAAGTCTTGTCTTCTCTTTTATTCTAGACACAACAAAATTAATTATCTTGAATTTAGGAATGATGACTAGAAGAATTAAGTATGCTTGTTAAAAGCTGGGGGSTTAGATCCTCAGTCAAATGCTTGATGTTCAAAGGCACTAAATGCTGCAAATTTCTATTAAGGTCAGTGGAATCTGAGGTTTCTCAACACATTCATTTATCTGGCCAGTTAGAATTCAGACCTCATTCATTCAACAAAATCCTTTGGCCCTTCTTCCACACTTCCTCCTCTTATGCTCTCCGAATCCATCACTAAAATTTATCTCATTATACAAAATTAAAAATGAACAAGTTTAAAAAAAAAATTTAAGAAATTAACAAATCCCAGGCTGAGCATGTTTTCTAGAAGGCTACCCCAGCTAGTTTCTAAACACTCTCTTATGGATGCTATTGCTATTTCCAGTAGTAAACATAGGAATTCAAGTTTTCTGACACAGGACTTGGCAGAGTAAAGCGCTCCGATGTTATGAAAGTAAATCAATATAATAWATTGAGGAGTAAATCACTGCATATGCTAGCTACATTACAGAAAGTACCCTAACCTTTTTTAGAAACCCTATTCTTCAGCAGAGAAGATTATTTTATATTAACAGCAYGAAACAGCTTATTTTAAACCCCACACTAAGATTCTTCAAAACTCAACTAAACAGGAAAGCATTATTCAACATTTCCACAATTCAGGTTTCTAAATATAGCTTGCTTTTGTTTTAACTCTGTCTTGATGAATTGAAATTGGATCAGCAACTGAAAAGTTGTGCAAATCTGATCATTAACATTAATCATAGCTGAAGCAGACTWCTGCAGACAGGTTCTGTTTTCTGAAGTGTTTTTAAACTGTTAACAGGAACAGGATYTATGACATTTGTCTTCTATGTTTACTTTTAAAAGAGCATCATTATTTAAATGATCCTTTTTATGACTACAGAAGTTCACCTACAAATACAATAAAATTCACACATGGAAGAGTAATTTTCCTAGCACAGGAAAAATTAATTCAGTGAATTTTCTTAGTTCTTAGCGGTTTATTTGCAAGACTTTTGAGTACTGAAAACTATTGTTCAAATTGGGCAATGAATCTAAACAACGGTAGAAGGACTTTATACCAACTTCAATTCCAAAACTCTTAAAACCAGGATGACCTTAGTACCTCCCATAACATTTTGCATCTCTGGCTTTGGACTCTCTGAAGGATGGATAGAAGACAATAGAACTGAACCCATTCCACAATGTCACCAGGGTTATATGTTCTAGAGAGTCAGAACAGGGACAAGTTCCTCAACATTATTCCTCCTCCCATCTCTGGTAAGGTGTCTTGGCCACATCTTCTCACACCCTCAGTTTAAAAGCTGACCTTTATCTTGTATTTTCAATATATATAACAAGGTTTGTCCTTTCTCTGCCTGATAGCTTTTTCCTTCCTTAAGGGAGGGGATTTTAAGTCTACCTTTTTCTCATTAAGGATGATGCAGTATTTTCTGTAAATATGTTAGCTCTTCCTGAATTAAAAAAAAAATGCATTTATCAGAACAACAAAAGTACTAACAACCAAAAGAAGAAAAGAATTGTTGTGCACAAAGATCATACACATTTCTTTAAAATAAACTGTGCACCTAGCTACCCTTTCATCTGCTAATGAAATAAATATTAACTGTGAGAATCATCTTAGGAAAATGGCAAAGTCAGAATATAACCTCTTTGATTTGACTTCATCTTATAGGCTTAGATTTCATGTCTGAGAACACCCTATTTGCTAGAACTTCAAGTATAAATTAAGGAACATAGAAGACATATTAAAAAAAAAAAATAAGTGAAAAAGAGAAAAAAAATAGTAATTTCTTAAAAGCCAGTAAGTTTTTGGCAAGCAATAAGAAAAAAAAAAATTTTACACTCTTGTTTTCCCTTTGTTCTTGCTACATTTTCTAAAAAAATGAACAGAACTGATGAAACTGGTTGCAGTAGCCAAGAGCATTTTTTTTCTGACATGTAATCAATTCTTTGCCCTGTGAACCACTTTGACATTTCATATGTAGTACACACATAAAGAGTCCAAGACGTGCCATTGACACTGACCTGATATCSTCATTTTTCTGATTACAGATACAATCTATGTTGCAGAGCTACAGAGAAATTTTTGCAAGCAAGAAACTCAGAAAAGTGACTAAGAAACACGAATTATAAAATGTCTATATTCCAATAAGTAGGAACTGAGAAGCAGAAATATAATATTGCTCCAAAAGATTAATACTTAAACTCGGTTTTCAAGGACACTTTTAGACACAATCATGCATAACAGCAAAGAGAAAATACAGTCACTTAGCATTTTTCAGAGTTAATATGTTAATAAACAATAATTTCCACCACAACAACAATTTTTCACATGTAGCTTAGCAGGCTTAAAAGCTTATACCCAGAGATCTTCAGTGGTCCCAGTCTGCAGTGTCCCTACCAACAGGATGAGCTAGGACCAATGGCAAGAGACAGCAAGATGCTCTGGAGGGAGGTACTGCCTGCCTCTTTGATATTCCACTTTACACTATTCCTCTTCGAYATACCTGAGGAGTCTTGATCTTCTGTCTTTAAGCAATATATTAACCTTCTCCAAGTAACACAGAAAAGGCAAAAATACATGAACTGATAAAACCCTAAGACATTTCTGCAGTTATTTTTAGATCCATTTTTCCCTCTTTGCCTCAATTSTGTTGCATTCACTAATCTTTTACTTATTTATTAACGTGAAAAAATAATAGTTTTCTAAAAATAAAAATAATATCAAAATGTAATTCTCTACAAGAGMAATTTGCACTCATCTGACATTAAAACTCAGTTGTATTAGGATGCTTTTTTTCCTCCAAGTGTTCCTACCATTCTCGTAAAATATTTTCTACAATACTTGTATGAAAAAACATACTTCTCTTTCCTAGTCTCCTTCAACCAGAAGCAGAATTGGCATGCAGGAATAGTATAGACTCCTCTTTTGCACYTCAATATAATCGCTTACAAGGGCAAGAGGAAAGGCCAAAACTAAAATAGTTTCAGCAACAGCAAGAGGAAGTAAAACTATAATTTGTTTATGTTAGTACTTGGGGAAGTGTGACCTTATTTAATATGCTTATATCTGAAGGAGGTGGAGTCAGTATACATCTTGCATACTAGAAAGGGATGGATGAAAAATGCTTCTGTGAGAAAATGCATTTAGATAGATATCTATTTTTTAGATATCTATCAAATATCTCCAATTCATTCTTTGAACTAGAGAATGTTCTGTCTGCTGGACTGGCAGTAGTGTGAAAAGGAACCTAYTGGGGCTTTGTTAAGTACTCAGCAAACTAACTTATTTCTGATAACTGAAAAAAGCAACAAGCTCCTCCACAGATCTTGGCATAGAGACATGCAAGTCCTACATGACAAAACTGTCTTTGAGATGAAAAAATGAATTGTGAAGATAGTAAATAATAAAGACAAAAATCAATCAAGACACATTGCAAGGCAGAAGGAAAAAAACAAACCCTTGTACTCCTAACAGAGCCCTTGGCACAAGGCACAAAACTATCTCAATAATGAACAGAGACAGATAACAGCATGATTCTTTCTGGTACCCACTGATCAAACTGACAAGTTGGTAGTAAAAAGAATAAGATGGAAATAACCACAGTACCCCCAAATCTAAAGAGTTTCACTTGTTGATCCCAATTAGCACCTGACCATGAGCACAAGCTGGAACATGCACTGTCCTGTTGGATGAAGGGAACTCAGGGGAGCAAAGGGCATCCCATCAGCTAAGAAAATCTTCTGACTCTGACCTCAGAATCTGGTTCAAAGAAGACTTCAGTCCCATCCTGGCTGGTGTGTCCTGGCCAAAAATCTGAAGAAGTGTTCATAAAATASAGGTTTCTCCATACTGCTTCATCTCAAATTCTGCCTACAGGTGCACAAGTTTAGGACTTTGGTTCACAGTACATTCATGTTTCAAAATAATGATTTATGTGCACCATAGGAAGTGATACAATAAATACAATTGATAAGCTAGCAATAAAGAAAATAGAACCAATGCTAGCACATTTAATCACTGATAAGGAACCCAACCATATCTGCAGTAAATGTCAATGATTTTATTTCAATATGSAGTTTACAGCAAAGAAAAATCTGACAGCAAAGGTAAAAAAGCTTCACAGTTCATAACAACTTTGAACTTTATCAGAACTCAAGTAGCAGTTTGAAGTGTTAAATGAAAATTCAAGTCATGCTGTTCCATTACAAAGAATAGAAAAATAGCAGGAGAAAAAATTCTGAACAGTTTTCATCTTCTTCAGGCTGAATTCTACAGTATTTCAAATGGACTAATATTTTGATCAATAAATACAGAATTCATGATAGAGCCCTATTACTATTGNACAGACATCAATAGCTAGGCAGAAGAAATTAGGACAAATCCTAAACAAGGTATGGAATTCATGCACTGTAAGATTCAACGAATAAGTAGTTTCATTAAAATCTGTACAGACAAAGTCTCTGGGGATGAGGTTGGTGGAGCAGTGGCTGGCCATGAAGGTCACCTGGGCACAGCTTTGAACAAACTGCTTCAAATTCAGTGTTGCTCTACTGTAGGCTAAAGGCCCATCTGATGTCCCCTACAAATCCTCTGACTACTTTAGCATTTGTGGGCAGCATTCAGCAACATTTAATAAATGTAAAAATTCTTGTTTTGATTTTATATTATGCAATCAGCCTTAAATGATAAAARACTCATGGAAAACAGTTTCCACAAAGTATTGCTCCTGAAATATGGTCTAGTTGTTGTTCTAGTCTGAACAACAATAGTACCCAGACACTTCAAAGAGATGATGAAGAAATACTCTGCTTGTTATTCTGCCTTCATAAAACAASTCTTTATTACAAACATGGTTAATAATGGCATTGTATAAGCAACAAATGAAATGTGATTCAACTTGACAAAAATGTAAACATTTAATTAAAATAGATTAGTTAATCACAAAAGAAAATTGCTTATCATGTAATGTGAAAGATAAAGTAAATAATTAGGCTATAAATAAATGTACATAACACGTACATAACACATGTTATTCCCAGTGCTTTCCATTAGTTCATACTAGGATTGTTCACCATGAGGATTTATTCAATTAAAAAGAAAGAAATTGTTCCATTTTCAAATTTACTGCTTTAAGACATTACACAAAGTAAAATTAATAGCTTAACATTTTGAAGCTTCCTCTTGCTTACACTGAAACTCTTCCAATTCTAAACCATTCTAATTAGGCTCCTAATGTTTAATATAAAAGTATATCTGAACTTCAGAGACATCTGCCAAAAAAATCAGATAATGTTTAAAAAAACCAAACCACCTTCAAGTATTAATGTTTCTACAGCAGTCTTTAGATAGTTTTAATCAAAATTCTCACATCTGAAGACTGAAAATGTGGKTTTTTTTCATATGTATATAGTAAAGCTAACCATTTTTTCTTTTYGTTTCTCTTTATCCTTTATATTCTTCCCTAATTGTTTTTGAGCTGCTTAGCCTTTGAACATGAAACATGTCAAAAACTCCCTGCTACCGTTTGTGTGTTCTCTTCAGTTTTATGATATCATAACTGAATAKAAATTGACTTGTGACAATATATCCAGTCACCAGTACTCCTGAAAATTTCAGTCACWTGTTAACTGGCTCTAATATGAAAAAGGGACATAAAACCACACTTGGGATGCAGAGATGATGTGTTTYCTGAAATACAATGAACACTGTGTGTGGATGCACATACATTTATACATACAATTGTAAAGACAATATTTTGATCACGGTACTGATTTTAGTCATGCAATGAACACTGAAATTATCTTTTAARTTTTCAGCCTAGTAAGAACAATGATCTGGCTCTTCCAAGTAATTATACACTCCAACAGAGTCAATGCATTACCTGGCTGCTGGCCATATACGCCACGAGAAAGATTCTTATCCCAAAGTTACAGTAATTACTATACATCTCTCAATCTTTCAGTGCATCTGCTATGCAGAGTATACAGATCTGCAGACTGTGTAAATTCCTGCACTTGGCTGGGGCAACCCCCAGTATCAAATAGGCTGAGGGATGAAGGAATTGAGGGCAGCCCTGCAGAGAAGGACTTGGGGGTACTGCTGGGTAAAAAGCTGGACACGACCTAGCATCGTGCACTCACAGTCCAGAAAACCAACAGCATCCTGGGCCCCATCAAAAGAAGCACAACTGAGTTTGAGGAGGCAATTTTGTCCCTCTGCTCCCTCATGGTGAGACCCCACAYGGTGTACTACACCCAGCTCTGGGATCTTCACTACAGGAAAAACATGGACCTGTTAGAGCAGATCCAGATAGCAGGGTCACAAAATACATCAAAGGGATGGAACATCTGTCCTATAAAGACAGGCTAAGAGAGTTGGGGCCATTCAGCCTGGAGAAGAGAAGGCTCCTAGCAGACCTAATTGCTTCTTTTCTGCTCTTCAAGAGAGCTTATGTGAGAGATGAAAATAGACTTTTTAGTAGTGCCYGCAGAAACAGGGTAAGACTAATGGTATAAAACTGAAAGAGTATGAATTCAGACTAGATAGAATAAGGAAAATTTTACAGTGGTGGTATAATGTAATTTGTAGAGTGGTGGTGAAACACTGGAATGGCATGCCAGAGAGGTAGTAGAATTCTGGYAGATCCCTGGAAACATTTYGGATCAGACTGGATAGGCTCTGAGAAATCTGATCCAGCTGAAGACATCCTGATCACTGCAGGGGAGCTGAACTARATGATCTTTAAAGGTCCCTTTCATCCCAAACCATTCTGTTATTCTACAACAGATAGAGCCAAARGATTCAAACCACATACACATCCAGCAAGAGCCTGGCCATCCATAAACCAATAACAAATTGCATTCGTGTTCCAGGCATGCAAATTATTGCAGCCTACAAATGGTCAAAAGTAAATTTCCGTGTTACAACTCCACAAGAATTCCACCTGATRAAACTGAATTTTTCAGCTAAGAACAGAGGATCACAGAGTCATTTAAGCTAGAAAAAAACCTCTAAGAACATAAAGKCAAACATCTGACTGATCACCATGTAGCCAACTAGAGCATAGCAGTAAGYGCCACATCCAGTCACTAAACACAGAGAAAGCCATCCTCCTTCTGTTCTGGGGTCCCCAGTGTCCAGACAATCCTCAATATCCATAACTGTACMATCAAAACCACCTTAACTAACTGAAATCACAGGAACAATCTTCTGAATAAAAGGACTGGGTCAAAAGACAACATGAATCACAATCTAGACAGTATTTACATATTTTYCCATTTTATTTTTTTAAATTTTATTTAAAGAATTTAAATGGTTTTATCAATTTGACATATAATGCTACACRGCACAAAGACACATATCCATTTATAAATTTCAGCAATAAAACAATAAAACATCTGCGTCGGTTCTGAAGCCCACAGAAACAATACATACTTATGTAAACCAGGAATAAAGTAAAATTCTAGAATAAGAATGGCAGTTCCTTTCTTCATTTCTTTAAAGCCTTTTAAAAATTCAGATTGCCCTTCATGTATGTTCTTATTTGAACTGTGGTTTCTACAGCCCTAYGGAAGTGAGGATTTTCAATCAAAATAATTTGAAGGCAGCACTTCTAAAAGTAAATTGCATTAAAAATGCAAAAAGCATGCAGATTTCTGCAGATAGAATCTCTAGTGTGTGGCAGAGAAGAAGACTGGAAACCAGACCAGAYGTGTAACCTGCTCTCAGAAAGCTTAAAGACTTTGGTATTATTCATTTTGCTCATCCAAAAAATAGATCCTGATCAAATATTCACCTGGCAGAGAAATAGCAAGTATTTACTGATATTGACAAATATTCATCAATCTGCACAATTTCATATTAATTGAACAATCTGAAACAATTTGACAGGGGGACACACATTTAGCTATGAGAAAATAGTTAWTTTAGTGTTTCTATAATTTCTCAGACTTCCATGAATTATTTCTGTAACTAAACCAAGACTTCATAGTAAAGCCTCAAGCACATAAGCTTTTTCATTGGTAAATACAAGTGAAAGTRATCTCTGAAAAGCAAATGTATTTCTTGCAATATTTCCATGAAACTAGGCTCCATTGAGTCATGCTRAAGGGTTAATTACCTGAAAATAATTTTGATGGCATTTTGAAAAAAGTTAAATAGTATCAAAATTTCTGAGTTCATTTAGGAAGAGAGATAGGCTCTCAGACCAGAACCGCTCATCTTTGACTACAACCAGACACGTTTTCTCATACTGTTGTCTCTGCACATGTTATTGGATCTGAATCACATCTTTTGCGCCTGTTGTACTTCTACACTTAAACTCCTCATTTTATACCAAATGCTCTGGGTATTGTGGTGTTTGGATTTTCCATTTGTTTTGGGGATTTTTGAGGTTTTGAGCAAGTCTCACAAAGAACTTACTTTTTTTGATCTTATGCCCCAGAGAAGGAAATAGAATCAGCCCCAATATGTACATCCTATCAACAAATCATTTCGGTTTGCTCCTACTGAAAAGAGCACAAAGGGTCAATTTACAATGCACTTCCAACAAGGACAAACACTTTATTTAAGCCACAACTTAGCAAGAAAACATCACCATATAATACCTTAGGGTACCTAAACTGGAGTGACAAAATGCTGAAAAGGCACTGTTCTCAGCTTTTCTGTCAACTCAAATCTCTTAAAATGTGCAACTAATCTATATTCTAAAGGCACTGAGTAGGGGATATCATTAAGAATGACATTTACTACACCACTCCACTGGCATCAGGATATCCAAATAGTACCAGAATGTACACCCACYGTGTTTGGATTACATCTAAAAAATTCCTGTTAAGATACCACAATATGTTCAGCTCATGTCAGTGCAATTTATCCAGAAATATCTATTGCAAAACAGTATAGTTTAACCTAGAAAGCTGGATAAATCTCTGAACTGAATTAATTTCGAATTTTCAGGTGTGGTCCTAACCACCATCTATTCACACAAAACCTCTTTTTTACTAGGAGAGAATCAATATTATGACAAGGTACCATTTGTCAAGCCCTGCTACTAGATGTATCCATTTTCCAGGCATGAATCTACTGGGACTGCTTGTTAACCATGGAAACTCTGGTGGTCTAAGCAGGTGACATGTCAGCTTGCTCACTACTAAAACTGGTTCCTGTTTTTTAACAAATGTTTCCACTAACTGAAAAATAGACAAAATCAATGCATGTGTGTTAAAAACATTTTTCCAATGYTGGACGTTCAATACTTGAGAAGAAGAGACACTGAAGTCAGCTTGGTAACACAAGAGAGAAAGTCAGCCAACCTTTCAAAGTGCCCAAATCTTTCTTTGAGAATTTATATAATGAAGTTGTACAGATTCAGGACTGTGTACAGTTCTTGATCAGATGCTTAAGTCTTTATACTTTGGTCAAGGCCATTTACCCACTTCACAAAAGTAAGTAAACTGAGCCTCAAAGTGATTTATTACTGTTACCTACATCAATGAGAAGGATGCTGTGAGGCTAATGTTGCTTCTACACTTGAAAATCCAGGGATGAAAGGCACAGCATAAGTCCAAAGTAGTAGTAGCATAATTAAGTGTTCAGTGTAAAAGCTATCCTGGGCTTTGAAAAGCTATTTTTTGCKTTGAAACGTGTGAATATAACTCACTTCTGTAGTAATTGGCTCTGCACGGTTATCCCACACCACCATAAAAATTCCAGATGTGATACAGTACCTACATTTAGAAACACTAGCCTTTGTCAAGATAATGGTATTTCCAATTTTGGGAGGAAAAATATCCTTTGATATAACATTTATTAGGACTGCTTATAATAAGAGAGTGATTATGTATGGAGGTACATATGCAATGGTCTAACCCACTCATGTGAGCAGAATGAACTGCAGTTTAAATACAAAATTTGTCAACTGGTACTAAGTGAAGATGGGAACTCCTGCCTACTTTTGAAGTTTGCACAAATCAGGTGTCAGTATTGGTTTCTATGTCTTCTTTTCTGATGGCCTTTTTTAGTGATGCTATTTAAAGAGCATTAAAATGCTTTGAGGGGAGAAGGAGGGAAACACAATTCCTTTTCTGTAAATCCTTAGACATTATAAAAAAATTCAGACACCCAATTTCATACAAAATCCCAGATATTTAATTGTTTCTTATATACATTTWAAAACCCCAATCTTTTCAATTCCAAAAAAAAATATTGAAAGACATTCTAGCTAGTGATTCTATTTCTAACACTGCATCACAGATATTACATCTTGGCTTGACTATAACAAATTTCTCCTCATAAAATTCAAGATGGCCTTCTTCCAAAACTAGGTTTTTTTTTTTTTAAAAATGGAAAAAAAAACCCCAAGCTCTTAATAAATCTAGTACCTGAAAGCTTTCTGTCAAATTCCAACATTTCATTAGTAGTATTAAAAAAACACAGAGTGAACCATTATTATATTCTATATGTTTTCTTTGAGAAATATTCTTATTAAACATGGGGAAAAAAAACTTACTCCTGTACAACAAATCTAGATCTAAATTATTAGATCATGAGAATGTTCTCTTTAAATATATTCTTCCAAGAGGTGATGAATGTATGGTAACAGTTTGGTAAGCCCGTAGACACCAATACCATTCTATTCAACAAAAGAAACATGAGTAAGACAGAAATCTGGTATCTTAAAGCTATGATTTMTTAAGACAGCATCACCTTTCAGATTAGTTATTTAAAGCTTCTAACATGACAAACAGCAAMAGCTCTTATAATGTTAATAATGAAATAATGAAGATGCCAGGGTACAAAAGGACTCCAGCTTCTGGGTTTTAAAAAATAATTACAATTAGTAAGAAACACCAGGAGGTAAATCCACAAAGTTAGTTCCAGGCACCAGCATCAGATGTCACCGATATCCTCAAAATTCCCATTCAACTGCAACCTAATCTTTTACAAAACTAAAACCTCGACAACAAGGGCATTTATGTACAAGACCACCTAAGTTCTAATATTCTGACACTTGCACTCACACYAATGCCTGATAAACTGAAGCAACCTCCTCCCCAGACTACGAGTTTGGGGCAAAATATACCACGGCATAGAAGATCACTCCATTTCAAGGATGCCGTCATTTTCACATTGCCATTTTTGAAAAGTTATTTAAATTTAGATGTTCTTCATCCCATGAGGTTGCTGTAACCACCATGTTGCTTCTGAGCTAAATTTATCCTTTTTTATAGCCTACTTTACTCAAATAGTCAGTATAAGGAATGAAGAAAAGGAGAAGGGAGTCACCAATGGTATTTGCAATGTCAAAAAGCAGGATTAAAACCWCTTTTCAAAACTGAACATAACAATAACTTAGATTCCAGACTATTGAGTATGTGAGTAGAACCTTGTGCTGGTACTCACAGTGTGTCTCTTCCAAGATACAGGAGCATCTACAAAAAAAAGCCTTCAGTGGCAATGTCGTATTTATCTTGTGAGTAAATTTAAGAAGTCTCTCCTGCTAAGACAACTTTTGTAGAGCTTTCTCTTGTTTATCTTAAAAGAAGCGTGGCTATCCAATTATCAAAAGAAAGTACACCAGTGAGAAAGCAAARGAGGGGGAGTCAACCATTATCTGGGGCAAGAAGACAAAACTGTGCTGCTGGACTCAGCCCTTCCTACTGWTTTTCTGAATTCACCCTCTTCCAGTCTGCAAGTTCCTAGGAAACATGGGGACCTGGGCACCAACTCAAGACTTGTGAGAAGTTAAATCCRTAAAATTATGGGATTTCCAGAAAAAGTCATGTAGGTGCAAACTGCAACCTTAATCATTCTCAGCTGGCACTTCAACTTTGTAGGCACCACATTCCCTGTAATAATTCATGCAATGACACTCCTGCCTATATTCCTGTCAGAGGCATCCCATCCTTGAAAAAGCTGAGGAGCATGAACCCAGTCCTGTAGACTACACAGTAAAATATCAGTCCTTGATCTGTTTTGGTTTTGATACATCATTTCTGGTTTTTTTCACTCCATATCACTCCACGATCACAATTTCTTTCTCACTTTCCATTTCAGGGAAAAGAAAGTTTAAATCCTATAAGTTAACTGTTTTAGCAATAGCCAGTTACTTAACTAACCACAACCACTCCCATCGTAACTCTCACACAACAAATATAAACAATTACTGCTAAAACAAGATGGCAGGGAGATKATCTTTTCAGGTATTCTGTAGATTAAATAGAAAAATGAGATCATAATAACCCAAAATAATTGTTAAGAAATTAAAACAGAAGAATTGATTTCTTGCTAGTATGAAAGATATCAGGATYACAATGCAATAAAAATACCTCAAATAAAGCTCTAAGGTATACCAAGTTTGCTCTAAAAAATGTTACTTAATGCCCACCAGACAGGTACCATGTCCCTCTCTTTCAGCATCCTAAAAAGCTTAAAATCTCAGGCTCAGACAAGGAGAAAAAAGGGTGTAAAAGTGTTACAGAGAGAAAATGAAATTAATGCATTTGTAAGCAAGCAAAAGAAATTAATYGGAAAACACTGAGTTCTCTGCTCTTGTGAAAACAGTCCTACATGTTAGGCCATAAATAATCTGAAACAGATAACCAGTGATATGAAATATATCACAGTTCAAAAGCACTTGGAGAAGAACATAATATATTTGCATGTCGCACAGTGAAATATCCTGGAGGTTGAAAATAGAATGCTCTAGAAATAAAAGAATGAATTTGTACTGGTTTGTGTTCTGGGGTTTTTTTCCCATTACAGAAACTGCCAGACCTTTGAGCTTATGAAGAACAGCCTGAAAACTATCAGAAAATCTTCTGCATTATTWACAAATCAGATTTAAATGTAAGAAGTCAGTAAATATGAAAATGACTGGATACATTTTTTACAGTTCTAATATCAATTTAAATTATCTGAGGTTTTTTCTAATATATACAAGGCATAATAAAGTATAAACTTTAGCAGAATAATTCTACAGCTTTTTTTTTTTATTAATAAAGATTTTCCTTCCACTTTCACCTTCTTTTTCAGTGTTGAAGTACTCCAGAAGGTTTTCATTTCTGCACTACTCTGAGTAAAATGCATTCTTCTTTTTTAAAGAAGTTTCCTCTGTCAAAAGTGGGAGCTTGATGAATGAGTTGAAAGGCCACCTAACTTCAATGTTGCTGCTGGAACACTAACTTCAGCTTTGTCAAAAGCCATTCTATAGCATTTCATAGTCATATTCAATGAAAGAAATGTTCCACCTACTAAACTCATCATTACTTTGTGAAGGTAGAGGTTTGTTCACTCAACTACAGCACTAAAATATGACAAACCAGAGCACTTAATATAGTGATGCTGTAACTTACATGAAGATCACAAATGAATAGCCATTAAGGGAAGAAATGCTGGTGAAGACTTTTTAAAAGCTCAAGAAATACATTTGTGTTCTTCTGTTACATTATTAACAAGAGCAATAAGAATGAAGTCACAATAATATAAATAATTTAGTTTTTTCTGTAACCTAGTTTGTGCCTTAGCAGGATGACACTGAAAAAGAAGAAAAAATGGTTTCTAGTCCAAAATACTTAATGTGTGAATTAACTTAAATTCTTATAGAAAGCATTTCCCATTAAGTATGATTAAGTATCATTTCACATCAAATATGGTAACATAATTAAAATAACTATAATTTTCTTACAATTGCAAAAAATATATTAACAAGACCTTTCTAAATGTTTAGCTTGTGAAAGCATCACTCTGAGTCAGAATCAGTTTACACAGCTAAACAAGCCCCTATCAGACATTATCAACACATTTTTTTAAATATCCACTGAAGTATGTTTTCCAAAAGCTTTGGCAGCCTTTGACTAATTCAGAAAACAGAAAAATGCTTYCTTGTTTTCAATCTAAACTCATCACTCCAAATGAAGCTGCTGGAGAGAACTGAAAAGACAATTAGTTGCTAATAACTCCACATTTTTCTCTTGCTGTCCAGTCCTCTCCCATCTAGGACAAGCAAACCCAAATATTTCAAGATTTTTGGGAGCTATGTTTCCTAAACTCTGTAGTACTGATATATARTTCTTTTTAAGCCTTGTTCTTCTATAATCTATTCTGCAATTCTATAATCATCCATTAAAAAGTTTCCCAAAGTAAACAYAGACAAGCGACCAACAGCAGATGATCCAGCAGGAGCTTCAGTGGATCAGAGATGCTCCATGCCTTTTCTGCAGCAGAACTGTGACTGAAAATTGATCCTGTGACCCATTCATAAAGCTGTATTCTGCTGTGCTACCTTGTCTATGCTTTCTGAATTAATTTCTCCTTCTCAACACTTGTCTTCACTGTTTTATGAGTGGATTTCAGATCACCTACCTCATACGCTACAGACATCATGAACCCCAGTTTCAGCCAAGGTAACTGCATCACCCACTCACTGACCCTGTGCCCCAACCCCTTATGTTACCAAGGTAGGCTAACCCAAATACCTGGGGCAGTAAGAGTGTAAGGAGGTCTAGCACTGCACTTGTGACACCTTCTCAGCCTAAAAATGCCGCTAAGCTTTCCCAAGAGAGCAGTTTCAGTTAGGAACATGGATGGTAATGATTGATSTAATCCTATTTCCTGATATAATTTATGAGAACGCAGTAGAAAACAGAAAAACAACAGAAGATTCACAGGTCATGTTCATTGCTCAACATTTATCCTGAAGACTAGATTTCCTGTCCCATTCCCACATAACACACACTTAAAAGTAGGGCATAACCACTGATGCCAATGAGTGTGCACTGGTTTCCTGGAGTGCAACATGTTAAGATGAACATGTGAAAAACATTAAGCTGAATAACCCTGGGGAGAAAAACTTAGTAAGAACACAGGCTCTCCGCAGCCTTACCCTCATTCTGACCGCCCTACTGAGCTTCAAGCAGAAACCCACACACTTACATACACACATYATCAGACTGGAGCTACCAAACTCACTTGAAGTATTTGAGTTCCACTATTTATTTGAAAAATATGTCACCATCATTTAGATAGATGGTGGCAAAGACAGCTCGATCAAAGTAATATACTGGAGGGGATAGCTCATTTATCTTGGCTTCCATCTCCTTAAATGCATTTAAAGAGTCAGAAGGAAGCTTTTATGACATGATCCTTCCAGCCTTGCCCTTTTCATCTGGACCTCTGAGAACAGATTTCTCAAATATATGTAGAAAACAGTTTTAGTCCATTACCTAATTCAAAATACAGTCTGGCAGAAGTGGTGGATCAGGAGACAGGAGCAAGGAAAGTTAAATTGAGAGCGAGGAGTACAAAGAATTTTTTACGTGCTGTCAGGATACCCCCTAGACTTCCAGAAAGGTGGCAAGTATATTAACCTCTGGAGTAGGCAAAATGAAATGGGAAACCATGAAGACAGAAGTTAAAAAAAATTACTTTCTTTTTTCTGCCCTACTTTCTTCAAACGATGCTATTCYTACAATGATAATCTGCTTCATTCTCCACCTCTTTATAGAATTCAGGACATTTTTTCTCCAAAAACCAGATTTTAGAATGCCCCACTGAAAAGAAACCAAACAGTTTTAAAGGTATGTTTTATTATAAGTATTTTTACAGCACAAAGAATAAATTAACAGAAGATTAAGACAAGTCATCAGACAATTAAATACTACTGTAATCAAATCTACCATCTCACCAAACACTTCAAACAACTGCACAACAATAAAACTTTTATTAGAAATCAGGCAGATATTTACCTGAACAGGAAGAAACAACACAGTTTTACATTAACATAATTAATCAGCAGAACTATTACTACAGAGAACTATTTAATTATTTTAGAACAGAACACCAGTTACTACCTATTAGAACCTTTTCCACAGGCAAAAATACACACTAAAAGAATAGAAACACTGAATGGTGAACAGAGTTCTGAGGAATATTTTTAACTTAGAAATTCTAGAGCTAAAATATTGTGTAACCTAAAACAAATAAAAAAAATATTTATCTAAGAAAACATTTTCTCTTGAGATCAGTTATCAAGCAACTTGATTCTACTAACTCAGATAAAATATTTTCTGAGAGCATTGCTTAAATTTCATCCAGTTTGTGTAATTTGGATTCATTTACCAATGAAATTTACATTAAATTTTATTTAAATTTAAAATTTAACCACTGTAATCAGAATCAAATAGTGTCAAGAATTACTAGTATTTTCAGCACTGTTTTGAAGTGCAAGAAATTACCTCTACTAGTTCCATCTTCTTTTTTGAATGCGGCTAGTTCTTGTTTCTTTATTGCACATTACATACAATTTTAGGTAAATGGCTTAAAATCTTCTGAAAACTTTTCATTTGAAATYATATATTTAGATGATAGAGGCATTAAAGCACATAATGCAGAAAAAACCATACAAAACACTTCTGTAGGTCCTGATTATTACRGGAGGCATAATAATTTTGTCATTCAAATACCTGGAATCTTTTATGAAAGATTTAACAATGCTTGTATAAAAAGTCTTCTAATATCTACTGCCAAAGTAGAARGTATTCAAGATGCTGAGACTCTTGCTAAAGCATAAAAAAATACATGCAAAACTTAATTGCCACATGTAATCTCAACTCAGTAATTTCTAGATGCATTTTTATTGGTCTYTTCTGTTTCATATTTCTTATGAAAAATCTCTCTGATGAGTTCATTTCTTTCAGTCACTCTCTTCTTGGTGTTCACAGCCTTCCTCTTCCCAGTTTCTAGAAGCATCCTTGCTCCCTCAGGAGTGGAAAAGGACTGAATGCTAGCGTGTCTCTGCTTTCTACATGAAACCCCCATCCTCCAGAGAGCTCCAGACACTTTGGCTTTGTTCAACAATTTCCTGAGACTGAGCRGAACAAGCTTGACCCAATTCTGTAAGCATTACTGCTGCTTGACAAAGAACTTGGGAAAGGTAACAGGTCCAGCTGAAGATAGTAGAATATACTGTACAAAGAAATTTTTTTATKTCATTCTCAAAATACATTTTTCCATTTTCACAACACATTTTGCAGCTTTTAGTTCTGCACTATCCTCAGAGCTCTCCAGTCTATCCTCAATCATTTATCACAAGCAGAAAAGCTGTAATGTTAGGGCAAAATCCACTGTGAAGGTGGAAATTTCTTAAATTATATGGCAGGGTTACAGCAGCATACTGACACTTTATGAAGAAGTAAGGTGAAATYACTATATTTAATAAAGATTAACTACATATACTAGGATGTTTTTGTTTTTTTTTTTTTTAAGTAACATCCTAAGAAGGTTCTATTCACTTGACTTCACCACACTAAAAAAAGGATGAAAGAAGTTTTAATCCAGACTACAGGATGTCTTATCACCATCTTAATATMGTTTAACACGGTTGGCCATCGCCCATTTTGTTCACATTCAGTAAAAGAAGAAGAGTAAGTTGGCAAACTGGGTGAAATCTCCAGGCAACACAGAAAAAGAGGCTAATTGCTTGAAATGAGAGGCTAGTCTAAAAACATAAGGAGATAAGGAGCCTGCTTCATAGTGAAAGATCCAGGGCGCAAGGTAACATCACARACCACCTTAACCTGAGATGTGAATGATGCAATTGATGTGTCCATGTGACCCACATGTGGCATCTCAAGATGAAGCTGCAGCATTGCCCCAAAGTTTACAATAGCAATCTTTGATCTCCCCATAAGAAATATCAGTCTTAAGTTAAAGCTGCAAAGCTTTCAAAATATGTGAAATACCTTTCTTTACTCAAGTATCAATAATCACCTTCAGCAGAAAAACCAAGTATTTGCCATTATGGTACTCATAGCCTCACATTTATCAATATTTTCTCGATGCTACAAAACAAAAACCTTCAGGGGCAGACCAGTGAAGTTATCCATCTTTCCAGCAGGTTTTTCAGTTTGTTTTTTTCTTTCTTTGGTGTATTGCAGAGAGAAGGTGGCAGGGAAAATGAGAGGGCAAGAGGAAGGTAAAACTGTGCCTGTCTCTGCTGGTGAACATTAAGCAYTACACAGAATTAGTATTCATTTTCTAGGTGGATCTTGTTTTGGAGCCAATGGGTGTTATTCTGCAGTATCACACCAAACAAGGCTTTTGTAATTTAAAGATTTTCAACAAAAATAATAAAAAGTTATGGAAAACATATGAGAAAGTGCAATGTCTGAACTTCCTCTTGCCAACACTCTATTTTATTAATACAAACAAATATATCACTCTYGGGCTATGTCATACAGAAGTTTTATAGGAATGCAAAGTAGCAGTGAAGCTTTCTAAAGAAATGAAGAAAAAGACAACGGTAGCACATTTAGTTTCCCGATTAACAACAATGTCAAGATACACTGGCAGTAAAAGTTTAATAAAAATTGGATTGCAGCTACTTCCTGAGGCTTATGAGGGGTCTGTAGCATTTCACCACAGCACAGCATATCAGAACACAGTGAGACTGTTTACCCTGTCAATCACTTGTCAATCTGTCCAGCTTTCTACAAATACCCCTTGTATTTGGAAGCAGTTTCACAAACCACAGTAATTAAAATTAACACAATGATAGACACATTTATCAAAGCTACTAAACTAAAGTAGCTAGCATGCACAAGATACAAAAAGTAATGTCATGGTTACCTTTGGGCAATTACATGTAAAAATCCCATATAGTTATTAAAAATACATGTTTATTTTCCAGGTACTATTTTCATTTGGTTTYGGGGGACTTTTTAATATTTGATTAATAACTATGTGTGTGTTTGAATTCAAAATGAGAAGGTAATTTCATTTTTTCCTCCACTGCATGCTTCCTCCATAGAAGAAATAAGAAAATACTTTCTTTTACACAAAGCATCTTGGAATAATTTATAGTAAAGAAAGCTAGACTAACTGGATTTTCCATTAAGAATCCAGAAGAGAATTTTCAGGAGAAAAAATAATTTTCTCCAGAAAAGACAGAAATCTAGACATCACAACATCTATTACCAGTAAAATTCACCAGTAAAATACACCAGCAACCAACGCCATGCTGAGGTTCAGGACAGTGATGAGAAATAATATRCTAAAGATACTGAGAAGACAAAAAGTTCACTGCACACAAGAATTTGATCAAGTTGATAACTAAAGTATGGAAGAAGCATGACTAAACATGATATCCCCTGGGATATGACAACTTATACAAGAACAAGCGTTATCAGAAATTATTGCTGATATCCATTAAATGATTCTCTCTTTCTTTGCACACTTTTTTTTTTTCCATTGATCCATGACATGTAAAAAGGGAATTTGACTAGTATAAAGCTCCTCCTGACTGCCCAGGAAACTGAATCCGGAACTCTGTCAAATTACAAGTTTGATTGCAATATGCAATCAGAGTTTGCGCTGGTGAGGAAATAAAAATTTCTGTACTGAATTACCCTGTTCCTGTGACTCTGGGTTCAGGTTTGGCAAGCTCACGTTTCCTGAAGAAACAAAACCCCCTGCAACTCTAGCAGCTGGCCAMACAAAATATCTGTCCACAAAAGCAGGAGAAATAGTAGCATCGCTCCCTAATTTTTTAAGTAATAATCATCATAATTCAGACATGCGAGGTGAATTCTTCATTTTATACCTAAAGCAGTTTTCTGGAAATTATAATCTGCATTTTCAAGTGACCATTTACAAAAAAGAAGTCATATAATTTGTTGGTCCTGATTCATGATGCAGCTTCACTGTTTGGTGGAAGAATCTGCAATTTCCTTCTTACCCAATTCACACTGAAAAAAAATGAGTGAAAAAAATCAAACAACAACTCAGGGATTGAGAATAATCTGAGAGCAAACWATCAATTCCATCAGACAGGAGACCATATGCACATTATAGCAGTACTGGCTAGTACTGTGATAGGAAGAAAGGAATCTGGAAGGACCAGAAGGTTTCTGAATTTCAAAAAAGAATTTTCCARCAAAACTGTCATTCACTTCAGAGACAATGTCAACTACTAAGATGTTGATCAGCCATTAGACCAATTAACTGTAGGCCATTGAGAAATCTTCAGGGCCAGAGCTGGCGCTGATAGAAGTGGAAGGGTGAGGAAGATTGACTTCATGATGACAAACACACATCTTCCATCTACAGACACATTACTATATTTCAAGATTGGCATGCAATTTACAATATTGTTTCCTACATTTTTCATATGCTTCCTTTGGCACCAGATTTCATTACGATGCTGGCAGTGCCATCTGCAGCTCCAAAAGCACCTCCTCTGTCAACAGCTTGATCTCATCTGAGTCATTCAGCCTGGGCTAGCAAGCAAGCAGAAAAGCCTAGAAAAGCCTCTTAAGCCTGTGCAAACAAGTCAACTCAACGAGCTGCATTAAACACCTTGCAAGAAACAGGCAAGCACATGAAGAGAGCAGAAAAATTGCCTTTACCACAGTTTGAAATTCAAATCTTAAAATTTTGAATTTTAAATTCCAAAATTCTAAAATGTGCCACAGCCCACATTCCATTGCAAAGTCCTGCACCATCATTCAAGACAAACAAAAGACACTTCATTCCTCCAGCAAAACAGCTTTCCCTAATCTTTGGAAGAGTTACCTGGAGAACCTGATGGAAAATAGTCTCCCAGCTGCCAGTGCTGATATTCACAGTGGTATCAGTATCATATGTTAGACATCCATTACCAGACCTGACATCACTTAGCAGGGAAGCTCAGCAATACATTAAGAAAAAGSTAACATAACATGATGATATGGAAATAGTTTTTATCAAAAAGCAGCAACAGAAGTTGCATCAAAAACAGGAACAAGAAAAAAAGTTAAGACCTTTCTGTTCTAACAATAATTTTCCTACTCTCAAACCTTCTTTCTGAATCAAGACTTCTCAGGTCAGTCTGGCTTGAAAATTACTTGAGGATACAAAAAAAAAGGAAACAACCCACTTTTGAATTATATCCAGATACTAACTTATAAAAATAATAATAAAAAAGGTGGAATTATAGTTTAAGTTAGTACAATGCTAGGAAGCTCACAGAAGCTTGAAGTAACTGGCTCAGCACCCACAAGGGGGAGCCTGCCCCCCTGAACAAATCTGAACTCTTGCACTTCATTAGACAGTTTACAGTTGTCGGACAGCTCACCAGCCCACAATTCGGTACAGAACATTTTCCACAAGTTTTAGACTTTAATCAGGGCTGATGTTTGCCTAAGAGGAGAGTCACAGAGAAGGAAGGCAGGAAGGAAGCTGAAAGAAATCAAGAAATGGGGATGTGACCTTTACAAAGGGAATATATATAACCTGTCTAAGTACACTGATTTTCAAAAGGAAGAACCAGCCCAGGGAAACAGGAATGGAACACACATACCCAGAAGATATATTTCTTATTTATCTTGGTTTCTATAGTATGTCTATTTTCACTTCTAATCTGCTTGGAAATGACTAAATATTTGTTAGTATTTCCATTTTGGAACTATTTATCTTCATAGCCATGGTAATGCATTCACATAAAGGCATCAGAGCTGCCAAATTCCTTCATTACAATTTGGATCATGGTGCAGAGGCCAGGGTGTTGGCACTTGCATCTCACTGGACCCGYAACAGCAGACACTCATCATCATCAAGTCATTATCACATTTTCCCTTTATGGCTGTGTTTATTTTAAGAAATTCCCATGTGTYCAAACACTACCTAGGCTTACTTCAGAGTACCAATTCTATAAAAAACTTCAGCATAAACAAATATTTCTTTACTTTCCCTTTACAGTTCATACCTTCTGGAGCAGTTCCTAAAGATTCACATCTTCAATATAACATCCAAGAACAAAACAAAAGCATAAAATAGACAAAAAAACCATACTTATCAAAAATGTTTTAACCACACCTCCTGCCTTCCTCCCAAGAAAGTTACTAAGTTTCCTTTCAAAATTACAGTTAATTCACAACACATTTTCCTTTTAAAAAATTTTCATATTTGGAAAGTTTTACACAGTGTCATAGCCTCAAAACATTGCATAACCTCAAAAGCACTGCAGATAAAACAACGTACAGCAGGATATTGTTATTAGGCAAATAAAGCAAAACAGAGCATCAATTAAAATGTTATTTCTGATTATACAGTATTTTCCTCTGGTGAAGAACAGAAATCAATTCAGAACATCTTTCCAATCTTCTTCTGGACCACCCAACTGAAACACTGAACATAATTAAAGTTGTTTGCGTTTTTGTTTTTTTTATAGCTGGTTATAGCTTTCTGTGTACAGCATTTATTCTCCTTTCTATATGGAAAAAGAAAATAGACCCTGGGTTTTCCATATCTTGATTTAGAAAGAAAGATGTTCCTAGAATACCCAGGGAAAGTCATTAACCATGGCATGCCAAAATGATGATGAGCATCTTACACTAGAGCAGTACAGATACCCTGATTACTTCTGTTGGTATCTTTCTTTGGGTATATCAAAGCTACTCTCACTTTTTTTTGTTTTAAATACTTGCCAAATTTATACAGGACCTGCACTATTATAGTGCAGAATGAGATTACATTATTAAGGACTTTTCTGCAACGTTCACTTTTAGCAAACAAATTGAAAAGTCATCCCAAGCTCAGAAGTCAAAATAAAACACAGTGGACAAATAGAGTAATCCAGCCATAATTTAAAAATGCAARTAAAGTGAACAAAATGCATTAATAACTAAGGACTTTCTTACAAAACAATCCCACCCAGAGCTAATCATGCAAAAGAGGAGGCTCTAAACACTGTTACAGGAATCTAATTTAAATTCCACTTTCAACAAGTACACAGTTAAAAAGCTTTATATTTCTAAGGAACTATAAACTGAAACTATAGCATYACATTYTTRTTCAATAAATGAAGACATTMAATTAARTTCCAAATTTRTATCTGTATTTCATCAAATAATAAKGCAACATTTAATGGATACAGATAATATTTTTCTTAACTACTTTCTTGTGGAGAAACTTAGAGAAATATTTTCAAGACTGACATCTCCACCTTTATTGGCATTTTCTCTTTCACTACTCAAAGATTGGGATTTTTTTTTCTTTTTTTTTGAGGAACATTGTTTTTGTTTGTCTTAAAATGTTAACATCTTAAACATTAACAGTGAAGACCCAAAGAATTACCAGTGCTAATTTATTTGCATACCCACACATCACACACTAAGGCCTTGCCGTGTGCATGAAAGGCAGAGGTATGAAAACTCAAATTCCTATTCCATGGAATAGCATAACAGCTCAGGGTTGTGTAACACTGCTTTACTTCAGGAGACTCTGAAGACTTTTACACAACAGAAACAAAACTATGTGTTTTTAACACAAAATGTTTTCTACTTCTGTTTATTCAACATGCAACAATTTTTATGTACCTTACTMTAAATTTCTCCAGAGTAAACATGCAAAATAACACACTTTTCTGCCAGCACTGGAAGGCTCTCCAGGTTCAATYCTACATTACAAACTATTACACTAATTTGCAGCTCTTGTAAAACAGTCTTGTCTGGAGAAAAAGACAAATCAGCAAATTCCCAAGTACTTGTAACTTTCAGTGAAATGTTAGCTTTTCACTGTTCTTAGTAGGATTTTCTCCCTACTATCAACTCATTGCCTAGGGTGTATCTAGGTATGAGAAGCACTGCTGGCTCTATCCAACTCCTTTTCATCATCCTAGTCCAATTCATTACATGGAACACAACAGTGCAAGCTCTCATTCATACTGCAAGAAAGAATTATGCTCCTCTCCCCACTTGGCAACTTTGTGGATAAAATCACAATGAAGAGAGCTTGTAACAGAATGATTTGGAGACCAGCAATGAACAAAATAAATGGCAGAAAAAGCTTTCATTTCAGCCACTACAGATGATATCCAACAGCCCTGTTACTCCTAAAACTTAAATCTTGTGAATTTATTATTGCACCAACTGTCCAGTTCCATTTCTTTAATAAGAATTTGTGTATCTGGGGGTATTATTATTATTTTTACTTTAATGTTGAATATAMACCAAATGATCACTCATAAGTCACCCATCTCAAAAACTTGCAACTTCCTGCAGAAATCTTTTCTTTATCAATCAACTTCCTAATTCAACTACATTTCTCCCAATTTTGCTCTTTGTTCCTCCCAATACACATACACACGATACTGCTGTTATTTCGCTATTCCACTCATACAAATAGGCTAACAAGCACATACTAATTTTAAAACCTTTCCTACAACTCAAATCCATTTCCTTTTTCTTCAATTTGAGGAAAAAGACATAATAGGTTTTGAAACCTGATTTACAAGAGCAGAAAAAAGCCCCTCAGTTTAGCCAAAATATTAGTGAAATATTTTTCATGTAGCAACAAAAGGGAAAAATATTCATTTAAAGCCAACATCCCATAATACATAAAGCAAAGCAAACCGCATCACCATCAGTTTTGTAAAACACCATAACATAGTTAGMAATATTTTCCATTTCCTGCAGTGCCTTCGATACGTACACACAAAATGAGATGATCTTATTGTTCCAGGCTGCACACTCACAGTCATTATCATTAAGTCTTTCACAACAGCTTTTTCCCCAGTGATCACAATCTTTAGTTTGCCGTGTTTAGTATTTCCCACATTCTCCAGTCCATATCCACAGAAGAAACAATTCCAGCATACTTTAAATCCCTTAGTATTATTTCTACTAAACTTTATTGGTGTGCTGTTCACACAGTTTTCATCAGCAATCAATAGACTACAAAACAACGAACCAAATATTTMAGCCCAGTATCTAAACCTTGAGTAATCTGTGGCACAATTGGCCGTGCCCCAACAGCTTTGAACAGAGCATGTAGCTTTATATGCAAGACTTCAAAGATGACAGTATACTCCATGTTGCAAAACTGTTTCATCTTAATACGGCATTCTATTTGAACAAATTTTACTAACAGTAATCTTTACTTTAGATCTTAAAACAGTTGTACAATTTTCTGATCATTTCCTAGTCTAAGAAGACTTACAACATGATGAAAGATTCTCTTCTTCAACACAGATAGAGCCACTGTTATCAGCCAGAAGAGTGAAGATTACCTGATTGGCATTTAGACCCTCAAGTCCAAATGCGTGGGGCTACCCTCACTGGTGAACCAAGGAAAAGCAACAGTGTCACTATGATTTTTATTACAGATGAAATTTAAGTTTAGCATCTGCTAAACTTACATACAAAACTAAAATTTTGCCATGAAACATCTCTGTACTCTGTGCCAAATGAGTAGTTTTGGTTTCTGCACCTCTGACATGAAATCTGTACTAGAGATCAAGTAGCAAAGTACTCCTCTACGGATTTAGAAAGCTCCCCACAAAAGTTTTGGTTTTTTCATTTTTAGAAATGACTCTGATGTAAAAAAATTACAGCGTTTTAGTGGTATTTTTTTTGTATTGTCAGCATGCAAGTGATGAGGAGAGTACTGTTACTGTAACAAGTTATGACATAGGAGACTTACACAAAAATATTTGCTCTGTTGAATTTACAGACATTACTAAAATCTAGAAGGGAATTAAGCTTCTTGGTTTTTACAAAGAAGGCACAATTCATAAAGAATGCACAATTCATAAAGAACACRGTGAATATGACAGAATCAATTAATCACTGACTACATTTAACATTTTTGCAGAAGTAGCAAGGACCAGATAGGAATTTTCTCCAGTCTCAGAAATGATCACTGCTTTCATGCAGTATATGTATGTGTCAGTGACATTTTTTAGCTCATCTAAATAACTTTCTTTAGCTCTGCTAAGCTTTTCAAATTCTTTTCTCCCTCTTTTACATGCACATTTACATTCTTTTCTCTCTAATAAGCTTTCCATAACTTTACATTCAGAGAAGCCACAACTACAAATCCACCTTTATTACMTTAGCTGTTATCCTATCTTCATTGCAACCCTTCCCTGTGGGCCTTATCAAACTCAACATGCAACCTTTGCAGTTTTGGGGTCAATCAACTATCTAAATCCCTGCCAGCTATCCACCACTCCTACAAAAAGCCACAGAGGCGGGAAAAAAAAGAGCTGATTTTTCTTCTATCTCCCCCATATTAAAACAYTATATGCACTGAACAGCTGCCACCAAAACTCTCCTTGGATAAAGTATGAGCAGCCTGCCTATTCTCACAACTGCATTGATTACACATTCACAGCAAAAATAAAAATGGCATTGAACTGTCTGGACAGAAGGAGAAATGAAAAGAGGCAAGGATTTTGTCTCTTGTACACATTACCTTGCAAATCCTTAAYGAGTGCTCAACTGAAAGATTTAGTCCCCCCCAATTCAGCCCCTTCTTTCTTCCCCCTAAAGAGTAAGGGCCCTGGAAAGAAGCCTTCAGAGTGTGGTCTTTAAACACCCTTGAGCCAGGGAAGGCCTGCACCTGGGCTTGGCTGTAAAGATGAAAAGAGTTCTGCAAGTCCCAGCATTATTCCCCATGAGGTGGCTCTGAACAGCCATTAGCAGAGCCTYTCAAGTGTCTGAGGGAGAGAATAAACTCTGCTCAGCATTCACAAGCAGCCTTTCCCAAGTAAAACCACCAGCCCTGGCTCCAGGACCCTTACAATAGCCACAGGAATCAGGACAACAGAGCAGGTTGTTCATCACTGCAGCCTTGGCTTCAGCTCTTCTCCACCACCAAGTATTGCACCTTATACACTGGCACTGTCCTTACCATAATGAGAGTGGTTTTAATTGGCACTGAGATCATTTGTGTGAGCTGCACAGGACTCAGAATCCCACACAGTTTGATGTCGCTTCAGCTGAAGTTTGCTGGTCTGTGTGTAGAAAGTGTAGCCTAACTCTTCCTACAGGCATTCCTGTCCCAATCACTCACCAGCACAACAATCCCCATAGGACTGTGAAGAGAGCAAGCTGAATGTGGTACAGGGTAAACCTTTTTTATCTATCCTAAGGCTCCTTTATCCAACGTGTCAACTAAAAAATAGATACTGCAGAATTATTTTTCAATTAAAAACACTGAAAAAGGGACTGAAAATGCAATACACTACTTTACCTGTAAATGGTCAAATACCTCACACAACAGCAAATTCAAGTCTCTATCTGAATATTAAATTTCAACTTAATAAATATATTCAGAGAAGTTTGAAAAATATTAAGATCCTACTGGCAGACAGAAGTCTCATTGCAGCTGTAATATTTCATCAAGTATTAGATGGTTTATGTCAGTTGAGTGRAAAAAAAAGGAAAATTTACTGTATCAGCAGATTCCATCTGCATTTTCTAACTCAGTTATTGACATGTGAGAAGGATATGCTAATCAGGAAAAACAAAAAGAATACAATTAAATTTGTGGATCAACAATAATTGACTTAAGCTGTACTGGGCTTTTTATTATTAATCTCTTAACATGCTTTAAAATTTTGGGGTTTATTCCCTGAGCAAAGACCAACTAATAAACAAACAAACCAAATAACAACCTCTAAACCTATCTGTAATTTCACTTTTTACCAGTGCATTTATAAAAACACATCAGTTGAAAAGAATCTGCTCTTTAACAAAGAGCATTTCATCTAGCATTAGATCTAGGATGCAAAAAAAACCCTATTCAAAACATTCAAGTTGCTTTCTAGGGCAACATTACTGCAGAAAGCATTTGTAGATCAACATTACAACAAAAAGCATTATGAAGGACCCAGAGCAAATTAAACCTTTTAGATAGCCCTGACTTTCTTTGATACAATGAAACATATGGAAGTAGATCTGTGCTGGGTAAAGTGGATATGCAATTTTACAGTAATGTAGTTTCCCTTGCCAATTTCCTATTCTTTTTGAAAGATGCAGACAGTAGTTACTGCAACCAAAACACAGTATGTTGTCTGTTACAAACATTTTGTTTTTTCTTATAAAAGCTTTTATATCCTTATCAAGAACATATAGACAATCTGGCAAAACCACAATTTTTTTTTCAACTACAGTATTTTTTTTGTTGATAACCTCTATATACATTAGTAGTTTTCCAAGAAAAAGCTATCTTCTTTGTAAGAATGTACACTTTGGGAAATATTTCAAATGAAAAATACATGTGTTGCTTAAATGCTGCGTGAGTAACTTTAAAGAAGCTTTAAAACAAATTCAATGCATTTAAAAKGCTATATAAATCAACATTCAGGATGAAGGGTCAACAGGGGTTAAACTGTCTGTCCTTCTTGACTGCATTCATAAATGTCTTTTCTAGCTGTACTTATAGAAGCAATTGCGGCATAACTTGGATATTAAAACCTCCACGGAAACCAACAATAAAAGCTCTTAAGAATTTCACAAGGGTTTTTTTTTTTTTTCCTTAGGTGTTAATTAAATGATCATTTAACATTGAAATGTAAACACAACATTTTCATCTACTGACAGCATAGCCTATTATAAATCCAGGGTAATAAACGTCCGGTGTTAATACTCTGAACCCAGTTCCCACAACACACTAAGATGCCTTGTCGTGTCTAAGGTTAAGCATCTAGACACAAAACAAAGATTGTGCCTACTCGACTTCCAGTTCAATTTTCCCATCGCCCAGTGACCTAGGTAACACTTCGAGCAATAAAGAATAAATTTAATTTCTCCAGCATTTTGTGAGGATTAGGAACAATTGTTGGCCTGCAATGACTTTTTATCCTTGGATTCTTTCTCTTCCAGAGCATTCCCCCAGTTCTAAAAGAAAATTCTGATGGTTTAAGACACAGAACAAACAGAACTTTAAATTAGGCTTTTTTCAATCAATTGGAACTGTTGGAGGGGAAGCAATCAACTTTTCTTTGGACTTTTCTCAGCTATTCAAGCTACTTTAGGCTTTAATCTTCCACTTGCAGAAGAAACCTACCATCATAGGGACAAGCCTCTATACTTTCAGATTTTCCCTTGGCCTGATTTATTCCTCTTTTCTGTTCTTCTTTTTTTTAATCAAGATGACACGGCTGCACTTAAATGTCCATTCTGTGCAAGCCAAGACTTACAGATGTCCTCTTCACAACATTTCACATTGTGTTTCTACACCACGTAATAATGGCATTTTCTCTGACATGCTTTTTTACTTTTCATGGCTTCCCCCACTGAGTTTCAATTTCCTACTTAACTCCTGACTAAAATGTTTCCTATACCATAATTTACCAAAGCTTTTAAGGTCAGCCCTCCAGGAACAACCCAGGGACTGATTCAAACTGTACATGAATATGGTTACAGGTGACCCAAAACCAGCTACTTTTATTTTTGCATGAAAACATAATTATCTTAGTTCTCTGSTTTAACTGCTATCAGGCAAACAAAGACACAGAACAGAATTATTTATGCTTGGGGTCAAAGTACYAAAACCACAACAGCTAAAGTAGATCTCTCAATTACTCTGAATACCACCACACTATTTTAATAGAGCTATGGCTTGAGTAATTAATCTGATTCATGTTTTCAGTCTGGACATATTTAAATGCAGGGTGCTAATAGCATAAAAAATTTAAATAAGACAGATATTTGTGTTTGTTGAGAATTATTGCCATAAATCATATTTGTGTTTGCTTGGTGTTTAATATAATTTTCTAGTTAAGGGTAAAAGTCACTGAAAAGTTTTGGAGTGTTTGTTCTAATGCAAAAAAAAATCAATAGTTATAAGCATCACACAGCATATTCTGAGTTGTGACGGAACCACAAGGATCAAAGTCCAACTCCTGGATATCCCTTTAGATGCCTTTTGCTGGAATTAATCAGCTACATCACTCAGCAATGCAGTTTACATAAACAGTTAGGATCTGCCGAGATCAGAATTAGTTCACAGCCCTAGTAGTCCATCCATTTTAACATTGGCCATTTTATCCCATAGCAAAAGAAATTTCACTTGTAAAAACCTGAAAAAAGAATTGTTTTTATAATTAAAGAAATTAAGGAAAATTCAACCACAATTCAAAGACAGTTTCCAATCATCTAAAAAGTAAAAAATATAAACATCCATATTGAGAGCATAATTTCACAATAAAAGTTTGTTTCCAATTTTAAAAATCTCATACTATTTTTATACTATTTTCAGTAACATTTCACCTGATTCCTGTACATTTGGGATACCTTTTTTTTTTCCTGCACAGCACCATAGCAGGTGATGTGGAAATACAAAACAACATGGCTCAGAAAAGGTCTACAGATTAAGAGATTCTGTAACAAAGGGCAGGAAGAGTAACATAGTGAAGTTTGAAGTCCAATAATTGCACAGTGATAACACGTTTTAATTCTTTTTTCTGACTACATTTCAAAAGTTCATTCTCTTTGTACCAACATTTCCACTCAGCTGAATCTAAGGCTGAATGCTTGCTGTTGCTAGGATATGGCAACTGCAAGYTGTACACTAAATGCATATATGCAGGCCTTGTTACTTTACTCAGAAAATCAATTGCTTGCTGAATTGTATGCATTTTTGCAGCACTTCCAAAAATCTCTAAAATGACATCTTGCCTTATCAGTGAGGTTTATGTCTGAAACAAAGCGACAATGGCAGTTTTGTTTTGTTAGGTACCTTGTGATGACAGCGTTTTCAATTTTGAAACATTATACCAGAGAATGAAAGCTCAAGGTAGAAGCAAGTGGTGGTAGGACCAGAAAAAAGATGCACATTCAAGTCAAATTGCATAAAGTATTCGAGTTCCCAATCCCCTTTTGTCCCTACATTAAAAATGAGCAGGTAACAGAAGTAACAATCTTAAATTTGTGTGAGACATTATAATCTCCTAGGTCTTCCACACCAGAAATGAATGCCACAGAAGAAGTATTACAAACACAGCAGAGATGTAACACATTCTCAGTTACTCTGGTTTATTCTCAAAGGCAATGAATCTTAACAAGTATACTTTTAATACACAATTTTTTTTTTTTTTTTTTTTTTTTTAGATAGGCCTGTCTGTCTACAGATTGGGGTTATAGCAAAAGTAAACTCACAGAACTGTAACTGGCAGAGAACAAATGCAGCATAAGGTACCACATTCACCCTGAAAACATTCCATACTCTGGCAACAAGACCTCTTGTTAGCAAAAACGGACTGACGTAGCAAAGCAGTAAGTGTGCTTCCACAMTGCAAAAAAGGTTAGTAATTACTCATGTAAAGGATTTCTTTTTAATTACTGGCTAAGAATACCACAAAGCCAGAACTGTATACTCATTTTTATCTATACTAATATGCAGTATTTCTTCACTAAATAATTTCAAAATATAGTTATGTTCTAAGAACTGTAGTCACAGTTCAAGAGTAATGCTAACAATGATAGTATTTAAAAAACTGCCTAGCAGTAGAATTGGTATATTCTTGCCAACGACACTTGATTGTCTAGATAAAACAATTCATTCTTGTACTTGAACAAAGCAACTGTGGTAATAAAATACAAGTCAAAACACAAGCCAGATTGATACAATGAAGGGAAGACTTGTTTCCATTTAGCTCTAAAATGGTAAGATTTAATTCTATCACATTAAAAAAAAAAATGGAGCTGCTTTGTGTGCATGCTGCTAGAATATACCATAAAAAATCGTAATAATAATCACCCAAATAAGTGGCTAAAATACCTCAAAATGCTATCCTGGGGAGGATATAGTAACAAGGTGGCTTCATAATTCATGTTCAAATAAATCTTTGTTAAATTGTAGTCCATCCAGCCCACATCTGCAATAAAGTGGAACACACTGTACTGTTACTGCAGCACATACAGCAGTGGAAACCAACCCACTGCACTTACCTGACAGCAGTTCTGTTAACACTCTACTTTGAAAAGGAGAAMAAATCTTCAATATTGTTTTTTGGAAAGGGGAAACTCATTTTGCTCCTCATTGGATTTAACACCCAGAGCAGGTGTTTGCAGTGGAATATTTCAGARGCCTTGAGATAAGGAGCATTTTTCTAATGAGTGATTCCTTTATTGAGTTGTTAAAATGGATTCAGATCGAAGGTGTCTTTTTTACAAAATTATGACCAGAGTCTCACTTACCATGATTACTGTTAAAAGGAATATGACAAACCCATAAACTACACCATAACAATGGGTTAAGATGTAATTTATGTAACAATAGGTTAGTCCTATGTATTGATGTAACAATAGGTTAGTCCAGCACTTAAAAATATTTAAAAGCCCTTGTTCTAGCATCTTGCTTGTACCATCTTATTACCTTTCTTTCCTTCCTGATGTGGTTTGTTTTGCTTTTTTTTTTTTTTTTTTTTTTTTTTTTTTTTTTTTTTTTTTTTTTTTTTTTTTTTTTTTTTTTCTCTTGCCAAAGGTAAAAGCAAAACAATGCTCAGCAAGTGATGCAAAGGGCACCTCCAGCAGCAGCCCCGGCAGAAGCTCCCCGAGCTCCCGGAGCGGCCGGGGCTGGGGCTGCCGGCCGGGATGAGTAATGATTGTCGGTCCGGCCGGACAACGGTAACCCTGGCAACTGYAACCTGCAATTCCTGCCGAACCATTGTGGGATTTATTGTGGCAGGGGCCAAAGAGGCCAAGAGTAAAATGAAGCAGAGAACTATGGTGTCTGACACATCTAGTACCACACACTTTAATCATAGCTGGCAGAAATTAATTCAGGAGGAATTTTTGCAAGGGCCCCCCACACGGCGTGTTTTGTTGTTGTTGCTGCTGCTGCTGTTCTGGCCTAAGGTAATCTTTTAAAGTTTTTTTTTGCCCCCTGTAATTATTTGCTATTCGGAGGGGTTTTTTAGTGACTAACAGACATCTCAAAAGTGATGTTTATTAATCAGACTATATTACCAAGTTCTGGGTTTTTTCCCCTGTAGAGGAGAAGCATTCACAGCATGTACCTTCAAATGCACATACTAGAAGAAAAACGTGTATCACACCACATTCACTACAAAGATTGATTTTTTTTTTCAAAGCCAACGTTGCCTAACTTATATGACAGATACTAGTCAGTAAGGAAACTTTACCACATTCCAAGCACAAGAAATGTAAATCAAAAGGGACAAGCTTTGTGCATGTAATTCAATAACCTTTACATGCCACTGATTAATAAAGGTATCTTTTAAAACCGATTTTTCAAACAGCTTGGGTCCAGCACTCGGTATCCTGCAGCAAACAGCAATCAATGAACTGTGATCTAACCAGCCAAAGTAAGCAGTCAAAATCTATTTGCCTCAGATAAGCACTCACTAGGCTGTAGTAGCCCTGTGTGCTAAGGTACCATCCCTGACACTGCACARCTGTGAGAGTGGGCATACGGGTCACCAAAGAATCCATCTCCTCCTTGCAGGAATACTACTTGTTGAGCAAGAACTTAATTTATTATCCCAGGGGATTTACAACAGCACATTTCTTTTAATGGTATCACATCAAAACAGAGGTTCATGTACATTGCGCTTTGAGAGATTGCTTTTAAGGTAAGATTAATATACCCTACAGCATTCTTCATACTATTTTTAGCATTGACTACTTCCTACTGAAATATTTATGTCAACACACCTTTGTAGATAGCTCTTAATGGGAAAATCAGCTTCTGTTCTGACTAAAATTATCCATTTTAACTAGTTCCAGGAGAGTTCTTGGAAGGTTGCTAAACTGGAAAGAAAGTAACCTGAAAAAATAATTTAACCACCTTTGAAATTAAGTGTCTTTAGACACAGAAAATAATGCACTGTCTCTTTTAAATTCTCAACCTATTGCTTTCCTTTACTTACACTTCCCATCTGTCAACAAGTGCTTGTAATTTTATTACACTGTCCTGTAGTTTATGCAGAGTTGGTATTATTTTACAGAGTTCTGTTAATGGACTGGATAAATGGTAATGCTATTTAAACTAGTCTCCTGCTCCAGCAAACACAGCTGCAACTGTACTACTATTTCTAGGCAAACATCTTGACCTGAACACGCAGCGCTCTCTCAACCCGTCCAAAGAGAAATTGGAGCAGACAGCAAAGGGAAAGCATAGCCGGCCGCTGGCGGCAACCAACTGTGTCGAATCATAATTCATATACAGTGTAACCTCTTTCTTTTATATTGCATTTAGCCTACACAACAAGCATATGTGCTTCTTCACCTGGCATCTCATTTACAGCCAAGGGTCAAATGGTAATTATTATTCACAGAAGCTCAATAGTATGTTGAAACCTTGCAGTACACACATTGTTTGATTAGCTGTTCAATGCCAAAAATAAATACTAAACCCAAAGCAAAATACATATATTACTGATCTTGTTTAGAAAACTTTAATTCTCCTTAGAAAAATATTTATTTGGATGCAAATGCATCTAAGCATATACAATGATACATGTAAAATACCAAATCACTTTATACTCTTCAAAGGGAACAAACTACATATTATCTAAAAACTGACCACAAACATTTAACTAACATGAATGCCTTTGTTGGCCTGACATTTTTTAAATTACAAATTTAGTGCTAAGCAACTGTAGATTTTACYATCATTCATATTTTCTTTTAAACATTAATACATTATAACCAGACATTCACTTTCATGGTCTGATCAACAATAACCCTTAGGCAGAGGAAATTTAATACTGTGAAGCCAGRGATCTCTTACTTTCCTCCATATATGCTATGAGCAGTTGTGTGCTTTGTGTCAATGGACATTATAGATTAAAGACTAGCATCTATCAAATACACAATTCTGAAATAAAGATATTCAAATATGATTTTGCCTGGTGTGAATCCATTTTTTGCCTGCAAAGTATTGCTCATTTGTATTTTATATTAATCTAGGTAGCAGCCATTATACTATAGGTAAAATAATAAAATGGTCATAAATCCCTTTCATTTCCTTCCCAGTAGAAGTAATGTCTTTATCCCGGCTGATGAAAATTATAAGGGACAACTGTTGATCTATAATACCGCATTTGAATAGATTATAATATTATAGCAGGGCAAAATATTTTTCTTTGTCAGGACAAAAGCCTTCAGCACTTTTCTGGCCTAATCATTTAACAACTCATTACATCTACAGGAAAAATTCTGGAAACAAAGCATAAATCCAAAGCAAAGGAATTAAACAAAATACATAAAGTTAAATATTTACAATGAGTAACTTTCAGTTCCCCACTATATATTGCAAYAAGAAGGGAGAAAAGAACTATTATTTCACAATAGTAAAATAAAAAACAACTCCTAAAAATAAAAGCTTCAATATCAAATTCATTCTCCAAGATAATTCTGTATACTAAAGTTGGAAGCAAGAGGAACCCAGCTTTCCTCCACCTTCACCCTTATTTTTCCAAGCACACGATTGATGAAACCCAGTATTTACCACCAATTTCAACTGCAGAAATCTCACCTGGAGTCTAACAAAATGTATCACACACATATCTAAATAAAACAGGCTGAAGTGGTACAACCTTTCCAGAACTTACTTAAGCATGTCATGTTTTATCCCTTCCATAGCACACACTGAAACTTTAAGGTATCTTCAAATTTATTTTGTTCATATTAACCAGAATCTAAACTTTATTCCACATTTCAACTGCAACAATTAAGTGGCCTCTTAGAAAGGAAAATGTACCAAAAAACATATATTCAAATATTGCCAAGAGTAAAACATTATCAAACCAAGTAATACAGTCAAAACAAAAACTTGTTACTCAATCTGTTATCACTTTTATTTAAGGTAAAGCATTTTATAGTTTTTTTCTTTCCAGAGCTTGAGTTACTACCTTTATTTTCTCTGTGAAGGGACAGAGGAGAGACTTCTCTACAGACCTAGCATTTGACAGTGCCATATTTTTTTCTGGCTAAGTGTGTACAGTCCCAAAAGCAGACCATCACAAAAACAAACTGCTTTTACAGTGCTGCATCCCTGGGTCAGAACCTCCACAGGCACTTTTTATTTGCTTTACTATAGAAACAATTAACAAAAAAAAAAAACCACAAAGAAGAGAAAAGGTAAGTCAAAGAATTCTTTCAGCAAAACTTCTTTACAGAAGTGGGAATCAATGGCAGTAATCTCATACAAGTACCAGTATCTGACCTAGATTTAAAATAAAATTTWAAAAAAATCTTGCAAAGCAGTCAAAAAGTACTCAGCTTAAACAAAACACCAATGTTCCAAGACACATTTTAGCCCTGTTTGAGGCAAAAGACAAAAAACCAAATGCAAGACACAATAACAGACAAAATCCAAATTTTCCCGAACAACACTTATTGGGYCACGCCTACTTACAGCCTGTATAACTTCGGTGTCCCCAGAAAGAGCAGTTCAGAAAGCAACTGGAGGTTATTTCTGTTTAGTCGCCTTTGGAAAGAAAAAGAAAAAGTTGTGTTAAATTACAAATGYCACAGAAATGCAATGCAACCACTTTGAGTTGGAATCCCAGTGCTGTAACAAGCTGATTTTAAAGACCAGAAAGGTCCATTAGCGGAGACATGGTCCAATAGTAAATTTACCATGGACTAATTACATTTTCTGGTTTCCCCCAACAGACCATATTACCTATTTTATGAAAGATTTTGAATCTCTGCAGTGTGAGCCAATCACTAAGTCAGAACTCCATCCTGCATAAGCATGAAAGCTAAAAATACAGAATCAGCAGTGTAAATTCAATTCCCTAYCAATTCTACGTTCCTCTTAGTATAATGAAGCAGATAGACATTTTGTCACCATGGAGAGGTCCAAGACAGCATGTATCAAATGTATACACTTTCAGTAACAAGAYAATATTATTTATAAAGACCCATATAAACTATTTACATAAATTKGAAAAAGCAGAGGAAACTGTTACAGAAATCTTGATCAAATAGAAGCAAAAAAAACCCCAAGGATTTACAGCTTATATGTGTCATTACAAGGTTTTTCATGCAGTTTTTTCTCTTTAACTGTAAAGATMGAAACTTTCAGGAAGTTAAATTTAAGAAATAGAACAGATGTACATAAGACAGTGTACAAACAAAAAAMTGCAGCTGAAATCTGGAAGGTGCCCATTTTTCTGTGAAGATTCTCACTGAGCATGCTGACCAGGGTCACAGCTGGTGACAAGATCAAAGCCCACTGTATTATACCCATAGACAACAGAACATCCACTAGCCAAGGCAAATATATTCTATCTTCATCATTTTTTCTTAACATACTATGCAGATTATTCTTTCTACTGTGTGTAATGACAGCTTTGGAGCATAGTGTCCAGAAATCAAGATCCCAGTCCAGAAGTCAAGCTCAAAATAGGTTTCTGGTTGTTTTTAAGCAATGCACCACATGTGCCACCTGCCATTCAAGCAAAACAGCCTACTGGAAGAAACTGTTTTGTCCCATAAAATTTATCACAAGTCACAGTTTGCAATGCACAATGCTTGTCAATAAAATAATTCAAGGCACTCGTAGAAATCAGACTGCATGGGAATTATCTGATATGCACATCTGATGTGTGTATCACACACATACACATACATTACACATATACACACACATATAGAAAGATATATAAAAATGTTACAGTTATTAACTACATACATCAGTAGACTGCTATCAAGACATTCTACAAGGTGACAAAATATAGTTGGAATCAGTTATACAAAATTAAGTTTTAGAATTTCATAAAGACTCAGATTTTCCTGTTTCTTAGTCCTAGGGCTGAATTCAAATAATTAAGCCTGTTTAGCATCCCTGGGCTAATTTTTCATAGACCTCGATCCATATAAAGGTCTTTAAAGACTTTTCCAGAAATTCCCATGTAGACACACACAGACATTCAACATCATTTTTACATAGCTCTATTGTTTAGTTCACTTAGTTACTGCTCCCTTAAAGCTCAATGTAACTACTGATGAGAGTGAAATAATCTGAGAAATATTTTTATGCACATTAGAAGTTTGCTACCACATTTCAAGTCATAAGCAAGCAGTCAGCTTTTTGAGTTCTGGATATTCATAACTCTCCATCCTTAATGTCACGTTCTCTTCTGTTAGTCAAGCATCAGAAATCCTGATTTCTCTAAGCAGAAGAAACCTAAATCACACATTTACAGGTGAAAAGAAAATTTAGAGTCAAAGAACCAAAAAAGAAAAGACTACACTACTGGGATAARAGAGGTGAGTGACAATGCGTTTTAATAATTGGGAAAAAAAAATGCTTAATCTAGCATTAAAAAAAAAAATAAATAAAAAAAAATCTGTATTGTGATCTTGCGGGTCACATTTCCAAATCAGGAGGAGGAAAGTTTTCCATATAAAAGAAAGACCTATTAATAAGTTAATTTGAACTTTTGATTTTTTTTTTAAGAAGAAAACCATACCTACATAAAAACAAGAAAGWGATCTATTTTACTGTTTCTGCATCTACTGTATTTTCAAAATAAGATCATTTAAAAAAAGGTATTTTCTGACCTTTAGTAAATTTATGTATGCAAGACCACAGAACTGAAGTAGAAGATAATTGTTTCAAACTAAGTTATATTTGCAAACCAACGGGATTTTGAAAATGAAACAAACGAACAAATAATAAAATAAAAAAAAAAAAAACAAAATTCATTTACCACTTCTCTTAGCTAAACAGAGACTTAAATATCTAAGTCTGGGATTACAGGTCCAAAATTACAAGGAAAAACATGCAATGGAAAGACTTTAAAAATTAATTTCTAATATGCTGTTCTGGACAAAAATCTTTGTTGATATTTCTTAACTCCATTAAGTTTGGACACTAGACAGTAATGATGAGCTGCAAATGAAAAGGGCAATGAAATTACTCAGTATTTTTGTAGAAGTTTCATTTAATATAAAAAAGCCTCTATAGTACAATGATATAATATTAATTGATGATGAAGTTCATCAGGCAGGTTGCCTTTCACCAAATGCAGCAAGAGTCTTACAAGGACACCAGGCATCACTCAGGAGGACACTCCACAGGCAGAACACTTGCTCTACTATTTAACTTCTTACACAGAGTTAATGCCTTAGATCAGGAGATTGTTATTATCTGTAGCTCACGTTTAACAGACTGATGCATGTGCTGCTGCACAGAYTTTCAAATCTAAGTTATGGACAATAAAACAAGCTTCATTATTTAAGCTAGCAATAAACAGCACTACCCTCATGTCTCAACAGTCTCTACCAAGTGAGCTTGGCACTTTAACTTAGTATTTCAACACACGATTTTACTTTTCCTTACAAGAAACTAGTTGTTCTTTGAGCAATAAATAGATTGAGGGAATACACAAGTTAAATTACTGATCTTTTCTGAATCCCGCATTTTGTACTTTTTACTTTGACTAGCTTAATCCATCTCACTGAATTTTCTTTTACAACTAAACTTTCTCTACCAAAAATTTGACCATTCCTTATTGCCTGTGGTTAAGAATACAAAATATTATTTATTTTCCCAAAGGCAATAATGGGAGATATGTCCTTTACCATACTCCAGAAACAGGCTTCAGCTCCTCTTTACATTTAACAAGTTATAGCAGATGCTTGTAGAAGAGTCAATTTGCTGAGTTTTCCATATGGAGGTTTCGTGAACTAGACTTCATTGAAATACATTTTTCATGGCTACAGTAGGTAGCTCTGTCTAAAAAAAATGCTATGAAAACATACATGAATGGGAAAAACTATGCAGACCAAGCCTGAAATACAGCTTAGTATCACACTATGCAACAGTTTCCCTTTCAACAGCCACCATGAAGAGTTTCTAATATTTGGAGAAAGCCACACAAGGAATCCAGAAAATACATTTCTGTTTTGAGATGGTTTACCATTTTACATGGTTCCCCAATAGTTCCACTTTTTCAGGTGACCTGATGCTTAATTTTGCCTGAAATAACACCTATCCAGAACACAAACAATATGCAACAAGAGTTAGTGAGAAAGATATGATTCCCTTTCTCTCTGGAGCTGAAACWCAAGGTAAGCACAGTGGGCCACAGAATCCAAGACTGTAGTTTTTGAAGAACTACAGCTACTTTGAGTAAAAACAACCAGAAACATTCCACTACATCTTCTTTCAGAGTGTTGGCAGACACTTTGGCGCWGATACCTAGCAGTCCAAATTTCCCCTGGGGCAATGTGAGAAGAGAAACTTCAGTTTCACCAACTGAACTGCTCTCCCAGAACTGACATGAAGCTCAAAGTGAAGCACTGAAGTATTCCATACTGGTACTATTCAGTTTTCCAACTGATCTCTAAATATTTGTGTTTCTCAAGCAGAGAGCTCAGATGATGTATTAATGGTATGACTGACCTACAAAAAATGTACTGAAGAGTTTCTTCTAACATTGTAATAACTTGGACTGTAAAGCCCTTTGRTAGTGTCCAGAAATAAATGGATGAGTCTCCAATATCACGTAATCCTTTCAATTTAACACAACAGAGGTACAGTTGCAATTCAAATACATGTAATTTTTTTCTTGTGTTGCTGAATGAATCTTTAGAAAGAGACTGGGAAAACTTACACAGGTAAATTTTTGAGCTCTTCATGATGAATTCAAGCAAAGCCCACGTACTACCTAAAGTATACAAAGTATTTAAAATACTTCAGCTTAAAGCTCCCAGAGCTCAGTCTTCTAGACACATTAAAGACTAGGAAAGAACCTTCAAAGTGAAACAATGGAAGAAGTATACAAAAGGATTTAAGGACAAAGAAAAAAATATTTGACAAATGAGCATGTGAAAATACTCATTAAAGGAAATCCAATACCAACATGCAGATAAAAAGTAAGAACAGAGAAAGAACAAGTAACACTTTGAAGCAGACAACAGCAAGATGAGCAAAAAGCCATGGCATGTTTAGTGGTTCTAAGCAACAGGCTATTTCAGCTGAAATTTTTATACATCACAGTTTCAGTTGTCTTCTGCATGCAGTCAGAGGATATGTATTTGATGACAGACAGAGGTACACTGCAGGGAGAGCACTTTACAGTCCCAGTAGCAACATATCCTAAACTCACTGAAGTCTGGCTATGCCACAAATTCATCCTGATGTCTCTCTCAAGTTTTCATGCCACAATAACTATGATCCAGTAGCAATCATGCATGGAGGCAGAAGGGAGGCAAAAAAAAAAAAATTATTGCACTGGGCACAGTGCAATCAAAATGTACATCTGCATTTGCTATAATTCACATGTTTGTTTCAGACTTGTTACAGCTGTCACAGTAACTTGTCTCTGATCCCACTGTATTAACTACATAGAGCCAGAGAAGGTTAGGAGACTCCAGAGCCTCTCTGGACAAATGAGTTGTTCCAATGCTTGACTGTCCTTGCAGTGAAGAAGTTTTGCCCTTTTGTGCAGTTATACTCCCCACTTGGATTTATCCTTGTTGGCTCACCACAGCAATGAGCCTGGCTTGAGCTTTTTCATAACCAGCTCACAAGTATGGGGAGGCCGCTATTTTGTCCCACTTAAGCAATTTTCCAATGAGTTTTAGTTAAAGTACATGTAATTCTACCCGTAGACCCTGTATGACAATAGAAGCCCTCAAAGATAACTTTAGAACTGATCGAAGTTAAAAGCTGTTCCAAGTAAGTTATAAATCAGCTGTACTCTTTAATTAGAAACAGCCTCATTGGATGCATAGAGAATGAGAGCCTATACTGTAAATACAAGGCACAATTGCATTTTATTCCACCACCATTGCTTCAGGAAAAAGGATAGAAGGATTCCMACTCACACAAGATTAATGATAGAAGAATTCATTATTTTTCATTCCTTCAAAGTTATCCAAGAGAATTAAATACACTATCTGCACATAGTAGCACACAGCACAGWACAGCTTGGAAATTTTACTCTTCAGAGGAGCATATCCACACCTTCTATTTGTCAGCAGAGGAAATTACTATCACATCCATTCAAAAACAGCATGCAACAGCTCACTGAAGCTCATTTGCAAAATATACATTAAAAAAGGCACAAAAGCTTTTTTTTTTATTACATTGCAATTTAAAATGAAAGAACATGTCAGTAATCAAACCTCTGTGTGTTCACGCAGGAGCACTTTCTACTCACAACTGAGCCRACCAGGCTCATTAAGTAGTTCCAAAATGTTACAGGGATATGCATCCTCTGGGAAAGTCTAACATCAGTTCGGGCTTTATGAGCTCAGGAAATGTAGAATCCACCTACCAAATTATCCAAGTATCTCAAAAGAGAAAGCTAGTGCATAGCACCCATATCATCTCCRTGGGCTGGTTTAAGTATGATGTTCTAAAAATATGACCCTAATGAACAGGGTCAGAGTAATAGACATCAGAATAAGTGACTCCTATTGCCTCAACAGAGAAATTATAGAGAGCTTAACTTAGACTTGCATCTGAAAGGAAGAACAGTCACCACTTTTCTACAAAAAACATGTTGCTATATCTGCCAGAGGCAGAAAATATTTGTGCATCCATGTCCAAAGCCACAATCTGCTGAACTTCAACACATCTGGCAATTGCTGTCTGTGAATGTGATTTGCATGTCATCGAGTGAGAGGAAAGCCCAAGAACTAAGAGCTAAACAAAAGATTGTGCCAGTTTTTCCATTAAGAATTCTCTGCAAAGATCTCCTTTCTCTAGTCAAACTACCCATAATCTCATTAAGCCTAACAATATCAAGTTTACCAACCACATGAGTAAAATCTGGAATCTGAGAAGTTCAAGGCTGTTCTTACAGCATTTGGATGCCCAAGAAGGTTTTCCCCAGGTCAAGAACCACTTAAGCAGGATTCCATTTCCCAAGCTAAATAATGACTAAAAAAAGATATCTAACTTATTCTCCATTTAATTTCAAATATCCATTAGATATTTGTTTCAGTAAAAAAACCTCAAAAAACAAAAAAACAAAACAACATTCTGAATGGAAGCAGGACACTACCACAAACTCAGCTTCYTTTTTTGTGTAGGAAGCAGTGAAAGATACTTTTCAACTATAATACTACGCTGAACAAGTATTATACACTTGAAATCTCAGTAATTTTCTGTCATTCATTTTGATTTTGATGTCAAGTCCAAAATTAYCACACTCCTCTCTTACCCCAAGCAATTCTACAACCATTACACAGAACAATGTTTTGCCCTGTTAAGAGTCTATACTCACTTTGCCTTTTCAAAGATTTTTTTTCACTAAGAAGAAAAGACAGAAACCAAGGCTGCTGTTTCTGTACTCCTCACAGTTTCAACAGAACAGATATTTGTATAAATAGTTGGTCATTACTCTTATCAATTCTGCCTACAGCACTAAAAGTAAAAGCSAGGAAAGTTCAGGCCTCATCTCAATGCCTGGGAAGGTGATAGGGCAAAATAGAACTTCTTTCTATCCTAGACACAGTAAGGACAAGATGATGACTGYGAGTAGTCAACAAAGATTTAACACTGGGAAAATTATGCCAGACCAGCCTAGTAGCTTCCTACAATGAGTAAGGAACTTGGTAGATCACGGGAAGGCAGCAGATATTCATTTTACTTCTGTAAAGATTCTGACACTGTCATTCATAACATTGTCCTCACAGACAGACTGATAGAGTACAGATTACAAAAGCAGATGATGAGGTGGACTGAGGTCAGGGCAAAAGTCCATTTGGAGAACAGTCAGCAGTGATGTACCCCAGGGGTCAGTAATTGAATCAGTACTGTTCAAAACTTCATTCACAACCTGGAAGATGGGACACAYTGCACCCTCAGCATATTTGGACATGATACAAAACTGAAAAGAATGACTGATGCACCTGTCAGAGGAACCTAGAAAGGCTGGACAATTGCTTGAAAAGGAAACATGGAACGGCAAGAAAAGGGACAGGAAAAGCCCTGAACCTGGGGTGGAATAACCCCATGCACCAGCACACACTGTAGAACCAGCTGGAAATCAGCTTTACAGAGACAGGCCTGGGGTGCAGGTGAACAAGAAATTAAACTGAAGCCAGCAATGTGCCCTTGCACGAAAAGCCAACAGCATCCTGTGCTGTAATCCTGAGTGCTGCCAGCAGGTCAAGGCTGGGGCTCCTTCCCCTCATCAGCACTGGTGAGAATCTRGAGAGCTGTGGCCAGTGCTGGACTYRCCACTACAGGACACATGGACATACTGGGAAGTCCAGGGAAGAACCATTAAGAGGACTAAGGAGGCAGATGGAAGCACCTGCCACATTCCAAGAAGTTGAGAGAGCTGGGATTGTTCAGCCTGAAGAAGAAAAGTATCAGAGATATCTCAATGTGTGTAAATACTTTGTGTGTATAAATAAGTGATGCACTTCCACCCCAAGTAAGGAAGACCAAGTCAGACTCTTCTCAGGGGTGCACAGTGAAAGGACAAAAGGGATTGGGCACTAATCAAAGTACTGGAAAATTGTATTTATTTCAATTTAAGAAAAGTGTTTGCTATGAGGGTGGTCACACACTGGAACAGGCTGCTCAGAGAGGCTGCAAATGCCTCATCCCTTGAATGGAAATATTCATGGGATGAGGCATTTGCAGCCTCTCTGAGCAGCCTGATCCAGGGTGGTCAAACACTGGATCAGGCTGCTCAGAGAGGCTGCAGACTCACCACTGCCAGAAGACACCCAAAACCCAATTGGAAACAGCCCTCACCCATGTGCTCTGATGGACCTTGTGTTAATCTGTGGCATGGGATCAGCCAATCTACAGAGACTTCTTCAAACCTGCACAATCATCTCACAAGGCTCACTCATTGGATTTTATTCTATAAAGTACACCACAAAGAAGGAAACAGAAGTTATAAAACCCCCACAGAGTAACAGAGGTTCAAGTATCAAATGAAACAAGAATGATTTTGACAATATCTAGGATTACTTCCAAGACAAAAAGAAAGGCAAAGAAAGAGGGGAGGTGAAACCAATCTAGTAGATGGAATTTAGCTAGGGTTTGAACAGATTGTTTAGAAAGAAGAGAAAAGCCTGCATATAGTCCTGATAGGCTTGTAACTGTCTTTCTGGCACAGAGTTACCACAGAAAGTTTTCACTCAAGTATTTTTCTATAACACCTGTACAGACATCTTGCCAAATTAAAATCAGAAAGGCTGGAGCACCATAAAAAAAAATTAAGGTAGACTTTGCCATGTTGTACTTGATTATTGGTCTAGACTATTGTTAAAGACAAGCCAGCACAATGAGCTACATACTATGAAGGCAAATAGGAAAATAAAACATTTCTTCTGATGAAGGTTCAACCAGGCTCCTCATAGTAWATGAGGTAATATAACAGTATGAGTCACTGAAGTTGCAGCCAGATCCCTCATACGTTTTGGAGTTTAACTGCAAAATTCCAGACACAAGTGTGGTTTCTGCAATCAAAATTAGAAGCATCTTAGATAATCCTTTCAATACGCTATATTAAAGTGTAATGACAAGTCAGTTTTCACCWGTGAACATCTAGTATTAAATCAGTACATTAAAAAATATTGAACTGGTTCTGCAACAGATAAATATTGTTTTTACAGAGTAAAACTAAAACGTATAGCTTTAAGTTTAATATCAGTGCTCTATAGAATCCATTTAAAATAGTWTCTGAAGAAAAAAACACCATTTGAAACAAAAATATTGGCACAACAGCTCTGCAGAATCAGATTTAGTTTCACCATTTTGCAACAGTGCAAATTACCCATTTCAGAGGAAGCAAGAAAGAAGAGCATCCAGCAAACAATGCCACAAAGGATGAGCACAAAACAGATGTGGGAAAAATAAACAGCCTTCCTGCCCTGGAATTCGTAAAAAGGTCTGCAAAGAGCAAACAGGACTTCACACTGCAATTTGACTTCTAGACCTATAAAAGGAGTCCCATGAGAAAAGACACACAGATGAATAAAATATAATAAAAATAAATAGTGGGCACTGACAAGGCTTTTAGAAGAACACCGCTCTTGGACTTAGAGTTTTATCAAACATTCTATAGTGTTCTGTAACCAAAATCTAGGTATAATTTGGCTTTTTTAAAAATTTCATTAGAACACTGCATATTTTTAAACACTGTTGTTAAAGACAGCCTTTGTCCATCTCTGATTCAACAGACATTTAAAAAAAAAGATATTTGAAGTTGCTTTGACAAAAGCCTGCTAATACAGAATAACTACAGTAGTATTTTTTAATCTTTTTTTAAAAAAAAAAGAATAAATAATGGTGGCCAGTATAATTCATGCAAGGTAGTCCGACATTCCCTTGGTAAGTGATWAACACCGCAGGCTTCATGGTCTCCTCCCTGCTCGAAGAGAAGGAATGTGTTGTGCATTGCCCTTAAACTATGTAGGACTAGCTCAAAGAAGGATTTTTCACATCCACGATTAACAGGGAATGGCCGTTCACCCCCTTCAGGGCTGTTCCAAACTGGGTATTCTCTATCTCAACTCATTATTCTTCTGTTAYCTATCACACACCTGTGTGAAGGTATTAACCCCTCAAATGCTCACTCATTCAGACTGAAGACACACAGGGGATTAAATATCAGTGCGACAGGGGGGACATCAACAAGCCTTAAAAAACAAGCACATGCAGAACCACCCAGATTGTAGGCAAATCTAGACTTTCCAGCTCCAGTAGTCAAAACTGCTCAGAATGTAGCCCAAATAAAAAAAAAAATTAGTTCTCAGACTTGAATAATGAACTTGAACATCAAAACAAAGACCAGCAGTCAGTGAGAAAAGAAACTGGAAACTAACTTCCAGCTAAAGAGCTAAGAACTCATTCTAAGAGCTCAGTACAACTTTTATACTATATAACACAAGGTTTTATCACAAAAAAAAAACTTATTTTATTGGCAGAACTTACAGTCAAGCTTAAGATGAAATATTGTTCATTTATTTGCAGCGCTTTTAGGAATGRTAGTGATATAAATGATGCCTGAAACAGTAGTTCTACTCCTAACACAGAATTTTTGCCTGGAGTACTAAAACTTCACATTAGCATATACACTTTGCACCCAAGGGTCTGTAAATTAGGAAAACAACAAACATTTTGCTTCAGCTAAAACACAAAATTGCATCATAAAAACAGGTGACATTTAGCATTTTTTCCAGAAGTCTCTGCTCCTGAATTTTGATCGTATAGCTTCATAGAAGTGAAATCTAAGGTTTCTAACACTTCTCTTCTAAAATGGAAATGACTATATACTATCAGATTCAAAACCCAGAAAGAAAAAGTTCAGCTCAAACCTTCTTGTTCTGGTATTAATTTGTTGGCACAGGTCACATTTAAAGAAACACTGAAAACATAACTATTCCTCTTTTGAAAGAATTTTCCTACTTGGAATTTACATTTCATTGATAGAGCTTGTCAATTAATTGGAATAAAACTGCAATCATATGCCACACACCAATACATAATAACAAGTTAGCACATAGGTTTCTTTTAATCTCTCAATAGCATGTTTGGGTTTTTTTCCCCATCAGTGAAGTAAATCTGCACCCTAAGAAAAAACATGCACATAATATAGTGTGGCCCTTTTTCTAAACTAGATAGAAAGAACAGCACTTGTTCACCTAGGTCATTTTGAAGCAGCTGTTAATGCCCTTGATAAATGCCCAGGCCTGCTGAGTAGTTATGATCAAAACAAACCATATTTGTTTTTACCCTACAAGGAACACTTTATTTTCTTAGTTTATCTTGCTCTGCAAGACTTTGYAAGATGAGATGCTCTGTAAAACACCATGCATTCAGAGACTCTGGTAACTCCTAAGTCAGTTTTTTAAAAAATTTCAAAACCTGCTAATACACTTCAACAGTTTACCACATTTATCTGACTTGATTACAGCTCAAACGGGTAGCTCTAACCCTGTAAATACATGAAATATGGCTCTACCTTACTTTATTTTACTGAAACCCATTTAATATTTTTGTCAAGACGATCTTTGTACTGACGTTTTAATTAAGCCCTTGCTGCAGAAGSTGCAAACAGCAATTTTACAGATTTGTACCCTGAAAAAAATCCACCTAGTACTAAAGTTTGTTTACTAAGTAGAAAGAACTTTTCCTTGAAACTGTAGAAATATACTTTTCTTTCTGTGTTATGACACATCTGTAAGTTTCAAATTGTTCATCCACAGCATGAACAAAACAATAGTGACTTTCAGTACTACTCAAACACTCCTAAGTACACACCCAAGTAAAGGTTCTCTCCATGTTAACTTYGAATAACTTGTTTTAATGCATTTGGAGATGGAGCCCACAACTAATAATAAATAGCAAGTAGAGACAATTCCTCAGTTTGTCATTTTAGAACCATTTAGCAAAAATTTAGAAAATCCAATGAACTGTAACAAAACCCTTAATTCTTGAAAGATTTCTTTCTACATCATTCAGTAATGCATTGTAAGAAACACGAAAATAAAACAGTTAGCTTTCAACTTGAAAGCTACTTCATGTACCAACTTGATGCTCAACCCTTCCAGCATTCTTTTCTTGAACACATGATTTCAGCTTACTCACATCATGTAGCTCAGGGGGGCTATTTTTGGGGAGGTATGGTGGGGGCATTTGGCTCAGACACCAACTCAGAAGTTGCAGTTATTTCTTTAAGAGTAACTTATCTACACACTAGCTTGCAGCAGAAATAGGTTCCATGGGGGRTTGATGTTTTTTTCCCTTTATTTGTGGGGGTTTGGGTTTGGTCATTATTTTGGTAGTTTGGATTTTTAAAGTCTACACAGGTAGCACTTTAGAACTGTTAACAAATTGAAATTTTAGAAAAAAAAAAAAATCTAATTATTCAAGCACCAAAAGTATAGGGGCTTGACCTGGAAACTTTTTAGGCCACACAAGTAACCTTTCTCACAAGAGTAATCAGCAAGACTACTCATGCAAACCAAGTTATTCACATGGTAAATGTCTGCAGAATCAGACTCCAAATTAGCATTTTAGGGACATACTGCTTCCTCAATGGATTATTCACAAATACAGGAAGAAAAAGGTGAGCAGTTTTGAAACTATTGCTGYAAATTCTTCCTATTCTGACTTTTTTCCATGTCATAGTTTTAGCATGGTAACAGCTGGAATCACAACTTATAGACTTAAACAAAATATTAGGAAGAATTATGGTTGAAAAGTTTTCCTATCAGCCAAGTTTTTTTTTTTTATAAATGAAGAGGTAATTGCTCTTCTCTGCAAACAAGTGAAGAGTATATTTAGCCTTCAAAACCTGATGACCCCATATTTCTGGAGTACAAAGAATTGTAAAAAAACTTTAGATTTAAAGATCTACTAGCTTCTAATAGAACTATTTCAATAGTCTATGGCAGCTGTCATCCACAAAATTTTATACTTCCCTCCAGATGACGATAACTGGAACATTTTGAGCAGTATTTGTAGCACCAGAGAATGAGGTGAACTTAGGGATAACAATGGCCTGCACTTCTTAGAAATTATTTTTGCAGCTATGTCTAACAGTGTTAGTTTTCATAAAGTGGAAACTTTCTGTTGATCTTAATCTTGCTTTCTTAAGATACTATTTCATACTATTATAAACATCACACCTAAGATGACAGCTTTATGAAGAAAGAAGAAACAAGTGTTCAATTTCAAATGCTCATAAGAAATTGTTTCAAAGGTTTTGTCTCCCATAATAAGCAGCGGTCTCTGGAAATCCCTAAGTGTTGTGAAAATCATCCATGTCTTGACCCTTTTTGTGTTCCTGCCATGAAGTATATTGAAAACCACTACTGACACGACTGTAGTCTCTGTAAGAGAGGTTGACAAAACATACCAGGACACATCCCAATTCCTTCTCTGTGGAACCTGCCACGTACTGAACAGCCATAAACTCTTTAGAGGCCCTGGTCAGCAGCATGGGCTCATATATGTTATTAGCTAATATAGAAAGTCCTTCAGATGTTAAATACAGGACAGTTAAGATTGTAATTAAACCAAAAGGTTTTAGCACTGCTTCAGGATGCATTCAAAGGTACAAGCTGTCCCAACTCAACTCCAATACATACAGCCCATTTTTCCATCAGAGGGTTTCAGCAGACAGAGCATCTCCACGACCCAACAGACTGTGTGAATCTTCCATTCAGTATCCAGTCTGTGAAAAAAAACTATTTGAGGCAGACTTGCCAGCTCAGACAGTGTTGTACCAAACTGGCTTGGACTGGAACCTCAAGATCTCAGCCCTTAAAACCCTTCTAGACTGTCAGCTAAGAACTAAGTGAACACCGCGGTGTACAGCTGTTTATTTGACTGAAGACTTCTCACAGCAGTGTTCAACTAAAAGGCTTACAGAAATGTTTTTCACCAGTGTTTCTCCAGCTACTAAAGTTTCCATAAACCTAAAACTTATTAAGTTGCTAATTTCCACTTTCTTTTCTCTCCTATTTCTCAAGTAGTAGGCATAGCTATGCAATCTTTTATTGTGAAGTGAACACTTTTACTTTAGTACAGGCTGATGTAGTAATAATCACTTGTTACAGCAGTATTTACTGTAGCTTTGGGGTCCACTACACTTCTACAATTACACTGTGGTGACACAAATAACCATTGTGGAGCCTATTAGATCTAAATAACTTTGTGTACACATTAACATAGATACTTCATGCACTACAAATATGTTGTTTTATTAAGCTATAGGAGAAAGCACCTGACAGAGGTAAATATGGGTTTAATAAAATCAACCTGAAGCAGGTTTTTTCCAAAGAGGTCAAAAAGTTTCTTCTCTCTGACATTAATTCTGCCAAGTATTTCAGGTCTTCCCTTCCATTAGAGGGAGCTGAGGATACCCAGCATTTTGGATTATCAGATCTATAAATGAGTATTCACAAGTAACTCATTAACCAACAAAACAGATCCTTGGGAATCAGAGTTATGCTCTAAAAAAATTTGTAACTGAAATTACAATTTAAAACAAGCAAACAAAAAGAAAAACCACAGACAAACAAAAAGACCCAGTGAAACAAGCAAACAAAGGGAAAGAAAAAACCAACAAAAAAAACCACACCACTTCATTTAGACTCTTAGAGAAATGGGCATTTCTTTTTTCCCCAAAAGGAAACTACTATGAAAGTATGTTGCTCACATTAGAGTACTGAAGTACAGAAAATATATTTTAAAATTCAGCCTTGATATACTAGCACAAGATATTTCAACATAAGCAGTATCACATGTAAACAATCGTATAAACCAAATTGATTTAATTTAAGCTGCAGCGAAATTCTCTTAGACCTTCTGCTGGCACACTAAAGGGTCTGCATCAGATATTCTGTGACAGCAGCTTGGCATATCACACTCGAGTGAAAATGTGACACCCTACACTTACACATGGAAAAAAATTAAAAAGCTTTAAAGTGCTTGCCATTTAATGTATAATAGAAAATACTTGTACTAAGTACCCATAGGTTTCCTGAGAAATCATTTTGGATTTCAAAATCCCAAGGAGATGAATTGGCTGTCAGATAACAATGTGCCTTCATCAGATGGACTTGGCAGTTGTAAACAAGAAGAATTTTCTCAGCTTTTCCCCACAAATATGAAATATTTGCTCTTAGCCAACAGCTGGGGCAGTTTAAAGACATTCTGCATATATATTCAAATTACAAGTCACCCACACACCTAACACGAATTGAATTCCAGCCAGCAAGTTAAAGAAACTGACAAGCGTTGGAGCAGATGTAATGTAACGCTGAAGACAAAATATAAACTGACTTTGTAGGTCTAAATAACTAAACTTTCAAATAGCATAGTTTGCCTGCTGAAGGGTGAACAAACATAACCCACAAAAGTAGTCACAATTATCACTATTTCTCTTCAGAACTAGTATCTTATGAAAATGGAAAATATCTGTTGTTTTCCAATTATCAGGGAAAACCAAAGAAAAATGGAAAAACGTAATGGCAAAATACAAAACACATCAGACAAGTAAGTTTTAAAAACTGAAGTTCATTTTTCTCTGGTACAACAGTTCTATACTTCAGAAATGTGAACAGTAAATGCCTTGATATTATGACACAAGTTAAAAAGTTTGTTGAAATCTGACAATAAATCAGATAGCAGCATCATACTTTGATACAATTAAGAAATAAGGCTGCTGACAAACTGTTTTAAAACTTTGTAACCACTTGGTATCTCAGTGTTAAACCACATTCACAGTGAAAGTGTGGATCTTTTAATGTTTGTTCATGTTTCATACATGTGTATTTACTTTTGCAATATGAACTACACTGTTTAATTTTTTTTATCCAGACACCATAAACAAATTTAGGAATGTTTATATATTATTCCAATATATCCCACAGCAGGAGAAGCTAATCTAAAACTCTATACTTTGTGCAAAGTTGGAAACACATTGTAAAAAAGCATTGTATTAGATGTTTTAATATGACTTAGAAATGCACAGCCAGTTTTTCTTTTTTTCAAAGAGCAATCAATCTCATTAAAATTTATGAAAAAAAATTTACTATATAATAACACTCTCATTTTTTAGGTCAAAATGTTACTTGGGCTTATTTGAAAAAGKGAGGTAATTATCTCAAGTACATAATATTTCAGATATTATAGAAATATCATAATTCCACTGGTGGTTACTAAGTCTCTTGAATAGTTTTGTCTAAATGACCAACCTAACCATAATGGTTTGTGGGGGTTTTTGTTTTAAACACACAGCAGCTGTGGATAAAAAGCAACTATAATAAGACAAACCATGTTCAGACCAGTGCTACTTTTCAATGAAGTAAAGCAGAAATACTTTATAAAAAGTTAGAGCAGCAGCAAATGAAACACTAAAGACCTCAGAGGCATGCTTAAAGAAAAGATGATATAATGAAAACGCAACTAAGATGCCTTATAATGAAGACATGACTCAAGTTGCACAGAACGTATATATTAATACTTTCCAGGCTCCACAGTGAAACTTTGTCCAACAATCACCATCTTGCCTTTAACAACTCAGATGTCCCAAGTCGGATAACACATTTAAAAAAAAAATCATTTGAAGTGTAACAAAATAAGAAGGCACATACTGAAAACTAGTTTGGGAATTATTCATTTTCGAGGCCCCACTGCAACCAAGCAGGTGTTTGTATTTCAGCTTCACCAGATAAGGTCCTCTAAACTCTGCTCCATCTTCTCCCCCTACAGTACTCTTTTTTTTTTTTAATCCAATTTCAAATTATTTTTAAAAACTAACAGTTCATATTTTTTCTAAGCCTTTGCAAAAGTGTTCATCAAATAAAAAATAGAGCAGAATTCAATTACTGCTACGTAACAAGACAACACTTTATAGCCAGCAGTTACTTCCAATAAGATATTGCATAAAACATCCAACATCTAACAGTAACACTTAACATTATGGGTCAGAGAACAGGCTTCTTTTGGTGCATTTGTGTTTTCAAAAGTCTTGTGTACTCAAGATTAAAGTGAAAAAATATGATAGCATTCAAACTATTTCCTACAGGACTATTACAGTCTGCACTTTGAATCCGGACTGCTCGTGAATGCTCCCCCCTCAGCCGAGTCCCTTATATACTGCTCGAAAATTTCTCACTTCTCTTGTGTAAGGCTAGAAGGCCCAAGTTTWAAAAAAAAATTAAAAGTCTGAAGCCTGAGTACCTTAACACACAATTAATTTGACCCCCCAAAAGCTGAGACTTTTAGAATTAAAAATACTTACAGCCTCTCCAGCTCTTTTAAATCCTGGAATGCTCCTCTCTCAATAGTACTAATCTTGTTCTCCATGAGCTGACTGAAATATAGAAATTTTTATATGTAAATCTTAATATCTCTGAGATAACTTGCTGCATTCACAATGATCATTTAAAGGCACCCACATATTCTTTAAAACAATACACCAGCTATTCTAGAGTGACATCCACTTTAACCTTCTGTCTCCCTGTCATCGACAATTTACTTGGGCTCATATACCCAAAAGAAGGAAAATAAGCTTTGGTAAAAGAAACAGGAATTGATATTACATTTGCTCATTTACTTAAGGAGTCCAAAATTAAAAAGCTACACATGTGCCTACACGCTGTGTGCCCACACATCACTGCCCTTCAGCCAGTTATAAGACTGCAGTCAAACAGTATGAAGGTGACATTAGTCTCACGTGAGAATAACAAAACTAAAACACTGAATCATAGTGTTGGAGAAACACCACTGAAAAAGTGCACAGAGATTGTAACATAACAGTATGTTTTCTTGTAAAAAAAATTTAAATTACTACAATATTGTATTTATTTCAGAGGGAAAAAGATTTTACAAGACTACTTGCTCAAATTAAGCCAGCCTGAATAAATAAGCTAACTAGTTAGAGATTTCCCTCAGAAAAACAAAACCAAAAAAAACCCACAAAAAAAAAAACCATCAAGTTTTAAAACCTCTATAATGCTTTAAAAAAATGGTTAAAAACAAATAAACAAAAACCCACCCAAATAAACCAACCAAACGATGCCTTCCTCAGATTCACTGGTGAAGTGTTTCCTTTTCGTCCAGAAGCTACTGGACAATAAAAGCAATAATAATCACCCAGGACTTGCTTTTACATTCATTAAAGGAATAACTCTTTTCTTAATTAATTCCCTAATAGTTCTGTCTGAAAGTACCCATTTTCAGTGTGAAATATAAATTTCATAGCCTTAAACTGAAGTAACTCCAACGGTTATTCAATCAATTTTAGCAAGTCCTACTTGTAAGCTATGTGCTAAATTAAATCCTGAAAATCTCAGTCTTAAGGGGAGATTAAAAAACTTTAAACAAATTATATTTAAGGGAATTAGTAGCTGTTGCATAACAGTGTATAACACGTGGAAGAGTGGTTTTAAGTTCAGATATGGTAATACAATAGTTAAAAAGTGATAACCCAGACAGCTAATGAACTGGAAGGTAACTGCAACCTGTAGCATCAGTCCTAAAAGTTATCAATGAGAGAAAGAGAAAACTTACAGAACTCGAAGGTGCCTTAGACCAGCAAAGTCRGTCTTCGTGATTCTTGTGATGTTATTTCCATTAAGATCCCTAAGAAGAATAATTGTAAGCAGCAAAATTAAAACATTCAAAATCTAAATATAGATTGTTTTATCTGTTTTCACAGGCACAGCAATTTCAGAAGTTAGGAGACATAAATGAAGGCAATGAACCATTCCTACAATTAACACCCTGCGAGTTCCTGACTTCCAAGCTACTGAACTAAGTTTTATCTTAGAACCAATGGTTTGAAACTTTGTAACAGTAGAGTCTTGGAAAGTCAGTTCTACCAGACATTACAAGGCTCTTGTTTATCTTTAAATAGAATCTTTAACAATAGAAGAGCCCAAAGCTCTCTGAGTATGTTTATAATTGCACTTAGAAAACCACTAAGCTTACTACATTTAGGTATATCTATATATATGCTACAACCTTTATTTGCTCTTACAAAAACTAAGTGGCTTAAATAAAGACAAATTTCACTATTTCAAGCAATTTTCAGATTTTCTAATATGGCTAAAAAGGCAGCGTAGGGTTTAATGATCTACAACAAATGTGAAGTTTCAAACAAGCATTAACACTGCTGGAGTAAGTGATGGGAAATAAGATTTTACCAAAACTAAGCTTTCCACTTGCTGCACAGGAAGCTATGCTGACTGCATGTTCAGAAGCAATGGAAACCTGTAATTAGGCCCTAGCAGTTCTGATCATACTTTATACCACTTCTTCTTCTGAAGTATATGCCACTTTTTCATAACTTTTTGCGTTTAAGACATAAATGTCTTTCAATTCCAATCACGACAAATAAAACCAGATTTGGCAATTCATGAGATAAACCATCAGGAAGTGGTATTACATGGAAGCTATTCTAACAATTACAGCTCATTCCAAACGCAGCTAGGGTAAAAAAAAAAAAAAAAAGTAGTATTTTTTTAGTGTTTTATACCACATATGGCCAAAATACCACTGTAAAGAAACCACACTAGTCTCAGGAGAAACGTGTCTCTGATACTCTTCCTGAGTGAAATTCACCAGTCCAGACGCATGTTCACATGCCAACATTTAAATGACTTATCAGAGAGTAAGAAATAATGCGCACACCACAGGACCCCTGTGAAAGGCAGCCTGATATGATAAAGAACCGACCACATGTAGAAAACAGCCGAGCCGCGGGATACGCAAATGGAAAGAGGGATCACCGTTATGGCACGACTTAGAGCCCTGCGAGCGCGGCTACCGCACCCCGGCGTGCCCTCGCCCAGCGGCAGATGCGCCCCCGCCCGCCCCTCCGCGCCGGCCACCGCGGCTCCGCGGCGGGAGGGAGCGCTGCGCGCCCCGGGGCCTCCCTGCCCACGGCCGCGGCCCTGCCCACGGCCGCGGAGCGCGGCGGGGCCGCGGCCCGGCTCTGCCCCGGGGAAGGCGAGCCGTAATAGCCAAGTTTGACGGGAAATGGGCGCCGGCGGGGGGAGAGGCCGCTCCGCCGCCGCCTCGGGGCGCTCCCCTGGCCTTGGTGGTGCCCGCCCCCGCTCCCCGCGGAGGCGGGAACCGCGCTGCTCACCGCGGCTTCCCGGGATGAAAGGCAGCGGCTGGGAGCAGCGCCCACCTCTTCCGTGACTCCGCGCATCGCTGTGAAATGGGCACGGCCAGCGCCAGGAGAAGGGAACAGAAGCCCCCCACCCAAAGGGCGTCGGGACCCCAAACCGGGCCGGCGCCGGGGGCCACCTCAGCCCGACAGCCGGCGGGAGCCCTGAAGGRAGCCGGGGCCCGAGGGGGGTTCGCCGCCCCGGCCGGGTTACTTACAGCCTCTCGGTGTTGCGGGGGATGTTCCTCGGGACGCCGCGCAGCGCCAGCCCGTGACAGTCCACGGTGCTCCCCGAGCAGGAGCACTGCGCCGGGCACGGCTGCGGCGCCACCGCGCCCGCCATCGCCAGCAGCAGCCCCAGGGACAGGGTGAGCTTCCCCCAGCCGCACATCATCACCGTCCGCTGCAGCCCAGCCGGGCCCACCGGCCTCGGCCCCGGGGAGGCGCGGGGCGCGCCGCCCTCCTCCTCGCCGCGGGGAGCGCTCGGGCAACTTTCAGGGTGCGGAGACAGCGAAGTCCGTTCTATCCAAAGCCAAGTCAAGAAAACAACCCCGGCAAAGTGAGGCGGGTGGCACCGGTCCGCGGCTGAAGGCAACTCCGCTGGGCGCGGGGCTGGGCCCGGGCCGACCCTTGCTAGCCCGTCGGTGGCGGGGAGAAGCGGCACTCGGTCTGGTCTTCACRCGCTCCCTGCGATGGCGAAGCAAACCCAGGGGCTCGGGTGCGGCGGAGTTGGGCGAGCTACTTATCTTCCTCCTCGCCCGTATCAAAGCCGTGACTCCCCGCTGAGCCCCCGGCGAGAGGCCGCGGAGCCCCGTCCGCCCCAGCAGCGCTTCCTGCGCGCCGGCCCGCGCAGCGCCTCAGCCGCTCCCACGCGCGTCCCCCGCCGCGGGCCGCTCACAGCCCCACGGGGGGCGGCGGCGGGGCTGACACCGCGCACACACCGCCCTGCCAGAGGCGCCTCAGCAAATCATACCCCTCTCGCAGGCATTCATCAAACTGTCTCACGGAAGGAGGAGGGAGGGGAAAAAAAAAAAGTCAAACACACAAGATGCTTTTGGGCTTGGCTCTCCACCCCCCGCGCCCCCTCCTGCTGTACGCTCCCAAGCCAAGTTTAGCAGGAAAGGGCTGGTCCTAGAACACGATAATAATAAGCAGTCGAGAAGTGATTCGTTGCCCTGCTGGAAGGGAGTTCATCCACGACCTTCTCCTCGGTGACAGATCACAGTTATAGATCCTCCTGTGATCCCGGGAGCACGGCGAGACAGAGCAGATAGCAAGCGATGTGCGGCGAGAGCGGGAGGGGCGGGGAGGGGTGTTACTCTGCTCCCCGTGGTCTCCCGGATACCGTGGCTTTGCTGCAGCAAAGGCACCTGATGGGAAAGGTGGGAACTGCTCAGTCCTTCCAGGTGAGGCCAGTTCAGCAGCTCCTGAGCTCGCTGCAGGAAAGGAAGCAACTTTCCTCCTCTCCCAGAGACCCCGAGGCACAGCGCTTCGGGAAGGGTTGGCGCCTCTTTCCCCAATCCCGCCGGTGCACCTGAGCTGTCGGTGCTGGTGCCGAACAGCCCGGCCCTCGGCTCCCTGGCGGCGGCGCTCCTCCGGCGCGGAGGGAAACGGCAGAGGGGGGCGGTGGGGAGCGGGAGAATGGAGGCGACACGCCGGGCTCCTTCCCTCGCACCCCGAGTCTTTCCGCTTGAACAATGGGATAGCACCGCCGCTCGCAGGCCGGCCGGCTCTCCTCCCCGCCGCAAGGTGCCTGCCGCCGACCGCCGAAAGTGCCCCCCGAGAGCAGCCAGCAGCAGCCAGCCGAACGAGCCGCCGGCACCTCGCCGAGAGC
>NW_026623279.1:3114092-3146460 GCF_030028575.1 Malurus melanocephalus
GGCCCCGGCACGGCCCCGGCACGGCCCTGGCCTGGCCGCGGGGCGAGGGGTGCGCGGCGGCGCCAGCGATGAATGAAAGTTGCGGGAGCGCGGCGGCGGCGGGGGAGGCAGGTCCCTCCACCCCGGCCGGGGAGTGCCTCTCCGTTGCCCTCTCCGCTGCCCTCTCCGTTGCCCCCTCCACTCCACTCCGCTCCAGTCGCCGCCGCACGGAGCGCGGAGTTGCTGCGCGGAGTTTGTCATGCAGCCCTGCCCTGCGCGTGTCAAGCGCTCCACGAGGGAGAAGGGAGAGCAGGGAGCGGGGCCGGGGTTCGTCGCGATGCTCGCGTGTGTTTTAGCTGGAGAGGAAGGGGGCCGAAACGTTGCCGGCTGCACTTGGAAATATCTCGGGTACCTCACTGAGGGTCTTGGCTGGGAAAGAGGATAAGCATTGTCGTGACATGTTCTTTCATTGCAGATTTAGTATGAAACACACCAGAATCTCTCATATGTTATTTTCGAAAATAAAATAAAAAGGGCAAGTGTTATTCCATATGTTAAAATATATCAAGTAGCATTAACACTGCTCCTTTAGAAAACACCTCCCATATAAAAAAAAAAAAAAATACACAAAATGTTCTAAATAAATTTTCCCAATGTCTTGTTTATGGTCAGTGTATCTTCAGCATTCCTAGGAAAATACTTAGTGAATCTTAACATTTTAGCTAGTTTTGTGCTTCGTTGCTTGTGAATTCAGTTCCATGCGATTTTTAACAGCTCTCAAGACTGCAGTAATAGGTGAAAGTGATTTGTCTTTCATTAGACGGCAAACCCCAGCAGGGATGACTAAGCCTTCAGCAAGGTGCAGTTTGGAAATGCTCAAGGGAGTCTATCGTTTCTTCCATATGGCTGGGTCCAGCTGAGTCTCTTCATCCCTGGGGTCTCTGCTGCACAATCCCCGCAAGAGGCTTACTGTCTCTTTTTGCCCGTTACCAAGAGGACAAATTCTGTTCTCAGAAATGCTATTCTAGAGCCGAGTTAATCTGCTGAAGTGRAAGCCAACAAAGTTACTCCTGACTTCTCTTACTGTAGAATGTAAGCCCAAATTAAAATTGCTAAAAATGCACATGCCTATAAAAGCTTTATAGTTTCGATCCATTTGTTTAGACAATGCTCAGTACACATGATTGTTGCACTGTTTTCAAATGCTGATAATGGAATCTTTGGTCTTACAGAGATCCAAAGATAGTCCAGTTTTTGCATTAATACAGGAAGGAGAATTCAGTGAATGTAAGGGGTGTACATCTGCTTCCGTGTATAAATTTCTTATCACTCTTTTATCCCATTTAGTTGTTGTAAGTCTTTACAAAGGATTTCAAAAGGAATTTCCAAGTTTCTAGCAAGCAACGGAAAAGAAAAAAAAAAAAAAAAAAGCCCTTATTCTAACATATTGCTTTTATGCCTGTACTAAAATCCTCTATCATATAACTCCAGGCAGACAAAAACCAGAAAATACAAATGTTAACCATTCCGTACTTTTCATAATTTGTTTCAAGTTCTAGCAATTCACTTAGTGCTGCAGAAGACACAAAGAAACAATGAATCTTTTTAATATAGTAATTCTCAGAAAATCTAAATCAATTCTTAGAGCATTACATGTTGCTGAACTACTTTATGCAAACCTGATTCAAAATCTAAATTGGTCTTAATTTAATATACTTTATTTTCAAAGAGAAGTATACTAAGTATAAGAAAGATCATTTTTCATTCCTTTTGGGGCGGTTCATTGATTTTTAACATGTCCACCTTTGAAGCATACCTTTCAGTCATTCAGATTGATTTTCCTGAGTGTTTTGCCTCCCAGCATATTGAAACTCTCTCTTTGTGATCTAAACACTTCCGTGGGAGAGCTCCCAATGTCTGGATTTGTCCGAAGACGAGGCCTGTCAGATGCACTCTGGTATCATTGCTGGAATACGAACCTCATCCTGCAGAGCACTCTGTGGCTGCAGAATTAACTGTCAGCCACTTCCAAAGTTTTGAGGGAAAATATTCCCATAGAGGAGGAAGCTGGGCAAAAATTTTAACAAGAAGATATATTAAAAGAAAAACAGTTAGAAATATTCATCAGTTGAAGAGCAAGAATATTGCTACAGCTATTTCAGATAATTCTGACAGCAGCTGAAAGCAGTTTTCTTTCGATTTCTTTGTACAAAATTCCAGTCTTTGAAGGGTAATCTAAAGGGATACTCAAAAAGCTAGGAAGATCAGAACTATTAGCATACAGAGATCAAAGTCAGTAATAACAGGTAACATCTTCAGAACAGGATCCAGAACATCAAAAAATAAAAAGCTGCTACTCCCAGCTGAGGTTGGTGACAGTGACTATGGCTGTGCACAAAGCTCTGTGTAGATACATCTGACTGAGCTCAATGAGCATAATCAGCTCTGTGAACATCACTGTAGCTTTACAAGGCCAGCATGCCTGAAACATACTGAACCAAATGACTCATCAGTTTGTAAATAACTGAAGGTCAGTAAGATGAGAGAAAAATGGCCAATAGAGGTCTATCAAGAAAAAAACGTTGTAAACTAATCGGTTTTCCTTCTTTGACAAGGTAACTAGCTTCTGGGTAAGAGGAAAGTATGATGGATGGTGATATTAGCAGGCCATTTGCCACCATGCACATTAACATTCTCCTAAGCAATCTACTTAAATATAGTCAAAATCTAATTGCTGGAACATGGACACTTAACTGGGTAAAAAAAATCCAAAGCCTATATTCAGGGTATGGTTCATGGTAAATCTGAAAGTCTAAAGAAAGTACACTCTTTTAAAAAGCTGTTAAGACTGTTATGCTACTGAATGATTCCATTAGTGATGGAAAATTAAGTATAACTTTTAAACAGATGAAACTGAAATGGAAATGGATACGGAGCTTGCAAAGCAGAATGACAATTCAAAATTTGGATGAAGTGGAGAAAACACACGTAATTAGTAAATCTTAAGGAAGACGTGAACATAACATTGCATTCATAAAATAATTTCAAATGCATAAATGCAAAATGACTAGCTGGGCAGCGGTATTCCAGAGAAAGCTATGGAGATGAAAATGTACCATCTTAAATTCTTGATAAACGAGATTCCATTTCAGAAAGGCAGAGATCACTCTGATGAGGTATATATTGCATAGTGGGGGTAAGTGTTCTTGATTGCTTACTGATTATTAAAACTTCATATAAACTTCTGTCAGCTTTTATGAGTAGGATAAAGAGTTCAGTTTTGAGAACCATTCCTAAAACACACTGTAAATAAATGAGAGACACTTGAAGGAACAAAACAAAGAATATAAATTTAAACAAATATGAACTATGAAGAGAAGTTTGAAAAAGGTGAAGTTTCCTATTTTGAAAACAAACATAAAAAAACCAAGCAAAAAGCTGCACCCCAAATCAAGCAGTCAAGGCAAAGGAAAGACAGGGTAACACTTTCACTGTTTAGAAGGTTTTCATAAGCAGCACAGTATTCAGTTAATATTGACAACCAATAAAAGGGCTTAATATTCAAGATAAAAGGTTTATGAATCAGGAAATCTGGCAGTTAAGAAGGGTCTGTAAACCAAAAGAGAATAATGATTTTTTTTTCATTGTCCCCAAGCCAAATTTATACCGAAAATTTTAAAATAGATTAAGCATATACTAGATAGGAATTATCTAGATGTATTGTCTTTAGTGTCTGAGTGCAGACATTAGATAATTGTTTTTGCAGATTCTTTTTCATGGGCATAAAATAAGTAGCAGTATCAATAATTGTCAGACAGGACATGTGGCTCTGGGTATTAGTTGTTTATTATTTATTATCACACATTTATAATCCAGTATCATATAGTGCTTTCAGTCAGAATTGTGCTTGGAAGTGAAATAGTACAATTAAAATATGCTCTCAACCCCCTGGCTTTTCCTTGTTATGTAGACAAGGTGCATGAAAGGCAGAGGGAAAGAAATATAATTTTTTTTAAACTGACAAATAGACAATTTTGTCTATCAATATAATGTGACATTCATTAGTTATTTACCTGTAAGCAAGTGGAGATCTTGAGGAATAAGAAATGTAGAGAAGATGCTAGAAYTCGATAATAGAAGAGGAAGATGGTGTTCTGATAAGTGCAAAAAAGTCTTGAAGAGAGCACAAAAATAATGTAGGAAAGAAAAAGGTTGCTGGAGAAAAATAAACACATACAGAGAGAACAAAAAGCTTGAACTTGCAGCAAAAGAATGGGGAAATCACACATTGCATTGCTAAATAAACATAAGGGAAAACTCCATACTTTTCTGTAAGAATCTATTATGCCACAGAGGATAGGTACAATCAACTGGAAGCCATGTTTAAATATTATTTAAATTATATTTTGCTTTTATTGCTTCAGAATAATTACTTTTATTTTTACACTCTCATTGCATGAATTTGAGCTTGTATTTTTCAAGCTTCAGGTCTGTTGGTATTTCATAGTGAACTACAGCTTAAAGAGCAACTTGGACATTATAAGTGTACCTATTTTTAGCTCATGAGATTTTATTTAGTTGCTAGCAATCTTCTCTAGTTTTTACCTAGCCATGTTTAGAACCTAAATGTCTCCAAATTAAATACAAAGATTAAAGCAAACTTGAGCTGGCAGGAAGGGGGTACAAGACCAAGTCTGTGTTTGTACAACTTCTCCAAGGCAGCCAAGGATCAAACTTCTTGACTTCTCTGAAACAACACCCATAATAAACATTATAACTGGTAGTAAATATTTCAGAAATGTATCCTCAATTTGAAGCTGAGAGACCTACGGTTTATCCAATATCAAAGGGACACTATCAAATTTTAAAGGTCATGGATTTCACACATGTAAAACCTTTAGGCTCCTGTGGAACTATGTGGAGTCTCACAATGCTTTGCCATAAAATATGATTGGAAATTTATTTGAAAACTTTCCTGGGTTTTAGGAGCTGAAAATGAAAACTTTGAATCCTTTCACTATCATTCTAATGGAATAGGGTATATTTAATCGTTTCTCAAATAAGTAGAATTTTAAGTACTCCGTGCAGATCTATTGTGTAGCAAAACTGTCATTAGAATCTACCCCTTTAGAAGAAACATTTACAATAACTTATGGCTAGGTCTAGAAAAATCTGGGAAGGGAAGAATTGGAAGTGTCGGAGCTACATGAAGACAGTCATATCACAAGACTTGGACTATCCACACTTACTTTTTCAGGTTCTGTTTGCTTCACTTGTGCTTAGATTTCACATGGCAACATGGCTTTATTTCAAGATAGCTAGGCTAAATTTGTTTAGAAAATGAAGGAGTGATATGAAAGGCTGTCCAAGCTGCAGTAGTTATCTCACTACTACTACTATATAAATTGATAAATTTACCTGTATTAAGAAGATAAATTTCCAAAGAATATTTGGATTTTTTTTTTTAAATGGGGTACTGAAACTTAAGGGAGAATGGAAGATGTCCTTCTGCAGAGAGAGTCAACAGAAAATATTGCCAATTTTTCCCTAAGTTCTTTTGCAAAAAAATAAATCAATTAATTTTACCTGAAAGCCAGACTTAAATGCTTATTTATTGTGGTGCATCTTTACCTAGCAGTAAGTCTCATAATTTGTGCCAGTAAAGTCTTTAACCCTTAGCAATGACCTCTCAGGTGCTATCAAATGTAGAAAATGTGAAAGCTGTTGTATGTTCAATAATCCTATGACACAGATTAATGAACACAATATATTACTTATCTTGCATGTGATGACACAGGGGATCTCATTCACCTCATGCAGTTTAAGAACTTTCATTAAGAACTATATTTCATCTAAAAAACCACTTTAATAATTTATGAGGAATTTGTATTTGAGAATCCAAATCCCAATTTAGTGTGTACAAATTCTTAGACTTCATTACACTTCAGTGTAAAAGGCATTATTCAAATTATTGAGCCTGACATTTTGCATGAGACAGACCGCTGCAGCTGATATTTCTGCATGAAGGCTGATAATTTGTGCTAGGCACAAATAACATCCTTGCAGGGTGAAGGATCTATTCTCCTACTATGGAAAGTAACCACAAAAACTCAATCTTTAAACGATTTGAATTTGGCTTCATTTTGGCTTTTTGCAAACGCAAACCTAATTTTCACAGCAAGCACCGCCATGCTACTTTATCCTCATTTGTTTCAGTGTTAATGTCTAGACTTTAAATTAAATTGCTATTTTCCTTCCCTGGGGATTGCTACCCTGATATAGTTATAAACAGACAACATATCCTTTCTCACAGCATTCATTTTGTCAGGCTTCCTCTGTTGTAACTGAATCTGAGGGTAAAATGGCTTTTCCTCTTGAGATTAACTTTTGCCTATTCCATCAATGCAACTCACAATTTGTTTTCACTGTCATCTAGCAGCAGAGGTAGAATACTTATTCCTGGCACAAGGGAATAAGCTGCAACTGTTTGTTTGGGTACATTGTGGTCTTTTTTTGTTTGGTGGTTTGGTTTTTTTTTGTTTTTTGTTTTTTGTTTTTTTTTTAATCCTTTCATAATGTCCTTTCTCAGCTTCTACTCAGACATTTGTAGAAATGTATCTGCCCCAAGATAGTTGGAAAGGGTTCCTCCAGGTTCACCACATGGTCCACTAAAAGGGTTTTTTTTCCTTTTCAGGATGTACAACAATCAATGTGGTAATAGTACAAAGGATATTTTTCTGCAAATTTAGGTTAAGATGGGTATCTCTTTAAAAAAAAAAAAAAAAAAAAAAGTGGAAAATATTTTTAACCAGCATGGGCAGGATTTGTGACATTCCTTTTTGCCTCTCTGTGAGGTAATATTGCTCAGTTCACTGATAACTCTTCTCTTTGCCATACCAAGGAAGGCAGATCTTCCCATCTTGCTGGCCTCTCTGAAGACTCAACTCAACCGGAAAGAAAAAAAACCAAAAAAAACATGCATACAAAAATACCCAAACCAAAGAAAAAAGAAAACCATATCCACTGAACATTTTAGAGGCAACTGTTTGCTTTAGGGAGTGGGTTCATTTTGGAGAAAGGGAGGCTTGTAAAATGCCTCAGTTGAGTGCTGAGTTCTCTCAAACTTTTCTGGCAGATTTCCTTAAAGAAAAAGTTATAACCTGATTTTGTCTAACCATGCAAAACTTACTAGAACATAATATTTTCATTATGTATGCTTTCTTCATTTTTGTTTCTTTATTACCACAAAGGATGGCATAATATATTTAAATTGTACCTGATTAGGATTGAAATTGTATCAGTTCTTGAGAGAACATTGCTGAATATTTGTTTTCCTGTTATTGCTTAGAAATGATTTTGTGAGGACATACTTTCCTGGGGAAAAAAAAAAAAAAAAAGGTTTCCTTCCATAATAACTTAAAAGATGTTTTCTAGAGAAATAATATTTAGCTATAAAAGCTGGTAAGTATTTTCAGATAGGTATATGTTATTCATAAACAAATTTTGACTCCTTCTGAGTGAAGTTTAAAAAGGGCAAATGCTGAATTCGGCACCTGGGATAGGGCAATCCTGGATGTAGGTACAGACTGGGGGATGAGATGCTGAAAAGCAGTGCCAGGAAAGGGACCTGGGGGTCCTGGCTGAATCGGAGTCAGCAGTGCCCKGGCAGCCAGGAGGGACACCCATGTCCTCGGGGGCATCAGGCACAGCATCACCTCRTATTCCAAGGATGTGAGAATGAATGAGAATAAGACTTTCAGATCCAAGCTTGTGAATAAGCATCCAAAACCACAAAATAAAAGTAGAGACATCAGACTTTAATATATTTCATAATTCTCAATTGAGACCAAAATATTTATGTCAATAAAATCAAAGAAGAGAGAAAGGAGTGGAGTTCCAGTGAGAGTGAGGTGTAACTGAATATATTCTAGAGATACTTGAAAAAAAGACCAAGTTGTCTATGCTTGTACAAACTTGACCTTTGCAAAAAGGTCAGCTTAGGTAAGAAAACAGACATTTAGGTGCACATAATTTAGGATATGTTCTTATATTTAGGATATAAGAAACAAGACCTGAATGTTTATGGAACCACAATTTACTAATTTTTAAAAAAACAAAAGAAAAATCCAAACAGATATGATGCAATGATATATTGAAAAAAAGTAATTTGAAAAAACACTTAGGCTCCTTGACTAAACAAGATTGTCTGCCTATTTCTGTGCGTTAACTCCTAAGGAAAACTTGCACTTGTACCTAAAGAAWACTCAATTTCTGACAAAAAGGATTAGAAGTAGTTTTGGCATAGGATAAAATAATGAGGTTATTTCATCCACTACAACCTGGAACTTTTTATTTAGGTTTGGGGGTTTTATTTGTTTGGGTTTTTTGGTTGAATTTTGGGATTTTTTTAGGTGAGTATGGAGGGTTCAAACCCATTTAATGTTTCAAAGACTAAGACAATTGTATAACTCTAAACATAGGGATACTTTTATGGAAATCTACAGATATTCTACCTTTTTGTTTCTCTGAAAATATAGAAAAATCGGATTCCTCTCATGTAGGATTAGAGATCCTGGATTAATTTCACTCATCATTTGAAATACTCCAGTGTTCTGATAATGTGATCATGGTATAATTTCACTCATCATTTGAAATACTCCAGTGTTCTGATAACATGGGTAATACTCACCAGAATTTAGTTATGCAAAACAATGTGTCTCATCTGAAATACATCACTTCCACCAGACCAGTGGGCCTGGTACTAAGGCAGAATACTAATTCAATTCTGAGTAAGAGACTCCTCTTTTGGCTTTCCTGCTAACATCCACAGAATCATAAACATACATAACTTCATGTGAAGTACAAAAGAGGAGTTCAATAACTTGAAAACTTCAGTTTTCTCTTGATAAGTGTATAAAACTTTACAATCGAAACCAAGTGCAGCTTAACCATAAAGCTTGTTTGCAAAGAAATTCCTGTTGTCAGTGCAGCATACTTCTTTGCCACATCAGAGAAATGCTTGGCTCCCTATTAACACCATGCTGAGGAATGAAAAGAACTTCACATCTACATTTGAAACAGGAAGAAAGTTGTATGAAATACAAGACATTTTTTACTGTGTATATACAGCAAATTAAACATTGTAGAATATTTGCTCCCTTATCACATTTTTAACCAAGTCTGTAAATGCTGCCTTCCCCAAACAAAACAAATAATTCCTTTGATCAGGAGGTAGTTTATTAGAACAAGAATAAGATAGACTTGAGAAATCATTTTAAAACTGCTAAGATTATTTTAGCCTGAAAATTCCGTTTTATCACCACTCTGACTTTTATTTTGCAGCCTCAGCTGCACTAAATAATTTCTTCAAGCTAATAAATGCTGAATTTATATGTCAGTCTTCACCTTGATCCTCCTCTCAGTGAGGTAAGTGCTGCTCTTGCAGGGTCTTGCTGGGTTGTTGCGGTTTCTCTATCCTACTGTGGGGCTTATGTATTTAAACATGCTGGTTTCTTGTATTATTAAATTCTCATTGGGTCGATGTTATTGTACAGGAGTGTTGATTTAAAGAGAAGCTTTTCTGAACAGAAAAACATCGCTGTCAGTTGCCAGCAGAAGGCAGAACAAAATATTCAACACTTCGTAGTAAATTGAATGCAATACCCTGATATTCTATCCAGCCCCAAAAGCCTAATCACTGCTACAGAGGTTAACAGCTTGAAGGRAATGCATACTTGCAATCAGTAGAAGCTGAAGCATCACATTTTTGTTTGTTTGTTTGAAGCATAGGCAAAATCTCCAGTGCCTCTGTTTCTTCAGTCTTTAAAGTATATGCATTGTGATAACAAAAGCAAAAAACGTTCTCCACAGGACTTGTTTCAGTACTCAAGATAAGTGCTATTAAGCCAAATATTTTGTTTTTCCCATGCTGTTTGTTGTGTGGTCAGTGGTTTTTTCAGTCTCTATGTTGTTTTTGTGTGTACACACTGAGAACAAAATGGTGAATTTTGTCCTGAGATTTTACATAACATGGTCTGTCACCATTCCTTATGAACTAAGAAATTAAGACCTGAAGATTTCACCACATTTTGGGTCCTAACCTGAGGTGCCTGTAACCTGAGGCTTTAGTCTTTAAACATCTTGTGCTCCACATTGTCTGTAGTTCATTACAATCCCACACAACGCTCCATCCCCTCTTTATATTTAGACATTGAGAGTCTTGGTGGACAAGATTTGCAGCAATTCAGTGCTGTCAGAGGGATTAAAAAAAAAAAAAAAAAAAGGCATTTTGTCAATGACCTATCATGTCTGATTTCCATCCAGATTGAGACAGAGGATGTATACTCTTGACATGGCTCTGATAAGGACAACTCCTACCAAGACTGAAATTCAAGATGACTCTTCAAATCATGGATCACAAAGTTTTTCAAAAGAGATCAAGTCTGACTGCACCCCATCCTCTCAAATAAAATCAAAACACCYCCACTCAAAAAACAAACCAGAAAACCAAACCAACTAAACCAACAAAAATACCAAAACCAAATTAACCAACCAATCATGAAATCCATCTAAATTTCATTCCTATGGAAAAGTGACATATATCATTCTCTTTTCATGAGCTTTTATTTTGCTTTTACAAGCTGTCCTGGCAGACCACTGTGGATACAGCTAAGGAGGCAAAAGGGCATCAAATTGCAGAACAGAGGTAATTAGACTTCAGGTGAAGGACAGTATGTACTGTAAAACAGATCACTGTTTTTGCTTATAAATATAAATTATGCATTTGCCCTGTAGCTCCAAAAACAATGACATTAAATCCTCAGCTGTCAGGTCTGATAAGTGAGGAGTGATATTAGGACAGAAGAACAAAAATAAGAGCTAAATACTGGAAAAAGGTAAGGAAGAGAGACCAAAAGACATAGTTGGAAGAGGAGATGGACAAATATTTTTTTAAGAAAAAGACCATAGGAACTCATTGCTCAGGTCAGGAACTGACTAACATGGAAGAAGAAAAGAGCTGAGTCAAGTGTTACAGGGTCCTAGGAAAAGCAAAGAATAGTCTGCTCTTGTCCATTAGCTCTCCTTTCTCTCCAATTATACTTCATGCTGCCCTTTTCAAACTAACTGAAGTCAGCAAACCATGTAAGCAAATGCTTAGGTTCATTTTTATTTCTCATTTAATAAAGATTACACATGATTGAATAAATTATGCAGCATGCTTCTGTTTCCCATACTTAAGTGTAATTCTTATCTTCTTGGCTTAACAGGAGTGTTTCAGAATTGTAACATTGAAGAATGTAGGTAGTAATTCTTGGCCTCATTGAAGCCAGTGGTAAAAGTCATCATCTTTCATGGAAATAGGATTTCTTCAGCGTGCTTAGCTTAATTTCTAGCTGTTGTTGAAATTCATGTGCATTTCAGACATTTCACTAGAATGAAAATCCATCAAACACTTTTGTAGTAAATTTTTCACACTCTAAACCTTCATTTTAAATGGAAACTTTGTAAGAAGCTACATTAAAGGCATGAAATAAAATAAAATTAAATGAAAAAAAAAGTGTGAAAAGAAATACTAGAACAGGGAAAAATGCTAAAGTATTTTAATAATTTAAAAACCTCATGAAGGCTACAGCATCATTTTCAGCCAAAATATTTCTAGAACTGGCAGCCCACAAGAACCCTGGAACACCCATGTGGAAACATGTTTTTGATTTTGGAGTAAATAGTTTTTCCTCATACACAGAAGAATTTTCTTTAAATAGCATAAGATGGCTCAAAATAGTGATGAAGCTAAGCATTTTTGTTGTGCTGCTAGAAATGAATTATACATAGTTAGAATCAAAGCTATTTTAAGCTGCATCTGAAAAGTCTAGAAAAATAAACATTTCACAAAGCAAAACTTACAAAGTGAGGCATCTCTTAATGCAGTAATTAGTAGGTTAGTTTTCCAAGTACCACTCAGCTGATCATTGTGTTTGGGCACCCAGAGATGTGAACCTGCTGACAGGGACCTTCAGATGCCATGATTACACACTCACAGACAATAAAATGTGGAAATGTGTCGGTGCTCTGTGTTATCAGAGATGTCACAGGGAGCAAAGTCCCAGAGCACGACAAAGAGATTTTTCTCAAACTACAAAAGGATCTGTGGAAGAATGGTTATTTAAATTGAAAGTTATAAACTGTTCCTAATCTGTATTGTTCTGCTGCCACTTGTAGCTAACATTAGGAGTGACTTTCAACACTTTGTGTATACCCTGTGGTTGAGGAGAATAATTAAAAGTCTTAAAGGCAAAAGTTTGGGTTTTTTTCCAGAAATAAAATCCAACAACAGAACGAGCAAAGCTCATGAGTCTAGCTAGTCTGTTCTTTGGATTTTCAGCTTCAAACACATAAAAGAAAAGCACCTATCTCACTCATCTTTCCTGTCATTAACCTTTTGTACTCTGCACATGTTGGGTATGAAAGGCTTCTCCCAGCCTTGAATACTGCCATTTTCTCTCACTACAAGAGGTACAGCAAATCAATGAGTAATATCTGCCTTATCACTGAACAGCAATATCAGTCACTGAATCTTATTTTTCATCTTTAAAATGATCTGATTTCTATACCATGCTTTTCCTGGAGGTGAAATTATACACTTCTAGTTTTATATGTTTGTTTTTTTTTTTTTTCTGCACAGTTGCATGTGAAATGCTCTCTTGGMTTCTATAAGAATGTTTGATCACAAGCTTCCCAACCCCATGCTAGAAAACACTAAGAGAAAGCTAATGATAGTGATTAGAGGTAGGATGAAATGCACATGAAGGATGGTGAAAAGGTTGCCTATAAAATTCTATGCATTATAAATGATAATAGGAAAGTATTTTATAATAATTTAAATAAAATATTTTATAATAAAATTTATAATAGAATTTATAATAAAATGGGGGGGGAAGAGTACTGTGAAGAAAGGCATACTGGGAGCTTCTTTTCTTGTAAAAGAAAATATCATATTCTACTGAAATTAAAGTTGTCAGATTAGAAATCTATGACAACTCATTTTTGATAGGACATAAATATTCACCAGCATTGTTAGTCAGAGGAAGTTCCAAGAGTGTGGAAAATCAAAAACTCTTCACATATTTACATATGTATTTCAAGATTGTCCAGATTAAAATTTAACATTAGAGTTTTGGAAGATATTTCAAATTACTGGTTTAATATATCTAAATATAGATCACTTCCATTACTTAAGGAAGATTTAGTTACATTATTTATCTCTTAGCAGGATTTTGCTGACCATTCTTGTCAGAAAATAAAGTTTTTTAAAACACATGGTTGTTAAAACACATGGTGCCAGCACATTCAGTTGTGTGACAGAAAGCTGGAGAAGCACAGAGGGGCCACAGCAGGGCTGGGGGGAGCACTAATGTTCTAACCAGAGAAGTAAGACACAGCTCCTCCCTAGCAGGGGTGACCCAGGAGATTGCCAGCCCCTGGGATGAGTCAGTGGAAAGGGTCTCCAGAGAACTTTTGGAATGAGGGAGGGTTACTGCCTATGGGGCTCATTATAGGAAGTGCCATTTGGGGATCTCATTTGCACCTGAGAATGTAAAATGGGATGTTTAAGGGAAGGATCAAAGGCAGGAAAAAGCAGAAATCATGGCAGTTTGGGGAAGAAAACACAGAGGAACAGAGAAAAAGAGAGAGAAGGAAGGCAAAAGGTATGTGCAAACAGGTTGCYGGTCAGCACATTTGYGTGGTCAYGCCCTGTGYYTGATCACTGCAGTCTGTCCTGTCTTCTCTTCCTGTTTTTCTGGGTGAGGAACCGCTTATCCTGTGAGCATCTGTGTGTTATGTGCCAGCACCTAAATGGRGATCACGGGTCGGAATGTCCCTGCCCAGCTGGAGAGGCTGGAGTGCATGTGCGTTATGTGGTTGTGTTATCTCCATATGGGATTGCTTGTGAATACCAAACTAAGCTCAGCAGTGGATGGGATGAGGCTTGGGAATGTGGCATTGCAGTGGCCACAAGTCTGCGCTGGACACTGGAGAGAAAAGAGGGTTTGGGAGGAAGTAGGAGATCCAAGCCAGACTGGAGAGACTGGTCCAGGGTCAGCTACCAGGAAGATCCATTTGAATCTGTGAGCTTGTGAGTCAGCCACAAAGCAGCCCACTGTGGAGCAGAGGTGGGCACACAGAGCAGTGGCATGCCTCTGTTGAGCTCTGTGGTTTCATGACCATTAGCAGATTCAGCAGCAGATTTCACAACAGCAGTAGAAAACACAAAATAAAGATAATTTTCTCCCATGATGTTCTGTATAAACACTGGCCAACAAGAAAAATATGCAGTTGATCATAATGATTGCAATCTTCTTTGGCATAAAAATATTAAATGGTCTTTTCCAGCTACTGTATCTTTATATTCTTATGGTGACTTATCCTTTGGATGTTACTACTTTTTAGAACATTTTCAGTTTCATAATGTTTTACTAACATCAAAAACACTGTAATTGTTGCTGAAAATAAACCTGTATTCACCCCTTGGTGTTGCTTTCATTTATGATCTCTGTACCCATCTATGACATTCTGAATCTCTTCATGGCATAAATTAGCAATATAATTGTAAAAACTGAAAGCTGCTCTGGAGCTTTTCAGAGGAGATCACATTTACTTTACAGTTGCTTGTTAATTGCTTTAGTGCCTAAGGATGTACAACATATGTCCTGCAAAGAGACACCCATATGGTTGTACAGTGTATGTCCTGGCACTCTGTTGCCACAGACTAGAAAACAGACTTCTGTTTAAAATGCATGRCCCATTGCATGATTGAAGGTGTGACATGTAAAGGATTATAACTGACAACATTGAAGCCCTACACCTGTCACAGTGCTGTGTTAGGAGGATATGTATGTTGTTTTCCTGAGTGGGGGGGAGAAGATTGCCTCCAGTGAAGAAACAATTAAAAGATATTTTAGAATTTCATACAGAGGAGATTTTATTTCTCAATTGTGTGATTTATTTCTGTCAGCATAACTCAGCTATAGCTCAATTTTGATTCAAAAGCTAAAAAGTTAAAGAAATCAGTAGAGGAAAAAAATATAAGGGCATGAACTGGCCACATGGAACCACATTTTGAAAGGTCATTAAGAATTTAAAGCAGAAGAGAGGTGATCAAGAATGTCTCTTACATTATTAGAGGCCTAAACACTTTGAATAGCCTAGATTTTAGCCTTGCCTTTTTCTGGTATTATGACATACTTGAATATTTGAAAAAATGCAAGAATATGCATTACCCTCAGAAACACAAGAGTCATTGTGGGTGGCTCTCTTAAACCAAGTCAAACCTGTCTAAAACAAAAAAATAGTTTTGCTTTAGGACTTGCACTGTATTGAGCAAGGCTCATTCTCCTTGGCTTCAGCTTTCTCAGTGAAGTATTCAGGTAAGAAACTAGTCTAAGGGAAAGATTAGTCTCACCTAATTTTAGCAATTTAAAGTATAGTATTACTAGAGCCTGAGGTGATTATCTAAGCGTCCATTGCACAACTGCAGAGAGTTAAGCACTTCTAGAGTGTGTCTTAGAGATCTTTCCCAGAGTAGAAGAAATCATCCTGTGGAGATACTCAGCTTTATTCATTGACTGATGAGATACTTAAGGAAGGGATTTCTCTTGTCTACATTTAGACAGCAAATTTACAACACTGGTGCTTCTAAATAGTTAACAAAAAGTGAAATACAAGACTTATGACTTAGTGAGTCATCTTATCTGAAACCTGAGTCATGTTTCAGTGATGCCTTTCTTTCTCCATTGACTACAGGGGAAGCGTAGGAGTACTCCTACACTGAAATAATCTCCTACCTCAGGTGTCCAATTTAAATGGTTAGATTATATGAGATTAATTAAGGTTTATGTGACAATTGACAGCAACCTGAGTACTTTGCTGGAGTACCTCTTTCTCCTGAAGGGTATGGTTATCTTCTACATTGTGATCCTTTCTGGGTTTTTGCTCCTGAAGAGAAATAAGAATGACAGAATTACTTCCTTCTGCTTAATTTTACCCATTAATGTAAATTTTCTGAGGTGTCTTATAACTGTAACAAATTAATCCTATTACTTTCCTATTAATTTGAAGTGAGGCTGGGTAGCTAAAAGTCACAAACAATGTGACACTACCTAAGGGTGCAGTAGTGAAGAAAGCCATTTCCAAATTCTCCAGCTGATCCAGAAAAATATATAATATTTTCCTATTGTGCTTTTGTCCATAGTAATTTGCTAATTGAAGAGCTGGAGCACATTTGAATTAAAAAGGTTTCTTCTAAAAATATATTTTTAAATGCCATGCAGAAAATTTAATTACTCCAAAACATTTTTGTCTTCAGTTTCCAGAACTTTAACGATACCAATTATGATAAAATTCAGAGAACTGTGTCAGAAAAGACAAGTCAAAAAGGAGTCAATTCGAGAGCAATGAGTTAAATCATCAAATAATTGTCTTCTTAATGTCTTTTGATTTCTTTCTATATATATGCTTATTAGAATTAACAAACTCTTCAGCTTTATTCAGAGGCTCTACATCAAAATGCATTTCAATCTTTAAAAATATGCTCATAACTAATCATAGGTTATATAAATGTTTTGATAATTACAAAGAATAATGTCATGGTCATTATGCTATTCTTGTCTTGGAATTTTTCCTCTTTCACACTTAGAAAAGACAAAAGAATGTTTCTTTACTGTTTATTGCTTTCACAAAGCATCTCTCTTAATTTCCTGTTACGTGTGAAAGCATTATTTTCCCTTCAGGAAGCCTCCTTTTTTTCTAGGTTCAGTCATTTACAGAAGTACTATCTTTCTGTTAAAAACTTTTTTCCTTATTTTCCACTTCATGCAATTTGTGAAGCCTTTCTCAGATGATGCCACTAAAATAAATTATTTAGCAGATTTCATAGGAATTCATACCAAGAACATTCTCTTAAAAATGCTCAGAGAAAGCTTCTTGTATGAGCAGATTATTTCATCACTGCATTACTGAATTCTTGCACTTCACTCTGAGCCATATGGTAATACCTACTGCTAGACATAAGGTTTGTAGGAATCTCATCTCTCAGTAAGGATGCTAGAAGCACATGGGGTTCAATGTTTGTTGGATCAACACTTAGCTGGTGCAAAGCAAACTATCCTTAAAGCATTCCTGTTGGGCAAGCTGCTGTCACCAAACAACCTTTGCTGGGCATTGGACTTAAATGGTGGGGAAACCCATCTCCTTCTTTTTATCCCAATGGCCACCTGCACAAAGAATTTGAAGAAAAGAGGTGACTTGAATTAAGTATATTTTTTTAAAATATATTTTATTTACAAAGATTTCCTGCAAAATGCAACTTAATCAAATTTACAAAGCAAGGTCTTCTTTGATCCCTGCAATGCAGTCATAATATCAGTTTTAAAGCCTCTGAATTCAGCACTTGTGATTGTATCTGTTTTAGTAGGAAAACAGATTCTCAGTCCATCAGCTGTGAAAGCCTGGCAGTATTGCAGACTAACATTTTTGGCAAGGTTCACTGTAAAGAGCAAAGCAGGGTTTCACAACTGCTGGCTCCAAGGAAAGCCAGCAGTAAACAAAACAAACTTCACTCACTTAATACATATTTTTTTAAGATTTGAACTAAAGAACAGTAAATTACAGATATCACAAAGTTTCAATGGCATGGCAATGACTGGCAATGACAATGCACAGCAATGACTAATTTGCAATGCATATGCATTCAGAATGGCAAATTTTACCTTGAAGGCCACAAATAGGGGGGCAGTTTACTTGAGAAAAAAATAGTGTAATTTAGTACAAGTAAGCAATTTAGTTTCAAAACTGGTCTTGGGTGGTTTTCAGGAGCAAAATTCTGCATATATGACTGGAGTGCCAAAGGAACAGAAAAGGGGAACTTTTTTTCAAAATTGTTTTGACTGATTTAAAGCAAATACACACATATATAAACATATCCATGTAAACATATGTATATAGGTACTTTTATGCTTAATGAAGACTGGTTTAATGAAAAAAGTCAGGAATAAATTTGTCATCCACAATATTTTTCTTTTTTTTTCCTTATCTAGTTTTTATTTATGGAATCCAAGATACATTGGACTATCCATATTTTATTCTCATTTTTCTAAACCTAATCTTAAACTTAAGTTTTAGTTATATTTTTTGAGGTGTTATTAATAGATTACAATCTACTACTTAAGTTAAAATTTGCCGCTAAGCTTAATTATCTGGTAGATTAGAATGATAAAGGATGTAAAACTACACATGATGCTTGTAGAAGTTTAAGTTAGCTTAAAGGGGAAAATATACTGTTGTCAATTAAACACATTAAAATTGTGTAAGTGTAGAATTGAATTTTTAAATAATTAGCAGCAAGAAATTTTGTGATAGGAGGAAAAAAATAGTCATTTTATACAGCAAGACATAAAGTTGAAGATGATGTATTTGTGATTTTGAGCAAGTTTTGATTTATAAACATACCTAGATATAACTTTAATTAGGTAGACCTACATAAACCAATGGGACTACCCCTCTAAAYTATGCAGGTGCTTAATCTCTGTATAGTCTCCTAGGAATGAGAAATATTTTAGTTTTGAAACAAAGTTAGATCCCTGCTTTATTTATATCTTGAGACACAGCTAAAGTAATTCATGGTAACCCACATGATGCTTTGGTGAACATACACTAAACCCTGCTAATATTTACTATATAGCTTCAACTGTATTTTTGTTTATGTAATTACATATTTTGTTCATGGTTTCATAACTTTTCAATAAAGACTTTATATTCCATTTAATCTTTTAATTCTGAGTATGTTTCTTGTTTTGGTTTTTTTTTTCCCTAGGAAATCAAGTATAATTTTTTGCAAGTTTATCTCAGATTATGAGCTTGCAAAATAAACAATGTGAAGATATATATATTGTTCCATTTTCTTCAAAGAATTAGTTTCATAAAGTCAGCAATCAGTGGATTATGGATGATACCTCTAGAAGTTATCTAGTCCCTCTGCTCAAGGATGGTCAGCTAGAGCAGTTAGCCTGGGAATGTGCGCAATCTAGTTTTTAATGTCTCCAAAGATGGAAACTTCACAACCTTTCTGGGCAACTTGCTCCAGTGTTTGATAATCATTACAATGAAAAAAAGGTATTTTTCTCCATTTAAATGATTTTTTTCTGCTTTATTTTTGCCTGTTGCCTCCTGTCCATTCACTGAGAAGTACTTGACCCCATACTCTATTTTCATTCTAAATCTTTTCAGTATATTTATGCACACTGATAAGGTTCCCTGAGCTCATCCTCCTCCAGGCTGCACAGTTTCAGCCCTCTCGTCCTCTCCTTATGTGACAGATCGTCCAAGCCCCTAATCATATCCATGGGCCTTCTCTGGTCTTGGTCCAGTATGTCCACATCTCTCCCATCACAAGGAGCCTGGTCTCAGCCCTCCAGATGGGGTAAAGTGGAAGGATCATCTACCTTACCCAGCTGTCAACTCTCATTCTTGTGGACTCCAGGATGTTGTCAGACCTCTCTTGCAATAAGACAGTGCCATTGCTGACTCAGGATCAACTTCTTACTCTCCAGAGCCCCAGATCCTTTTCTGCAAAGAAGCTTTTGGCCAGCTGGCCCCCAGCATGAAGTGATGAAGTCCTGAATTTCTTGTGTTCTGTGAATGCTCTGGGAGTTCTCAGGATGGTTAAAGACCCCCACGAGGACCCAGACTTGTGAATGTGAGGCTTCTTTCAGTTGTCTGAAGAAGGCCTCATCTACTTCTTCCTGATCAGACAGGTTCTAACAAACAGCTTTCACTGATTCTATTCTGTTGGCTAATCCGGACCGCACTTCCACAGGCAGAATTTGGTGCATTTCAATTGCTTGCTCATGTGAAGGGTGTGCATTAGGGTACAGGCACTTCAGATGGGCTCTATTCATCCCAATTTCCTGACAAAAGTGCAAAAACATTTCCTTTGTGTGTAGCACTTGGGATGGCCCGCTTTTCAGTGTTGTTTTTTGATTAAGAGGTCTCTCTTGTCCACAGTGGCACCCTTTGATTGCCAACCCTGTTCACCCCTTTCTTACTGAACTGGACATCATCATCTCTCTCGCTTTCATTCCCAATTTAAAACTCTCTTCCCCAGGTAGGCCAGACTATTGGCAAAGTTGCTTTCACCTCACTTGGTCCAATAGATCCCTTCTCTTTAAAGCAGTCCTTAGTTCGATAGATCCCTTCTCTTTGAAGCACACTTTGGTCCTCAGACATGTGTAAACAAAGTCCCTGATGTCAACATGAGTTGTATTTTCTGTAGTTATAGATCTACAGATGAGGCAGGAGTCTCACAGAAGATCCAATCAATTAAATATCTAGAGTAATGAACAATAACCAGCCACCAACATCCCCACACATAAGCTTATGGACTACAATTCGCACTGTAAGAAAGAATCACAATTTATGTTATCTGTGCAATTGGTTCTCTGCTCTAACACCAGGTCTGTAAGACTAGAATCATTTAATGGTTTGAAGACTGAAGCAAATAAGTGGAAGATTGCATATGTGGAACCAAAAATGTAAATCAGGTTCTTAGGAACAAGTAGCTCCTGTTCCCAAAATATATTATAATTTTAAACAGTTCTGAAATTTTATCACTAATGCAGATTACTTTGCCATTCCCAATCCATAAAAATGTGAATAGCAAGGAAAAACCTAGATAATACCCACACTATTTAAAGTCTCTTTTTTAAAATGTGTAATCAGAAACCGCGTGTATCCATGCACAGTCCATAAACATTGTATTGAATAGAGTTTCATTTTGACACTATTTATCATTCTCTTCTCATATACTCCTAAAGGTGGACTACAGCTCCTTGGAGGACCTTGAAATCACAATGCAATGCAGTAGATTGTTGGTGAGTTATTGTTTGATCCACAGACTTATTTCCTTTTGTATTCTAGGAGTCTAAAGCAAATTATCTCATCCAGGTAAAGCATGTGATGGTTTTGTTTTGTTTTTTCTTCTTTTAAATTCTCACAGGCATACGAGTTAATGGATTCGAAAATGTTGGAAGTATCTTCACAAGAATTACTTTTCAATTAAACATAAAATCATACACCTACATTTTAATCAAGCAATCCTGTTATATTCTTAATAAAGAATTCCTGTCCTTCAGATGTAACCATTCCTTCAAAACTCACTGGCATATTCTACAAGGTTTATTGAAATTACATTGGGTTTCCCCATAGTGCAAATAGAAGGCAGACATATTAAATTTTCAGGAATTGTCTTTTCAAAGCTTAACTCCAGTAGAGGAACCTCAAGTCTCTTTCTGTCTGCTTATCTCTCACACAGTGTATTTCAAACCAAAGATTTCAAAGGTTAAGAATCGGTATTGATCCATGGCCATTCCTTATGGATAACACTTTTCCTTAGTGAGGAATATTATTCATGATATTAAACAGAAGTGGAAGACCTTTGTGAAAAAAACAGATTGTCTTGTTGTGATCACTAGACAGAGAAACAACAGTAGAACATTCAACTGTGTTTCTTCAGTAACACCGCATGTGCATGGCAGTTTTGGAAAAAGTATGTTTGGACTGTATTCTGTCTCTGGTGATCTTAAATAGTTTTGGCTCTGGAGGTCTTCATTGAAAAATTGAACTTATTATCAAATAAAAAATTTCCCACACAGTAAACAGGTAAAAGAAAGGGAATTTGGGTTAAGCAAGTAAACACTCTACCATTCAAAGAACATAATAAATCTGTCACAAGGGGAAAATTTCCCAATTAAGATAAATAGTTTGTTCATGCAAACCTCTCAAGACTTGAAATAAGTAATTAGCTCAAAATTGAAAACATAAAGTAGTAGGAAATCAAATGAAAAACACGCAAAAAAAAGAATTTTCCTGAAATCAAGGGGCTAACAGTAATCCCACAGAAAAATACTTTATATTTCACTACATCTAAGAATCATACTATAAGTTAAGTACTCCCTCATCTTATACAAAATTTATGGATAATCACTGAACAAATTGAGGAAAATTGCTCATGGTCTAGGGAACAGTAGTTTCTCTAAACTAAATGTGAATCCTGCAGCATGGAAAAAAAACAGCATAAGAGTTGGAAATCTGAGGGAATTGCACTACTTTCATATTATATATGAATAATGTATACATAACTGTGATACAGTAGAATCTACCAAAATCTATTCATTGTTTAGTCAAACTGTTAGTCTAAGCCAAATCTTAAGAAAATTGCACATAACATCAGACAACTGTAACAGAACATATGATATTGTGAACTTACAGCAAAGGCTGTAATAAGACCAATTATCCAAAAGTAAAACTAGTAAACAGCAATTTGCATCTAAAAATTCCCAAGTACTATATAATCATTTACAGAACATTCAGCTAAAAGACAAACCGTTTGAACAAAGCATTAAAGTTTTAATTTTAGGAATAGCTCAGAGGACAAATAAAACCATACATTGAAATGTTATTGTACTTTGAAAAGAGATTTTTAAGAAATAAGTTTATAATTCCCAATATTTGCATAAATTGTTCAAACTTGAATTTGAGCACTTTTTAGAGCATCAGAGACAATATTCCTCTGGGAAATGGACAAAAAGCTTAATAGTGTAATTGTGAAATGCATCAAGTTACAAGTGAACATCAGCACTGAAGAAGGTTTTGTCTAAGGGTCAAAGCTTTCACAGGTGATAGTGATGGAAGATGAAGAAAGAATCCAGTCTTATTTTTCCAGACTGTCTTGATTTGTCTGAGGTACCAGTTAGGGGGATTTCATGGTTTTCATGAAAATTTAAGTTATTTTACAAGGAAGCAGGAAGCCCAAATAAGTACTAAACTGCACAATTCCATTTTTAAGTTCATGACATACCTATAAAGTCCTTTAGTGAAAAGCAATCTCAGTCCATTCTTCTCAAAGACAACATTTGAGCTTAGACAGACAGAGTAACAGTGAGGAACACAGGAGCTAAAGATATTCTTTTCAAGGGTGTCTGAGTCCTAAAGACCACAGAGACGTTTAAAGACATTGGTCAAGTCAGGGAGCAAAGAAAGAGGTTATGATTGTAGAAGAAATTCCTTTCCAGCTGAAAGATAATAAAATATCTTTGGCTAGATAAGAAATAAGTTAACGAAAACAAATAACCAATCACAACAAAACACAAAACAACAAGAAAACCCCTATCCAACCCCCCTTCATTCCACAAACTAATAATAACACACCTAAAAAAAAATTAATTGCAATCCTCAAATGCAAACCACTAATAATGTTATCAAATGTAATACACGCATCAAGTAAAACAATATGAGTACAGTAGCACTATCAGTACGGTATGGTAGTATTGATACTGGGCCCCATTTTTATCAAGCATTTTCATCAGTTACTTGCACGATCAAACAAAATGCATCCTATGAATTATTTTAATTAAGAGAACAGTTTACATGAAAATTATGAGAGCCTTAGTCTAAAATTACCCTGAGAAATCTGTGGTCTGCACTCTGGAACGCCACTGAAGTTTTCAAGATTCTGCATTTAGCACAGCAAATCCCATGTATCTGTGCATATTTGAGAAGGAGACTGTCTGAGGAGATTGCTGAAAATGGCCTGACAGATAAGGTGACCTCCAGGTTGAGTGTCATAAAGCAAGGACACACTCTCATTGCGAGAGAGGCAAATCACACTCTGGGCTATGTTAGGAGGCACATTGCCAGCAGATTGAGAAAATAGATAGTCACACTAATTTGTCACTGGTGAAATGCCATCTAAAAGAAATGTGCCTAGATCTGCCCCAGTCCCATGTTCGATTTGGCTTCTGGAAAAGGGAAAGGACCCAATAGTAGCCTGCAAAGGCTATTAGGGTGTTAGATCCCATAGGCTAGAAGGAGAGGTTGTGGAAGTTTGACTTTCCTTTAAAAGGTAACATAGTGACTCCCTAGAACAGCTTAAAGGACTAATATTAGTTACTAATATGAGGGAGTTAAGGTCTTTGTATTAACATGTAACAAATTTTTGATAGAACAATGGGAAAAATTCACTTTAGTGAACCTCAGAAATGCAGATGGGATATTAGGAAACACTTTTCTTTAGTTAGTAGAGCACCAAAAAAAAAATAAAAATAATGAAGCAAAATTCTTGGTTTGACGAGGAAAAACTTACCAGGAAAAATTATAGTTGAAACGAATCTATTGTTCACGCTGTCATTTAATGGTTTGAGACATTACTTAAATATATTTAAGCTACAGGAAAAAAAAAGCTTTCTACTGGAGAGTTCTTTCAGAGGTTACTTTGAAAATGATAACCTAGTACTTGCCATGCTGCAAGTTCTGATTTCAGGTTTAGGGTTGGTTAAAATGCCTTCTCCATGATGCAGCTGTGAAGGGATTCAAATGTAACAGCACTTTCAGAAGAGGGTACCTAAATGTTAAATAATAATTTAAAAAAAAAAAAACAAACCGAAAAAAACCTGCAAACCTAGGCTTAATGTGAGCATATCCCTCACAATGACTTTAGAATAGAGATTTTTGAGTAAGAAAAAGTAAAAACAAAAATATTCATGACCAAGGATTTGTTCCCCTTTTACTTTCTTTTACCATTTCAGAAGATATACCATCATTTGAGAAACGTTTTCTAAGTTAAAAAAATTCCAAAGTTTTCTTTAGGTTTACAGAAAAATGCTTTGAATTCAAATTCATGATTATGTGAATACAGAATCATCAATCTTCTGGGTTTTTTTGCCACCTTGTATGACAAGGAAATTGTACAGCTTTGGAAATTTCTTTACTCAAAGTAATTTTCAATGTTCATTTGTTCTCAATTCCATTCAGAAGGTTCTATCCTTCAGAGTATTATAGAATACAATATCTGAAAAATTCAGTGGACAACTCTCCGCTTCCTAGGTGCTGTTTTTGAATATAATAGACTTTAAAAGTTGAATGAGCGTTACCCATCACAATATCTGAAAAAAATAAATCAGATCTGGTAAGAAGTCAGAAAAACCTAAATATTAATAATACTAAGTATCTTGCCTATTTACATGTGAATGAGCATATCAAGAGCCTCCAGGTATGGACATGCACAAGTCAGTGTGGATAGTTCTTCTGGATTGAAGATTGATTGCTCCATATGCACAGAAATTGCTGCAAAAGGACTAACTTGATGCAAAACTGTGCCATCTCCACTGAGGCTTATCAGTTCAAGTGCAGTACTGTGCAACCAACCAGAGCCATCTCAGATACTCTTCATTGGATGTTGAGATTGGGATTGAGGTCAAGCATAGAGAAGCATTGCCATTTATTCCACAAACTGTTGTCCCAGCTGAGTTCACTAACTGATTACAAAGAGTATCTCTCCTCTTTCCCATCTGTTTCTRGTATCTGCTATGCAGCAGTGACTAACAGCTGAAAGGCAGTTAGGAACAGATGCAATTTTTTCACCATTAAAATTCATGATAAAAGCAAGCCAACCCAATGTGCCAAAAGTCTGGCTCCATGTCCAATGAGTGTTTCAAGACAATAGTTTGGGTCCAAATACATAAAAACATATCATGCTCTGGATCAGGCTTAGCATAAAATGTAGTATATGTTGTGTATATTTAAGGAGCCAGATGCAGCCTGCAGTGCTGAGCCAGATCTAATATGTTGAATCTATAAAGCCACAAATTGGGTGGGAAGTAAGAAAAGTTAGAAATACAATGAACATATGTATTGCATCACCTTCTCTTTTTGTCTCACCAGTTGTATCAAAGCTACAAGATCATGAGTAGTTCAGGGACTGAATTTATTTTATTTCTTAAGAAAGTTAACTAGATTCCCTGTGATATATCTAACATCTTTGTCATTTGCATGAGAAAAACAAGAATTCTTCAGCATATTGTGATAGTATCTGTTACTCTCCTGGATATATCTGTTTCCATGTTGGAGACTGTAGTCTTAAGACACCTCTGTTGTCTAGATAAATAAAACCAGTTGTAAGGCTCCCATAAAATGTAATTTCTACTATAATTTGATTATATTATTATGCAAACATTTCTGGAGAATATCTTATTCTATAATTTTCTTTCCTAATTACTAGCTTTTACTTCAAGAAAAGTCTCGAAAACTAAGTCTACCAAATCCCTAGCAGTTTACCTAGAAGAAGATCAAAATACATTTTAAAAATGTGAGTTTGACACTATTAAATTAAGCTCTGCTTGAATATTTCTACTCTATTTATTCATGTCTTTATTATTTGAATTTAGAACATTAATGATATCTTAAAAAACAATCCTTAAGAAAAAACAAATGTGAAGCAATTACGCTCCCTCAGAACAGGTAAGCTCACAGCTCTTCAAGCCCTTTGTTTTTAATCACATTGCTAAAAAGAGTGTCATGCAATAGAACGAATAAATTTGAAAGGTTTTTTCTATATTTAAAATACTAAGGTTAGTATGCTAATGTTATTTGCTGTAAGATGCTCAAAGTTTGTGTGTGCTAGCAAGTTTTGTAGGGAGAACATAAGCTTCATTATTGCTAATTTTGAATACGAATGCTTCACATAAAGCTTTTACAAGATACTGTGGCTCTATGGGGTTAAAATGAACTGAGTACAAAATAAATGAGAAATATGAACTACTTTTGTACATATGATGCTACAATTTTTTACTACATAGCTGTGAATTTATTGAAACACTTGAAAAAAAAGTCTTTTTTCATTGGAGGGCTATGAATTACATAGATTGCAAGTAATGAAATGTGATAGACCATTCATGCTTTTGATAGTAAGGATTCTAGGTAAGTGAGAAGAAACAAGTGCCAGACTTTTCCCCTTGTGTTTCAGATTCTTTGATCTCAATAAGTGGTGCAATACTATAAAAAATCAGAGAAGAAAAAGATAGCTGATAGCCACATTTGGGAAATGGTGCTTTTGACTACAGCAATTTTTCTTGAGCTCTCCATGGAGTTTGTATTTACACCAAATGTCTAGAACACAACACCCTCTTGCTACTGCCCCTGTCATATTAGGCCATTCATATGCACAGATCAGCATCCCTTAGTGGCATATCTGGCCATACATTTGACAAAATGCTTGTTTATTATGGACTAAATCCAGCTCTGACTGAAATAAGTGGAAAGACTCATGTGGATTTAAGTAAGAGTTGGTTCAGATGACTTTTGAGCACTAAGATTTATGGCATCCTTAACATTTCATTTCCTCAATTTTAAGCATTTGGGTTTTGTAAATGACGTGCTGGATAAATACACTGTTGTCACTTAGCAGATTTAACTGGTGTGTGAAAAGAAATCTTTTGCTTTCAGATTAACTGAGGGATGGTGGATTATGGTCTGTTACTCAGATGGCATAAACTTGCATAGATCCATGAATCTCAACTGGCTTCTAAATATCTGATCTTTCAGCAAATGGAATTCAAGAATAAAGTTTATATTTCTTTGAATACAACATGTATGGAGCTGCAGATTAATTACCTGAAGATATAGCTGGAGCAAGAAAATAGAGATTACAGGCTTTCTAGCTAAAATACCTATTATTCAATCCAAAATTTTCTTCTCTAAAGCAGAGAAATCACAGAATATATGTAGGGAGTGTTAACAGCTTGCATGGGAATAAAACGCTACGTCTTTAGCTGTCTTGAGAAAAAAAAGATTAAAATGTAGAATTGATAATACAAGTAGCTTACAATTATAAACATTATTAATACTGTAACTTTTGCAAACCTACCAATCCTATGCTGTTGAGTAGAAAGTGACAGTCTCACTGACCAACGTATGTTTGACACAAATGTATGCACTAGTTGCTAAAATAGATAAAAGAAGCTTATCCCACAATAAAGTCCTTCTTTCTTTCTGTTTTTTCACCCACTTTTTGTGTGTTTTGTATCTATTCTTTTATGTCGGCTGTCTAGCCAACAGCAACAAATATACATTACAGAATAATTTTGTGAAATTAATGAAAAACTAGTGTTTATCACAGAAACATTTTAAACTTTTGGCTAATATCTGAATTGAATGATTCTTATAGATTTTAATACTYAAATGTTAGAGCAATATTGATTAGATTCTGTGTTGTTTTCTTCATTCCAGAAAGACAATAGTATGTTTTTCTAGTATGTTTATATAGTATGTCCCTACTATATAAACCAGTAAAATAAAATCATTGTAATAATTTCCATTCAAAACTAAGGTTTTTAAGGTATTGAAGTCTAAAATGTGGTTTTGCAAGTCTAGTAGGAAATCTGCCTGAAAAAAAGTTTTCATCATAATAGTTTCAACACCTTTTGAGTTATGGGTCATTAAACAGTATAAAAACACTTGCTTTATTACTTTTTTTTTTCGTATAAAAGCCCATTTAAAAAGAAAAGTGGGTGTGGCATGTAGCTGTTTCATCATCAGGATTAGGACCCTTCTGCCTCCCTTGCTAGTGGCACAATAGAGAGAACCTAAAGAAGCTGATGTGACSTATTAGAGTGTAACAAAGTTAGTGGCTGGGCTCAGTAAGATAAGATTTCCTTGAAAGATTGAATCAACCAGTCCAGCAATATTTYTACTTTTTACTTTTTTACTTTTACTTTACTTTTACAAAATACTTTCTGAGATTAACTATTTGAATAATGCTTATTTAGATTTTTTTTTTTAAAGTATTGTGCCTGTACGGTTTAGATGTAATTAAATTAACAGTGTATTCTAAAAAAAAAAAAAAAAAAAGTCATGATTTTGACTCACCTATTTCATAAGGAGCTGTGATTTAACATAAGCTAGTTGCAGAATTACATCATCAACATATGCATACTTCAGATTATAGGATCAGTTGTCAATTATTTCTGTGTTTTATTCWCTTCTTCCTTTTTAAAGAGACAGTTTAATCACGACAGAAAACTGTGAATAACAGTTACTATAATAGATAATATCAAGGGCTTGAGTCTGTTTCCACAGAACTTGGCAGAAGTTTCCTTATGGACATCAGCAGAAGCAGGGACAGCTGCTAGGGTAGCCACATACATTAATTTAATTTTTCATAGGGACACATCCAATTCTCACTGATTTGAGATGAGRCAGCTGCCTAACTTCTCAAGTTGTAGGGAAAAATGTTATAAAACATTTACATATGTCTTTCTACCCTCAGTTTTATTACCTGTACAATCTGATATAGCAAAATCAGGAGCTGAGGATTGGTGTTTATCTTTTTTGTCTTGAAGTAGGGTGTCACATTTTGTAAATTATCTATTGAATTGTAAAGCTGCAGGCAATTTTCTATATAGTGGGGTAAAAATTTAGTCAGTTTTGGTGTACACAGAAATGGAAGAAAGGAATGTATTYGACTCTTGCATATGATTAGCACAGCCATCTGTTTCACCTACCTGCATAATTGTCAGCTAATCAATTGCTAATTGCAAGTGTCCAGTTGCTTAACAGCATTGTACCTGCAATTGCAATTCATTATCCTAAATGCTTTACAGATCTTCAGACCCTGAATTATTTATTTCCACGAGAAACCAATGAAAGGAAGATGTCAAAGAAAGCAAGAAATAGAGATACAGGTGAGAATGGAGGAGGGTAGGGAATAGAGATGTGGGTAACTCTAAGATGCAGACAAGATAAAGAACAGTAAGTAAATCACAGTGGCATAGGCATTTTTATGGTGCATTGATGGAACAGGGACGTGATGGAGAAGGTGATAGGTGGAAACTGGCAGAGTAAAGCAAGCTTCTAGTAAGAGTAGACAAAAAAGTTGAGGGGTTATTGAAAGAGGAATTAGGAAATGGCACACAGGGAGAAGGCTGCAGAATCAAGATGCAATGAATGTGGTCAGTGCTGTTCAGATTGTCAATGTAGATATCACAATTACTTCTAATAGCAATTCCTTCATTATCCTGAATTATAGATTTACTTTTCAAAGTCTTTGGTAGATGGCTTATCATGATGTAACAATATATTTCCCTGGTATTATAAGACCAATGACCTTTGTGCCTCCAAAATATGAACTTGACAGGTGCCATTATCTCAGCAATCTCTTGAGATGAGATTCTGACCTGTTCCAAGAAGAATTTTGACATTCACTCTTAAAGTAAAAGAAAGTAAAAAGTAGAGRGAATAAAATGAAATTTATTCTCTGCCTCACTTTTAAAATGCATTATTATTTTGAAAAATATAGCTTATGAAAAAATAATACATCTGTGATTATTCTGGTATAATACATTTGTGTATTACAAGAGATGTAATTTTCTTTATCCCACCTCTTTTTTCTCAGCAATTTGCTCAGGAGGGATAATTTTAACAGGAGGGATAATGGAAAGAGAAAAGGTCTGTGTTAAGTTCATCAGAAAGATAGTGGATGAATATTTAAAGAAAATCCAGGATGAAAATGTTATGTTTTATATAAATTGTTAAAAAAAAAACAACTGATCCACCAGGCTTCAATACAAAGAAAAAGAAATTCTAGTAAAGCAATGAAATAGTCTCATACTCTTAGCAGTTTTATCAGATTTTTTATGATATTTCCATTACTTTGGAGATAATCCATGAAGCACTCTTCTGATTAAGAATTTATTTGTACTTATTTGTATTAATATCTGTTCCATGGTAAAAGGCATGAAATAATTGTATCATGTATACAGTCACCTCATTGACCAGCTTAAGCTTAAAACAAGAGGTTGTAGACTCTATGAAGTGTGTCAAAAAGGTTTAATGGAATCACTGAATTATTGAAGTTGGAAAAGACCTTTAAGATCATCGAGTCCAACTGCCAACCTAATATCATCACCATGTTCAACCCTAAAACTTGTCCTCAAATACCACACGTATGACAATATCCATGACAGGAACTAGGCCTGTTCTGGAAGCAGTCTAGCATTTGTTGAAATTGAAAGAATGATTTCTGTTGCCTATAGCATTTCATGCAAGATAAATGAAGGGGAGGACTGAATTAGAAATATTTATTTAATTTCTTATATTTTCAGGATTTTTCAGGATTTTTGGTTTCAATCATCCTTCTGAATTAGAACAATTTCAACATGTCTTACATTRCTCTGTCCAGCTTCTAGGAACACCTTCCTCAGAGATGCAGCATTTCTCCAAGAATCCATTTCTCCAGGTATCCATTCTTCATTACTGACATGATGCATATTCTGATGATGCATAGTATGAATTTGTGTGCAATTAAGTAGTCTCCACTGGACAACCTGAACATGGAAAACATTGTCTAGTTTGATTTTCGTTTTCRCATTTTACAATGTGCATCACTTGATTTTGTAAAATATGTGATTTCTTGCAGATTATTTTGGTTTAGGAACAGAGTCAGTATTTAAAAAATTTGGTTCTAAATAAATAATATTGGCTAAACAAATTTTGCCCCTGTACTCATTCTCATTTATCTTTGTTTATCAATGGGTTCTTTTTTAGCAACTTTGTGAAATCATGCTTCAAATACTTTAACAGAAGTCATTAATTACTGAATTGTCTTAAGGTTTAAACAGTCAGTCAATCACAACCAGCATCCTTTCCTGTGATTCAACTGGGCTAATAAAATTTGGGAATAGTGGAAAATATGAATACATATTTCTCATCAGCTCTCTTTTTTATAGAAAGTTTTGCAAAAATATGCATAAATAAAGAAGTGTMAGTTGTTAATGAAGAAAGAAATGATTGACACACTGCAACCCCAGCAATAATCAGAAATTGTTTACGCTGTTCTTTACTAAAGTGACCTTATGTTGGCACCATAATGTATCACAGAAACTTTATATCTACATATAATCTTCTAAATATTTGATAAAAAATCATGAACAGTAGATTCAACATCAGGGGACCTTAAAAATAAACAGCAAAGCTACATGAGATATGAATAAATGAGTGAAAATTACTTGCATTCCAGATTTTTTTGTTTCYGCTTCTATGTTGAAGGCAACGTTCAAAAGGGTTTTAAAATGTAGATCATAGAAAGAAAGGAACAAATCTATGAATACCAGTGTGAGAGAAGAGGTCACATAAAGAAGAAAAGATACAAAAGTGSCTCTGAACTGATGGTTCTCCTACACAACATTCAGTGTCTGTGATCTCCAGCTGTATGCAGAAATGAATAGCCATCCCATAAACTTGGACAGCATTACCATTTCTGAATAAGATCAGTCTCTCTTGGATGATGAAGTCAAGGACCAGGGGTAGAAATGGCACTAAGGTTTTCCATCTTGATTCTAGAGGCCCTGGAACTGTTTAATATCCTCAGTGTAAACCAGAGCAGCTTGGAAACTACTGTATGTCAACTTTAATGGTCTCTGAGGCACATTTTGTTATCTCRAGTCACTGCAACAAAGCAATCCAATCGCAGTGTCTTATATCCAGCCATTCTTCATTTGGATATGTG
>NW_026623279.1:3146879-3158766 GCF_030028575.1 Malurus melanocephalus
AAATTACCCAATAATGCAAGGATTGATTTTTAAATACAAAATGGCACCAAAAGAAAATAATCTTGACTTAATCCTAAGGATTAAATGTTTCAGAGTTATGTATTTATCTTTGGTCAATAGAGTAACAGAATCAACAAAACAGATCCAGAGGGCACCACTGGGATTAGAACTTGAATGTTGTATTTGTGTGAGTTAGATAAGCAGTAGCAACSTTGGTGAAAAAATATTTAATATCCATTTCCCTTCTACTTTGTAGAAGCAATTACAGAATCTGCTATTTCCACATTAAAAAATCTGACAATAATGCAGCAAGTCCAGTGAAACAGATGAGGTAAGAGTCTGTATGAATTAAATATTAACATTAAAATGAGATTAGATAAATGGCAACAGTTTGCAAGTTTGTTCAGAAAAAAAAAATCTTAACTACTCCCATGCAAATCAGGTGAAAACATGAGAACATGCTCTCTGTGGATGTAATACATAGCTAGAATGTCTCTCTCCAAAATATGTGACTCAGGCTATATTCACAATCCCAGATTTAATGATAATTTCAGGCCTCAAACAGAGAAGTCTCCACACCTTCTATTGACCTCTGAAAGATATTGAAAAATCAAGTAACTTTTTAAAGAACTGAAATATTAATATGAGTGAATGAAATGCTAAGGGAAAAMTAAGGAGGTTTGCAAGGAAAAAATAGGAGGAAAGGAGACTGGATAATACTTTCTTTACAAAAGAATATAAATTAGAGAAGTTTATAAAATGGACTGACAGCAATGTAAAAATATTTAAAGGGGGAGAAAAATTTATTAGAATGTTCTTTATTAGATAAATGCATAAAATATTCCCATGCCTTACAGTTTAAAACAGGCAAGTTTAAGCCAGGATAAAACTCTGTATTTTATTATAGCACTGAGATTAATTAAGAATTGGAACAGTTTATATATATGCATCTCTGTGACACATTTTAAAAACAGATTGAAGCTTTTCCTTCTAAAAACCATAGAGTTAAAACATCAATTAATTAAAAAACCTTCCAGTTCTTGCCAAGCAATCAAAGATGATGTCAGACTGGATTATAACAATGTTTTTTTTTCAAGCCTTAGAATATGTGATATATTTGAACCTTGATTTTCCTTTCTACAGACTCTCCTCTCCTTCCAAATTACATATTTTCACATCATATTCACTATTGTTCAAGTTTATAAAATTATAAAAATTCCTAAAAAAAAAACAACCAAAAAACACCAAAAGGTTTCTACTCTAAAAAAAAAGAAAGGATGGGCAAAGAAAGAGAACAGAACAAGGAATAAAAATAACAAAACAAATGGATAAACCCAACAAAATATCCAGGCTTATGGCAAGCTAACAGTCTGCAGGTCTGTCTATAAATTAGATGATTTGGTTATGGTTTTCAGGGAGGGAAAAGAAGATGAATGCTAATGAAGTGATCAGAATTGAATTGAGATGGAAAAGGATTAGAAGAATGAAGAATGGTTTGGAAAGGCAAGAGAAGAGGGAGAAGAAGGTCTCTCATGAAAACAGAGGACTATTTCCCAGTGGAAACAGAGATTGGGAAAAAATGTCATGTGTTTGGGACAAAATCCAAGATCTGGATTCACTGATGAGATTAAGAGATTACAGTTCCTTGCTGGCTCCTGCTCTATATGGAGGCAGGACATGAAACCAATGGCCAATGTTATTAAGCAAGAGCTGGTAGYTTCCATGTCTGAGAGTTTCACAATCACACTTTTGCAGTTTCACCATTGGTCCATTCTCAGAATTTAACATGGCCTTAGGTCTCTTTTCAGTAAATTTATTCCACCTGGTTGTCTGTTATGTATCCTATTTTAAAGCTTTGTGAGACTATTTGAGTTTGGGCACTAATTAATATTGGAATAAGCCTTTCTGTTAACTTCATACCCTGGCTGAACATGCATGTCTCTGGAACCCAAGGACTATTCCCTGTTATTTCCTCWGGCATTTTACTACCAGGATTCTCCTCCCAACCCCTAGCCAAGGTAATACCAGGCAAATAAATGTGTCCACTAGAAGCATCTCCTCCAGTCATATCCAAGATTTGGTCTTGTACAAATTTGACTTCTAACTAGCTTCAGTTGTTTCTTTTGTGACTGTAGGCAGATTCCTTCCACATAAAACTGCCAGTTGGGCGTAAATATTTCACTGTATTACCTGCAATGGAGCTCATCACTTTTGCAGTTKCACGCTATTTCTCAGTGACAGAAACAAATTCCTAATTAAATCTTATAGTGCTGYAAGATTTTAGACACTATAAGACATCTTCATAGCCAATAGCACCTAAWACTATATACCTTTGTACTTTTTCAGGAATGCTTTAACACATTTTTTGTGATGTAAATATAACCCATCTGCCAGTTTTATCATGCTTTTAAGGCTTGTGAAGTTATTTCATTACTCTTTTACCACAGGGAAAAAAAAACCCTACAAACCCTGCACTTTCCCATTTTCATTGCTATGAGACAGGTGAAAACTCTGTATATTTATGAAAAATGGATCAAAGCCTTCCTGTATTGATCGCAGGACACTCTCATCCATCAGTGTAATTAAGTTAGATAATGTCATCATATTCAAAAATCAGTGCTTGCCAAAAATAAGTGAGCACGCCCAGGAGCATTGTGAATCTTGGSCAAACTCCTACACTCACCTGCAATCACTATCATTGCCCGCACAGACATCATGGGTCTGGGTTGAATGAAGGTTGTCAACCAGCCTCATCTTCTGTTATCTAAAATAATCAAAAAAGAGACAGAAACAAATCAACAATTCAATAAAAAAACAAAACAAACAAATGCCCCCCCCCAAAGAAAAACAAAACAAAAACAAAAAAAAACAAACAAAGAAAAAAACAAACCAAAACCCAGCAACCCACAACTGTAGATTGCTTCTATTCCAGATTCCAAAGAAGTCTGGATAGCTGATTTAAACARGGAAGTGTGTGGTGGGTTAGCCTTGGCAAAGAGCCAGATCCCCTCCCAGCTTCTCTGACAATCAGTAACTCACTCACTCACTCACTCTTGCACTCTTCTCGTGAGTGGGGAGGGGYAGAAAACAGGGCAAGAAAAGTCATSGGCTGAGATAAAAAACAGGGAGATTTCGTACCAGTTACTGCTGTGGGCRAGAGACTTGGCTTCAGGAAAACTAATTCAATTTATTGCCATTTAAAATAGAATTGGATAGTGACAAATGAAGACAAAATAAGAACTTTGCTCATCTTTCTCCCAGACTCAGCTTCACTGCAGGGAGAGTAGGGGTCTATGGGTACCATCTATCAGTTCTTCTCTGCAGCTACTTCTTTCTCATGCTTTTAACTTGCTGTAGTGTCGGCTCCTCTGGGGCTTCATTTCCTTCAAAAAATATCTCCCTGCTTGAGTGTGCGGTCCTTCATGAACTATAGTGTGGATATCTATTCTGGAGTGCTCCTCTCCATGGGCTGCAGAGAAATATCTTCTCCTGAGCCTGGAATGTCTCCTTCCTTTCTCTCATCCTGGGCTTCAGGCTTTTGTTTCTCYCTCTTTATTCCCTTCTTCTCTCTCCTCCTGGGTTTTTTTTTTATCCTTTCTTCAGTATTTCATCTGCAGTGAGACCACTGTCGATGTGACAGTGCAGAGTGTCCCCTCAGGCAGGCCTCCCCTGCGGCCCAGCACAGTGTGTGTCTGGATCAACAGGGGCAAAAGATGACATAAGGATGACAATCTGTCTTGTTTGAAATTTTTAAAAAATAGTAATTTAAAGGAGTCTCCACAKGTCTTTAATCTGTGTAGCAATATTAATAGCTTCTGCTGAGGTAGTGATGCTGCGTGGGCCTGCTGGGGAAATGGACTGCCCCTCATGAAATGTCTTCTCCTTCTTGGTCCTTGTACACGAGCAGCGTCTGGTGAGGACAAGCCCCACATGGTGCCACTGTTAAAGGCCATATCCCCTGGAAATGTGTGTCAGATTTATAATCTGGCTGTCTTCACAGAGAAACCTAATTTTTGCTGAATAACAAATGCAAGAGAAGGTCTCCAGTGGTCTTCTGAGGTTCAGAAGTGGTGACAYAGCTGAGGTAGATCAGCCTGAGACAACTTCTGAGCAAGCAGGTAGGCACATCTCAAGTTCTGGATATTGTAATGCAGAAATAGAAAGCATTTTGTTGCTGATTTTGATGAAAAATGAGAAAATCCTTAGTTAATTCTCAAGCCTTTGTGGGAAAAAAAATGAAGTGTCCAGAATGAATCAGTAGAGAGAAAATTAAATAAAAAGTCGTCTAATTTCTTTTTTCTTTTGCTATTTCTAATAAGACAAGACTGGAGAGACAAAAAGGAAACAGTAAATAAAACTTAAAATTATGAATAAAGGATGATAAGTATTACTTAAAAATGGAAAACAAAATGCAGAAAGAAAGAATAGACTTAAAAGTAACTCTGTATTTGTATAATTCTGGAGATTTTAACCAAATTCCTGTCAGAAAACTTATTAGATATATGTGTGTAAAACATATTTTCTGGTTTAACTGGAAAAGGCTAGAATGACCACATTAATTTTCTACTTCACTGCAATGTTAAGTAATAAAGTAAGATGTCTTTAAACATAATGATTCAGCAGAGTTATATGTTAATTAGATATTACCTGTTACATCCCATTGCTTTTTTTGATTCTTGGTATTGAATATGGCAGCTGGTATAGCAACATTTTGTAGTTTCAGATAAGAACATAATTTTTTTTCTTTGTCTAGAATGGCTTTTCTCCAAAAATGTAAAATAGGGGCAAACTAGAGGTAGCACAATTTTGTACACTGCAAAATGTCTACAGGGGAATATTTAAAAAATAAATAAAAAACAACTCTTTTTTTAAATAGTTAAAGACAAGCAAATAAAATTGAAATAGTAGTCTACTAATAATTAAGTTATCTTAGCTGACATGTTTAATCACTGTTTAAAGAAATGTTTAATCAATGTTTAAAGAAAATTATAATTCTTTCCTTCCCCAATTTGCCACAAAGATGATGTGAATTCTTAATCAGATAAGAGCAGAGAATACATATAGAATCAATCTTATGATAATATACATCGAGAATAGCAAAGAAAGTGATGACATGAACTAATAATTTTATATATATGTATATATATGTATAATTAGTCTGCTACAGATATTGAGGAATYGCTTTTAAGCTGAGCTATTCTAATAGCTGAAATTATATTCCRTAGACGTGTCATTTTTCCCTTTCTCAGGAGACTTTTTTGTCTGCAACTCTAGTACCCAGGATTTTAAAAAGTAACAAACCTGAAAATAACCTTCATTAAAAAGAGGTGTAAGTCTATTCCACGGGTTTCCTGTTTCATCTTTGATGTTTGTTAGTTTCAGGAGAGACTGAAATATGGAAAGGAACTGAATGTATTAATAGCATTAAGCAGAGAACAGAGTAAGGGAAGCGTTTTCAGTATTTCCAGTCCCACAGCTTATCTGAAAAAAATAAAATAAATACAATAATTGGTGACATACAAATAAACAGTTAAGAACAGCATTRGCACTCGTAAGTTACATCAGTAAACGCTGTCTCAGTAAATGCTTGGCCCTGTGCAGTCTTCYAAAAGCTATTGTCTTTTCCATGATATTGAAACCAGATGAAACTTTTTTCCTGCATGCATCTGACCCTAAGCAACTATTTTCCTTGTCATTTTAATTGAATAATTCTGTGCTTTTGAGTTGTTTTTTAAAGCTTCAGATTACTCTGACAATTATTTCCCCAGACTAAAAAGTASAGACCAAACTGAAGTGTATATGTTTGTGCCTGTTTGACCTTTTTTAGATGTTGGACTTTGGGGTGAGAACTGATGACAGAACATATAGTSATTATTTTTATCTTATCCAAGGACCTTCTTCAGTTAATCTTTCAGTAGATATCATCATACAATTCAATAGTTCCACCTCAAGCTATGAAAAAAATACTTGTTTAAAAATTCTGAGAATTACATAAATTGGGATAAAAAATTAAAATAAAACACTTGCAGATGTCCAGGCAAAAGCAACCAAGAATCACTTTGTTCTTTATATTGAGTGAATGTATCTGAGTCTGTACTATGAGTACTATTGTTTGCGTCAATCTCATTGCAGCTCTAAATTTGATTATAAATATAGTTCTTATGTCTTCATTCCAGTTTGAAGTTTTCATTAAAAGGAGTATTTTTTAAGACACACACAATAAATTAATGTATTAAATTCTTAAATTATATTTTTTTTTTTTCAAAAATCCTTCCCCACACATATCCAATTTTTTTTCATTGTCCAGATCCTCTGAAGTTCTACTGAAGTCAATAAAGGGGAGCTCATGCTACTCTACATGGAGTAGGGCACCAAGCAGTGGTTGTCTCAACAGGAAAGATGCCTTCTGAGAGAAGATCACTACCATTAGTTTTATTGTAGTCACCTTCTCTGCTATTAGCCTTTTCCCCTGTTTAACACAAAAGATAGCTTTAACTTGTTCTATTTCTATTGGGATTTTAGGATATATGAATGTAACTGAAGTAACATCTAAGATAACATAAGTCATCATATTTTTTTTGCAGTCTGTGTAGTTGTATATAGCAGCAAGAGTATTAGTTTCRAAGTGTCACAGCTTATTATCTGTGGAAATGCCAAGGCTCACTTAGAAAAGATGAATCTTGGGTAATTTAAGCTTAAAATCTTTCTCATGATGAGGAATTATGAAAGAAGGAGTTCTAACCTCCTGAAACTTCTCAGGCCCAGGAGTGGCCAGTTTCTGTGGTGCAACATTTTGTAGCTTTGCAGTCTGGTGGGCAATACTTGTAAGACCTTTGGTCCTGGTTCTGTTCTCATTGCTGTTTGTGTAAGCCAAGAGYGACCTGAAATTATCCCTGCTTTACAGCATTTTCAAAGAGAGGAGAGATAAGCCTGTACATATCACTTACCAGGGATCTTAAATGCAAAGAGATTGTTTGGTGCTATGAAGATGTTGTCATAGCTATTATGCATACCGATCTCAGTCTATTTTAAGTTGACTAATTAGGGAAAAGTTGCATACAAAAGAAATGCTCTAGGGCCTCCTAATCTGAAATCATATCAGGCTGTGCTTTATCAACTAACTGGGGACTATTTGGGAAGATTATATGCATGTTTCTATCTGCTTTGAAMGCAGAGCTAAGCCAGAGTGAGCTCTGGGCACTGGTAGAAAAACAGTGCTACTCTATGTGCTTTTTGGGTAAAAAGATTTGTTTTTACATAAATACAAGGAGAAATATAGGCTGTCAAAAGATCTGTTCCATCCCTATAGTATTACTTTCTTGTCACTGTTCCAGCTCTGTGGAAGTATCTGAGAACTCCAGATTCTTACATATACTTTGTTAATTRCCTGGATAAATGTAAAACTTAAGGCTATTAGTGCATTTTCTGTCTAGCTTTGTCTCACATCTTAAATGACAGTCTTTAAGAATTTTTAAGAGCCTACAGATTTGACAACTCTGATATTGGACTTGACTTAAAGGACTCTTTGAAATGTAATATTTTAGGCACAGAACACATTCTTATTACTCAGCTAACCTGCCAAAGGCATGATTTCATCTGAGGTTTGTTTGGATTCTGCAAAATTTCTCAGGAAGCAACTGCAGAAGAGTGCTGGAGGACACCTACATTAAAAAATGTATGCTGCTCTGAGATAAGTTCTCTGTTTCCCTATTCTTTCCCTTTAAAGCTTGTACATAAATGAGAAATACATTGTCATTCAGGGCTGCCTCAACCCAGCCATGAATTCTATGACTGACATTTATGCAAAATGTTGATAGACAAATTCCGTAGTTATTTATCAACACTAAGCAGTCCCTGCAGACATCACTCAGCAACCATATCCCATCATGCAAGCATTCCTATTTCCTTTCAAGTCATTCATCTGTATATGGGAGCTATTTAAACAAATAAACTTACCTAGATATGAAAACAGTAGCCACATTCATATATATATAAAAGGAAAACTTCATTTAATGAAAGGCTTTCATTTGGATATATGAGAAACACCCTGCTATATGTAAAGAAGCAGRGAAATAATACCTCCTTCCTATGTATATCCCTTTTCTTATACAGAMAACTAAGTTAAAAAGTTCAAAAGATAGAATTTATTAACCCATGCATGTACAGCTTTATCTGTGTGTAACACTTATGAATAAGAGCCTAATGACTGTTGTTACCTATTTGCTTTTAAGAAAAATGTTTTTATTACYGAAAATATAGTTTTAAAGGCAAAGCTCTGTCTGCTTTGTCCAATTTCCCTAGATAAAACTCAGCTTATTATTCCTATGAAGTTTCTACAGGAACAGGATTTTTTTTTCTGGGACATAAATAAGGATTTCAGATTTTAGAGTAATCTAAACTCTTGGAGTATTTAAGACTGAGCAACACTGCATTGTGTGTCCCACCTATTTATAAAAATACAAAATAATATAATTTATGCAATATTTTTTAGTACAATGAATTGGCACTTACRTTTGGAGAATGTTCATTTGATAATTTGATATGCTGATACCAAATGAAAAAAATAAAGAAACCTACAATAAAGCTTTTCTGATCTATTACTTGCTGGCAAGCTGTACTTCTGTTTCTCCCAGTATTCCTTAGTAATGGATTTGTCTTCCTGAATTACGATTTTGTCCATTTGTTTTTTATAAAAAAATTGAGATGACTAAATTCTGAGTACATAAGACATTCTTTCACTATCTACTTTTAAGACTCAAAAAATGCTGAYCTCAGTCTGAATCAGATACACACATCCAGGAGCAGAATTTGTCCCAGACAGCTATACTGGAGACCTCTTCTCCAGCTTTGGAATGTTACAACAGCAATGGGAAGCAGCTTCACCAGAACAGCTTTGTGCTCTTCTCTTGAAAAACAAGTGTGAGAGAACGTCAGGTACTGTAGTCATTTACAAGGGGTGTGTTCTAAGCCCTGCCTTATGTCAGCTCAGCTCCAGCAGGCAGTAGGTGCTTGTCTGCTCCTCTCTAAYGCAGTTAAAATGGCAACTGTGAGACAATAGCTGAGAATTATCTTTCCAGATGTCCTGAGTCCCTATGTGGCTTCCTTCGTCTACGCAGCGATCTTGCCTCTAGTAATCAGTCCTGACATCAACTTTTTCTTGAAGACCATTAAGGTCAGGTGCCTAAGTATGGAAGTGAACCCCTGACAGAGATTTGGAGAATTGTGAGAAAAMCATCTAATTCTGATAATCCTGGTGTGCACAAGTCAAGTTTAAAGAACCTGCCCCCAAAAAAAACCCAATCTTAAGTCCTAATACTCATAAAATTCATCTGGTAAGAAAAGACAAGATTCAAAGCCCTAACAAATGAAGGTTTTTCTTATACSTGCAAAGGGACATCTGTAAGCAAATGTTATCAGTGCCAGAGAAACAGTTTTATGATAGAAATATTGTTAAAATTAAAATGCAAATTCATTGGGTAGTTATACCAGTTTCATTACTTGCTTCATGGATAGAACTGGGCACAATGGGTCTCTTAGTTCCTCGTGATTAAAAAAGATCTGACATGGACAAAAGATATATCACTTCTCTTGCTTCTGTTTCCCTGATRTCTTCTTCTGTCTTGTGATAAAAGCCTGAAGTTATACTTGGAAAATCTATACTTAGAAACCCTATTAGAGGGCTACATCAATTTCACTGCCTTATGAATTAGAAAAGGTGCTGTACATCACCAACCTAGACATCAGTTTTTATCCCTCTTCTCTCATYATCGTTCATCAGTTATGACACACACAACTTAGATCAAGCTGCCTGAGTTAAAACAGACTAATCCTTCCACTAATATAGCAGAACAATATTTTAGTCACTTTGCCACCTGCAASATGTTAGGAAGGACACCAGATAATATGGTTACTCAACCATTCTATGGGATATTTATCCTCAGCTGCGCAAAAGAAACATGACCAAATAGTTATTTCTTTAGAGTGGCCTGTCAGTTAATGTTACTCTCTGTGGCTGATGAATTGAGTCCTCCTCCAAGGAAAGGCATTACTGCTACACTGCATTTGGGAAAATATGATTTAGAAGGTAAATTTCCCAATAGCAAGCTAATTCTTCTGAGATCTACCTTTAGCACATGATTTCAGGCACAAAAAAACACTGCCAATCTTGTGACAACATATTCAGATACAAATTTCCCAGKCAAAAGTTTTTGATCCTGTGTTTGGATGCATAAACTTCACTCTTCAGGTTGCTAGAACTTAGTCTAATTTTCTTAGGCCTGCAGTATGTTTTAAAATGAAATGGTACATGAATTTATCTTCTTTCTCTACCTAAAATCTTCCCTCATTTCAGATAAAATCAAGTACAATAATTATAAATGTATATRCTTACATTGCTGGAAAAGATCTGATTCTCTCACACTTAAGAAATATGTTATTCATTCAAATCTCATCAGATCATTAGAGACCATGTGAATTTCACCCAGAGGGCAACRAATGATATGTTGATAAATCCAATTATCATAATTTTGTTGGATTGACTGTCACAATGGGAAAGCACACAATACTTTAAAAGAGAAATATAAAGCTAGTCTGCTATAATGAAGCTATAAAATATGTATGTGCATTTTAACAACCATCCATTGCCCCTGTGCAGATGTGCAGTGTACTTATTATTTCAGGCAGTTAGTGATGCATACATATGTCAGCAAACATGTTGTACCATCTTCTCATTTCTGTCCACAGGAGACAAAATCAAGTTGGCAATAAGTGAAGAAAATGACGTATTCATATAGAGTGGATTTTTTATTTAAATGGTACCACAGAGTACAGTGGGTCTCTTTGCAGCTTACAGCTCARTTATTTCACAGACTAGTAGTAGTTCTCACAGCAAATTTACTCAGCAGTTCCACTCTGAGGAATGTTGTGCATTCTTCAGGGTGATAGGGAATAACTACTGCAACTGGAAGTTTGCTACCTTTTAGCACAGCTGTTTAAACCCCAGTCACTCTCTCTTTATGGGATGGAACCAGCAGAGCTTAAGGCAGCCACAGCATCTATTTTCTGACWCTGTCACAGCCTCCCCCTGTATGGTGTGAATTCTTCTGGTGCATAAATTTCTGCATTTGGGACAGATTAAATAATGGTGGGAAGAAAGTTGACTCTAAACTACAGTTTCCCTCATCCTCAGTCAATGGGGACTCAATACTCCCAAAACAACCTAAGATTTTCTTGGCATTTATTTTATCATCTCCCTGTTTAGTTAAATGTTGGTCTTTTACAGACCTTTTATTGAGCAAAGATTTGATGACAAACTGGTACAAAAAAGGTACCTTCTCAGGTACAAAGGTGTACAAAAACAATGGTCAGAAATGGTGCAAGAAAAATTACAGTAAATTTCATTGGTTTTTGTGTTTTCTTTTAAGTTGTATTTGGATTAAAAAAGATTCCCATGCAATTCAGAAAAAAAAAGATATGAATATATATCAGAATTTCTGGTGCCTCTGTGTCCCATGTGGCWTATTGTTTATATCCCTGTTGCAAATCATGAAGTGTCCCTGTTATTCAGTGCAAATTTCTGAATCATCAGGGTTTTGATTATTGTAAGGTCTCACCATCCTGCATCTGAAAATCCTTCCTTACAAGAGCAGTTGGCCTCTAATAAATGTTCTGCGTTTGACAAACTGCCATTTCCAATTAAAAACAAACAAACAAAAAAAAAAGTAATACACTGGAAAAATTCCAGCTAGCTTGCAACAGACATTAGAGAAAACTGTGACTAGTTCATTAAAAGCCCTTCCTTCCTTCCTTCCTTCCTTCCTTCCTTCCTTCCTTCCTTCCTTCCTTCCTTCCTTCCTTCCTTCCTTCCTTCCTTCCTTCCTTCCTTCCT
>NW_026623279.1:3158866-3162244 GCF_030028575.1 Malurus melanocephalus
CCTCCCTCCTGATATTATCGTTAGAACTAAGTTTAAATCAGTGGCATTGGGATCTCCATCATCCCAACTCTTCTTTACAGGACAGGAGGTTGTTTTGGAAACTTGTTTTATATCAAAAAATTGAACTACTACTACTTTCAAGAATTTGAACTACAATCAAAATAGTTTCTTCTGGGTCTAACACAGGAGAAATACTGCAAATTAATTTTGTTAAGTCTCTGAAATGTTTTATTAATCAAAAATATCCCCCAAAAAATCTCCCAAAAAAAAACATTTACAACAAAACCGTTGCATGGAAAATGCTGGTTTTATAAAAACTTAAGGCCAGTATGCCATGTATTTCATTTTTCAGAAAACAGCTGAACTTCGCAGTCCTCAGTTTATCCATATAACCTGATGAGAAGTAATTGTCCATTCTACATCATTGCCATTCACCTGATAGCAAATTAAAGCCATGTTAGAATGTTATGATCCTCATTAATATTGATTACCATGAAAACAACTTTATTTTCTGCTTGTAGTACTGACTGTTTCAGTACCATGTTCATAAACTTGAGACCAGCTTTATSATCTGGTTCCAGAAATTACAAGACCATCTAAAATGAACAGGAAATCTAAGAGAAGTAACAGAATAATGGTGGATAACCTTCTTCAAATCCCTTGTCACAATGAGATTGTCTATCACATACCCAAAGGTAATTTGCTGACACCCCACAAGGGATATGGAAATAAATTCTTCAGCATCTCAACACACCATATGTTTCATTAAACATTACTCTAAAAGGAGCACTGCTTTGATCTTCCTTCTCCCCCACCCCCATATCTTGGGAAAATATATTTTCACTTCTGATTTCTTCTCTGTAGAGACAGAAAAAAATAAAAGAATGGCATTTGGCAATTTTTTAATTGTCAAATTTTAATTGTGCTGCTGCATAATCTTTTCCTACTATGTTCCTAAGCATAATAATTTGAGCAGCATGGAAAAACAAGTCAACAAAAGGCCAAGGAAAATTCAAGAAGTTCAAATCTGACAGTGACAATATAGTACTCACATCTCCTTGGTGTCTTGTTAGGTACWGATTTGGGCCAGTGGGAGGCTTTTTGGATGTTATGGCTGCCTTATTGAAAACTCACATACCAGTTTCCCATGATGGGTTGAAAATGAAATTTAATTCAGTGAGAGAGAGGAGATKTCAGAAACTAGATTCAAGTCTGATGAGGTTTTAAAATCTAGAATTKAATGTGTGGAAGACAATAGCTAGTTTAGATAATTGAAATAAATTTTATGAGCCCTTTGTACCTTTTACAAATTGGATTCATGTTAAAAATGATAATATTTACAGGGATTTACAGGCAGTACTGCTATTTTTTTGTTTYCATTAGCATTTTTAAAACTGATAAAATATTCTAGAATGTCACCTTTCCAGAAAGTACATGGTATATGTGTAATAAAAAATGGACTATGTGTATCATATGTAATATAGGTTCTGATATTATTTTGGCATTCCCATTTAATTAATTTCTGGTTCTTAAATTTTTTTTTGCCCAAAAGACACCACCCATTAGGTATTCCTACGAACAGTGAATTAAAAAAAACAGGTTTTGATAATATAGCCACACACACTCGCATGACATACATTCCATTATACATGAAATTTAGCATAAAGTACTTCAGTGTACCCARTTTCCCTACTCCTTTCAGTTGCAGTCATACTCCATACTGAGATTCCCAAAACTGATTAAGGTGAGAAAAATACCTGTAAGGTCCCTYAGAACTGAATTGTAAATCAATTAGATGTGTTATGAATGTAATGAGCATGTGTAGGAAGAAAAAMAATCTTTTCATAGATATTTACTCATACATGCATTAGCTACCACTTTTGGTTTCAACGCTTTTTTTTCATTTAGATTGTATTGCTCATCATTATGTTAAAAAAAATCTACTGGAGTAAATAAAATGGACTGTAATGAAAATGGTAATTGGCCTGTTAATATTTCTCTCCCTCTTCCCAACCTCTCCCTTTGAGGCTGACCAGARAAATCTTTTCCTATGCAATTCAATCTTGGGCTGTCACCAGCAGGATAGTTTTCAGGATTTTAAATAGCATGCTTATTTCACAGGATTTCTTTATAGAAAGAAACTCAGTGCTGATATTCCCTTACCTATGCTACACAGAGAAAACACTACGAAGGGCATAACACCGTATGGTACTTGAAATCACACACAGATAAAAGCAAGAACTTCCTACAACTAGAAATATCAACTCTTCAAGGCACTAGACCAGAACTGTCACGATATTTTATTTTCTAGAAAAGTGGCTGCAGGGGAGGAAGAGAGCTAAAATACTGTTCTGTGCAACATGGTTTGGCCCCAACTGGCAACTAAGCATCATGCAGCTGCTCACTCACTATTGTAGTTTAGACACAATAAGTGACTGAATCAAGTCCCACGGAGCATGCTGTTAAATTGTCCTACTGAAATAGTTCACAGTTTATTGCTGTTTGCTGTCAACTTCAGAACTGTGCACATTCTAAACCTGGAATCTGAGGTATATTTATGAGAACCAATAAATATTTACGATAATTCTTAAGCAAATTTGGCTAATTGGTGTAGTGCTSAAATTCTTTTTCCCAACTGTCAACATTTTTTTTTGCATGTACTTTTTGCATGTACTTATTAGAATTAGTATGCAGCCAGTATAACTAGTGCTTTTGTTCTGTAAGATTATGTAGTATCTGAGTGCCTCATCTTATGTCCCATCTCTCGGTACRCAAAACTGCTTTTTGGGCTTGGGCTGTTTCTCTACTTTGTGCTTTTGAGTAGGATGTGGTTTTAAGGACACCTGAAGAAAAAATTCTCTGCTCCCTAATCTTAAGGAAAACAGAACCAGACTTAATTGCTTTCAGATCTGCAGGAGACTTTCCACTGGATTGGGATSAAGATCCGTTAATTTAATAGGCATTTACCAGAGATCTCCGGRCACAATCTGATATTAGTCCGTTACTAAATCAAACTGTTGTTCTTTGTWTATACAAAACTTTGGAAGAAACTTGGATGAATAACATTTATGGTTCATTCTCTCAAAAAACAAAGGAGTTGTAGATTGCTTTGCTACTTGCCTTAGGCTTTCAAAATAGTCTGTATTATGTCTCTTCTAYAGTCTAGAGAAAGTAAAACAGAAGAAAGATTCTAGGCATAAGCATTAATAAAGTAGTGATCTCTAGAAATATTTTACCAAAGGTATGATAGCAAGAAAACCATGTCTAATGTTTTTCAAAATCTATTAGCATTAGTCAAATGTTTTGAGTTCTTTTGGTGGGCTTCTTTTGTTTGCTTGTTTTTTTTGCTGTTGCATTTTTTTCTTGTTTTTTTTTTTT
>NW_026623279.1:3162269-3175707 GCF_030028575.1 Malurus melanocephalus
TTTTGTTTTGTTTTGGTTGGGTTTGGTTTTGGTTTTCCCCCAGATACATTATATTTAACATGAAACAGAATTTGTGGATTTTTTTAGTCTCAGTTTAACTCTGTGGAAAATATCGGTCACAATCCAGCAAAAGCTGGCATAGAAATAAATGTTTTTGTCGATTGCATAGTTTGACTTATCCATGGAATAATCAGAGCTATACAGTCCAAGGAGGTTGACTCATTCATATCAGCTGAGAATAGTCACTTATTTCTGGGGAGGCAGTCACAGATCARTGTATCATCATACATTGAGGGCCACAGTTGTGGAGTATGAGGAAATTCATATAGAATTTCSTGGTGTTTAACTTTGATCATAAGACCTATCCTTGAAACACTACCTGTGCATGAAGGAGTAGAACCTGGTGTAGCCTACACATTATAGAAATAAGAAAGGGAAATAACAGAATATAACAGAACTGAAACTTTTAAGGAGCCTTTYTAAGAATGGATGTGTACTTTGAAAAATATTCAAAACAGACAGTTCATTGAAAAGAAATAGCTCACATTATACTTTTATACACAATCTGAATCAGAGATAATATAGCTATTATACTTTTAAGTTATCAAACACCCTTTAAGAGGTCAAATGTTATTGCTTCAAATTTTGATTTATTCATCTTAGCCTGTCCAATTTCTCCTTAATATATTTTAAATTCATTATTCTTGTGATAAGGTCTAACATGGASTTCATCATCAGTCTTCTATGTATTAAATTTCTTTCTTTCAGAGATCTCTGAAGTCTGGGATGARCTGATATATTGATATGCTTTGCATATCAAAAATCATATATGATCCATTCCATGTTTGCCTTAGTATAAGGTAAATTTATTTATTTATTTACTTACTTATTTATTTGAAACACTCAAAATTCTGAAAGTATCAGCTATCGTTCATTGTATCCAGTTAAAGCAGGGAAAAGAATTATATTATAGAGACTACTAAATATGCTCCTTACATCCACTACTGCTGGATGCATAATGTTGGATACCTGCAACAGAAACAAGGGGCTAACGCTTTCTCCTGTGTGTCACTATACTTGTTCAGGATCCAATAATCTTGGCCMTGAGTTCTATGTGTGTACTGTGTTTGTGTGGAAAGATTTTGGAAGAGGGGGATTGCAGAGGTGACTCCTTGAGAAGACAGCAGAAGGTCCCCATCCGTCCAGCAGAGCCAGGGCTGTTGCTGGCCAAGGCCAAGCACATGAGGTGGTAGCWCCTCTGGGATAGCAAAACTAAGAAGGGGAAACGAGCTGCTATGCTACAGCTACTGGAAGTGTGGAGTGAGAATATGTGAAGAACATTCTGCAGACACCAGGGTCAGTGGAAAAGGAGGGGCAAGAGGTGCCCCAGGCACTGGAGCTGAGATTCGCCTGCAGCCCATGGTGAAGCAGCTGTGCCCCTACAGCCCATAAAGGACCACAGAGATGCAGAAATCCACCTGCAGCCCATGGAAGAGACACACTGGAGCAGGTGGATGCTGTTGCTGCTCTAAGGTAAGTAAACAATCAATAGTTTTAAATCTGTATCCTTATACACACRCCACACACATAAAGTTCTAATTCTGGAGAAATATATTGGTAGAATACTGTTCTACTTCAAAATATATAAAGTCCACTGTATCATTACCAAAATGAGAATAGAAATGAATACTATCAACAAACAGGAAATRAAGAGAATTTATGATGTTCATGGGGAAAAAATTGCAGACAATGTTTTATATAGCATGCATTTGCTTGTTTGTTTCTTTGATTATATGAAGTGAACAATAATAGCAAAAGGCTTCTGAGACTTTAATCCTGTGCTTTGTATCTACAGATTTATCCTTCCATCATCACTTTTCCAGTAACTTCTCCATGTCTGATGCTTGCAAACCCCCCTTTCAAATGTAACAGACAAGATCTTTTACCTTCAATTAGGGTCTTGCACAGCATCATGTTCAGTGAATGATTACCAGAAAAGTACCAGGGAAGGTCAAAAGATCTGCCTTTCAAATTATCTCATTCAGTGCTTAGTGACACAGAAAATGGAAAACCGTCAGATCTTTCTGGGTKTGTAGCTTTGCTGCTTGAGTCCTCAACAATGCCAAGTAGTTTCCCTCCATTGCTTGCACTGAAGAGGGAAGCCTGCAATACTGAAAACTCATCATGGATCTGGACAATAGCAGTACCTGCTCATGCAGCTAACTGATTTTAGAATCACTTCAATAAGCAGAGACTTTAGAGTTGGAAACAGAACAGTAAAGCCCTTCACATATGAGAAATATGGAATCAGTAAAGTGTTTACTTAGAATAATAAGATTTTTATTTGGATGGAAGTATTCAGAGAAAAGTTTTTACAGCCTATTTGCAAGAAGTTTAAAAGTGACAACAAAATTATAGGCAGTACATGGATAATCAATGATAGTGTAGTTGGTTTTAGATACATGTAGACGCATTCCTGGGTATGAGAGTCTCAAAGTGGAGGAAAGAACATTAAAATTTCTTTTGAGATTGTCCTGTTAAGAAAAATAAATGTTTTCTCTCTTTTTTTTTTTCTAAAGCAGGTTCTTTACTCCTCACCCCCACCAGCCTTTATCTGCTTTTCCCCCACTCCCAACACACACAAGTTCCACACCCAAAGCAGAAGAGAAATAGTCGTTTCCTCCTCAATCTCCACCAATTTTCCTGACATTGTAATTAAAGGGCTGACAGGGAAAGTGCAGTACTTGCTGTGAAATGAAATTGTTACACTAAAGAGAGTCCTAGACAGCTCAGTGATAAGATAATTTAGATGGCAAGGGAAAGCAGCTAATGTATATGTGGGTATAAATGACAAAGAGTGGGGATTCATGCTTTTGAAAATGTGGTTCAGACATCTCATCTTAAGACTGTGGGGAAGAAGATGCAGAGCTGTACTTTAAGCTTTCCTGCCAGTCATGGGTAGAATCTGAGAGTTATTGAACAGGAATTGCATCTGAATGAGAAAGTAAGAGACAGTCGGAAATTGACAGCAGATAAGTGTTGTTAAAGCAGAACAGTATAGTGAGGRAAAAAAGTAACAAGTAGAAAGAAAAATATGGTGATTTCCTAAAGAAAGCACAAAAACAATTTTAAATATTCCTATCATATACAAGAAGGGATAATGAGACCACACTAGCTGAACTGTATGTACAAATAAACAATTTTTCTAAGTTGTTTGTTTTTTGATTTTTTGTTTTTTTTTTAAGCAAAAGATTAATTATATAGAAATTCCAAGATGAATTATATAGAAATTACTTYTGGCTTCTTCTGAAAAGAGACCTAATATATAAAGATATAAAACCTSGGTGATTCAGAAAGACTGATGCATTAGGTATTATACACATAAAAGGAGAATAACAGAAGAAAGGAATGACATTTGTAAATTTCCTGCCAACATAAACCACTTGCACTGCAGTGAAAGATAGAAATGCCAAGAAAATAATTGCAGGAAACTTTGAGGACTTTGTAGGTTTGAATGACAATCTAAACCAGGAAGTTTAAGCACTACAATGCCCATAATAAAGGATCTCCATTACTCTGACATTTCAAAATATGAAAACCGTGAAGTGGTTCATGGAAGGGGCTAATTTGAGAGTCACTGTTATGTGCACTGCCTGAACAGCCAGAAAGACCTGCAGCTTTGTTTGTTTACTTCAAAGAAACTAGTCATATAGAAAAACTATTGGTATGTGAATTGACAATTGTAAGAAAAAATTAGAYTTAAGACATCCTAAAAGGTTACCACAGAAAACTAAATATTTGTAGTAAGAATTTGTAAAACTTTTAAAATATTATAATTTGAAAATGTAGAGAAGTGAAAAAAKAAGACAGTTAAAAAAGAAATATATAGCTACAACACTCTAAAGCAAGTTTAAAAAAAATTTTGTAAGCCATTGTTTAGCTTTTTTTTTTCCTTTTAATCAATATTTTAGTTTCATGTCTTTGCATGACCAGAATACGAGATCACCAGAGGYAGAATCAAATCAGAGTCTGAAGGAGTGAAGGAGTATCTTCTTTATAGYACAGCCAAAGTAAGGACACATGCATCTTGTAAGAAAGCTTGCTGCTGAGATTTTTAATTTATAATTTTGTAATACTGGGTTTTGGCAAAGATAAAAACCAATTCTGACAATCTTCAAGGTCATGTCCAAACTATGCATACAGATTTTAAAAAAATAACTATAATGAAAGATGTTTAAAAAAAAAAAAATCACAGTTTAGTGATGGCCTGCTTAAGAAATATAGCTAAATCTCAGGTTTGTATACAGAAGATGGACCAGTAAATGTGGGTGAATGCATGCTGTAAAAATCATGGCAGTGYCTGCTGAACATTTATAAAGAGCTGCTGGAGAACTGAAAGACTATTAATGAACTTTCATTCAGAGAATGTTAGTCTGATGTCCACAGGCTAATGAACAATGAAATCTGGTGAAGAAATCTGTGAATAAAAGATAAGTGAATTTCCGGCAAATAWTTTTTTCTTGTTAATGGAATAATGCTTGAAGACAGATTGATTATTTGTTTCATATGTTTGGTATCTATCATTTGATAATAGTTTCAATGTCAAATTTGCTGAAATAGATTCCAAAATGCAATCTGTGCCTAATATCTTTGCATTATAACCCATCTTGCTTTCCTTTTTCTTACCCTTTTTCAATTTTAGAGTCTCCATTGTATTTCTTCTCATCTGACTGCTGAAATTCATTATACTTATTTGTTTAGAGTCTCTACACTATTCCTTTGTTAATGAAGTGCAATAATMCTGAAATATTCCCTCATTATAGTTGATGGCATCAAATCAGATTACCTTACATAGCAACCGTTACCAAGAAAGTCAACATCTCAAACTATATAATCCATGTTAGCATTATTAAATACCTTCTTTTATTTTATTTTAAAGCCTCATCTAAACTCCCTTCTTCAGTGGGAAGGYTTGGTGGGTTTTTTCCATGTAGTTGTTTGTGATCTATTAGCAGTAAAAAGAAAACAATTTGTCRAGTTAAAGACTCAACTGTTCTCATGCTCTCAAACAATTCTGAACAGCAGTAAAATGAGAACAAAATCATRCTTTTTTGCTAGGGTGGTTTGTTAATAAACAGAGAATTATAGGACAAACTAATTTGTGAAGTGTTYATTGTGTTTATAAGCAAATTTAGATGGGTGTCTGGCATGGACAGTTCTGCACCTACAAAACAGCACCCATGAAGAAGGCAKCTGAGAAAGACCTTGATTAATTAAAAAGCTTGTAGCTTACAGTACTTAAAAGTGTTGGTGCTTATTCATGGTTCTGTGTAATTATTTTATTCTACAATAACCAGAAACAATAAATTTTAATTCTTTRTTCATGATCTGTAATTTTTCCCCATGACCAAAGACCTTAGCAGAGAGACATGGTGCAGTTACTGACCCTGGAGTGTTTAAAAAGCGACTGGATGTGGCACTTAGTGCTATGGTCTGGTTGACAAGGTGGTGTTAGGTCATAGGGTACRCTCGAGCATCTCAAAGGTCTTTCCCAACCTAATTAATTCTGTGATTCAGGATGAAGTGATGTACAATTCATCATATGTGAATGTACTATTGTCCTATTGAGAAACAGGGAAAGAGACAGTCGGATTCACCAGCAGGTTTCAATATAATTTGCTGAATATTTGGAGGAGGCAGTGGCTGCTTCCCCACACAGCCTGTAACGTTCCTAGAGTGCTTATCTGCCCTGCGGAAGTGCTGGGACYAAAACTCTCTTTACATTTGTTTTAGAGCAGACTTGAATTTGGCTTTTCTACATCTCAAGAGAGTATGATAACTTCTGGCTTGTAGGATACTCTGGAATGAGTAAATATCAATATCAATCTCCTTTTGAAGAGGCTCTACTTCATGTAACTAAATATTAATTCAGGAAGAGAGTATGAATGACTTTGCATAAAGTAGTCATTAGAGTACTCAACTGGATGCAAAGACAGCTGGATTCCAGCCTGTTTCACTGTGTTCCCTCTGTGGTCYATTGTATTGTTTGCACTCCATTTTGTATTTACAAAATACAAAATTCCCCCATGCMTTTGTCTATTCATTAACTTTTACTTAGCATCCTGAAAAGAACTGGCTTGACATTTCTTCAATTTTTCTTCATATTTTGCTTTGCTRTAATTGTGAAAATCAAATATTTGAAATTGTTTTGACTGTTTCATAGATGCAAATATCAGCAATAAATGCATGCTCCAAAGGGTTATTTCTTTGGGTACTTGTCAAAGTTTGTTGAAGAGTTGAAATACAAATCAGATGTTTGCTATTAACTTGGCAAGAGTTCTTGTTATTGTTATTGTTATTATTTTCGTTTTTCATTCTTAGATACCTTAGCCAGTGACTGTTTACTTAGTATAGGAAGTCTGCATGGATTCCTCTGACAGAAGGAAARATTAAAATCAAAGTTTTTTTTTAGGCTTTCAAATGCTTAAAAAAATATTTGTTGTGCTTTAATTAAATGCAGATTAGATTCAGACTAAAAGTTTTAAACTTGCCTATTTTAATTTGTTAGAAGACTGAAAAATGCCCTAGACTAGAAAGAAAAATTCCTTCTTCTTCCACATTTTTAGTAATTTAATTAAATATCTACATGGAATTTTAAAATTTTCTAGGTTATATGAATGAAAACAACCTTTTTTGCCCTGTTACTTCTTCAGAGGTAATTCCAATTTCTTTGGACTGTGAGGTTGCACTATACTGCTCTGAATATCACTTCCACTTTATTTTTGGAATATAAGGAGATTATTTAAATTTATGTGACTCTCAAGCGTGCCAATCTCTCAAAGACTTTATATGCCTTTTGGCACATCTTCTGGCAGCTAAAGTATTAAATATGGTAAGCAGATACAAAGATGATTAAGGACTAATTTGGCATTTGTACGAAATATTTTTAAATGTGTATTTATTTAATAGTAGTTCATAATCTCCACTTTTACTGTATCTGTATAAGATATAGCAGTTTCAATTTGAGTGAAGTGTGAAAATAAATCACCTTCTGTGACAATGATTTTTTGTTTGCTGGAATGCTTTCATTGAAGAGTGAAAAAAGTACAGGCAAAACTTTAAAGAGAGTAAGGAACTTCTGTGGCTACAGCAGGGTTTCATAAAAGAGCACTTAATAACCAGCTTTGCTGCCTCTCAAAGTTTTCTTTGACAGTCATAAATTCCTAATGCTAGTGCATGAGAGAAGATAGGGGTGGTCTTCCTTAACAATTAAATTATATTTCAAGTTTTGTTTTGTTGTTTTTTTTCATCCATTACTTTCTCTACTGKAACAAAAGTGACTATCTGAATCAACCATGTTTTGAGGAATTAAAAAATCTCAAAAATCTTTTATTGTTACCCGTTAATACTATTACATTGTGAAGTTACGGAAACTTTTAGATCTTTCCTTTTTTTCCATGTAAATTCCCAGTAACTTCTTGCATAGTGGAAGGATGTGGAATCATAAACCAACAATGGGCATTCTGTAACACTTAAATTCTAAACACACAGACTTTCTGTAGTCTTCAAAACCACAGCCTGTTAGTTACAAGTTCACTGAAGTCAGAGAATCTACTCAACTTTAGAAATCTTTGCTTTTATTTTTCCTAAGTAATTTTGGCAGTTTTCACTGGGGCTAAAAAGAAGATTCACATCTCTTAACCAGAGATAATTGTGAATGGTCATACTGTAATCACAATAATCCTATTTCATAACATCTGGTATAAAGAAAGAATAGGAAAATAGTACTATTCAGTAATATTTTTTTTTTATTTAAAATAAGGTACTCCTCAAAATTAGACTTAGTTCTGGTTTTTGGGAGTCATTTGACTATGTGTCTAAGAGATTCATCCTTGCTCTTCTGTTATCGACAATATTTCTGATCACAGTGGTTGTTCTTCCAGAGTTTTCATTGTGTTGTAGCTGAGGAGTAATTTCAGTAGTTCCAAACCTGAGAAGTACCAGATTTTCTAAACAACTCAATTTTTAGCCTTATCCTGTGGGTTATTTTCCTCCCCGGCTCTGCTTCTTCAAAACCYTTTTCCATTATTTATTTCCATTATTCAGTAGCCACATTAGTTTGCTTGTGTCAATAACAGTACACTGCACACTGTCAGAATAACATTCCAGATATTTATGTTAGTAAAATGCTTCTGGTCTCTCTAACTATTTTAATACTGTATTTTCCTGAAAGTTGTTGTTTTGTTTTAATGTCAAAACCATTTGAAGCATGACATGGTTGAGAAAGGTTTTTTCTGGAGAAATTATTTCATTTAGAATGAAGAACAAATCTTTCTCTTGTTCTTCTTTCCCGTTCAGCTATGGCATTTTCTGCATGCTGATTTTCATTTCTCAGAACTTCCCCACAATTTACTTGACATTTTAGATAACGTCACAAGAATTAAAAGATATAACTGAGAACTAGCAATGAAAATTAGGATTTCATCATAGTATGGTCAGACTCCTAAAAATCTTGGTTCACATWTCCAGGATATAAGAATTTMAAAGAACWAATTTTATTATCATCAAAATTAATGACATTTTTATTGTTGGTCCCAAGTGGAACAAGATTCCTTCTGARAAMAAGAAAAAAATATTTTRACTTACCTGATCAACATTAAGAAAACTTCAAGACAAGTAACTAAAAAAAAATTTACTAGTAYACCCTGGCTATTTCTTGATATTTGTGACTCAGTGGAACTTTYGTTCCCTTATTTAATAAACAGCTCTTATAGTATTTGTGATTTCATTTCTGCRAACAGAACTGAAGCAAGAACCTTGTCTTTAATGCATTTGTTTTCACTACAAAACAAATGCTATGTATTTATTTAAAAATAGTTATAGCATCTATCTGCTTTTCAGTTACTTTCAGTACTTCTGTATTTCAAGTACAGATCTCTCTATGYATTTGTTCCAAATATCTTCCCAAGAAAAGTGGTGGAAATGTCATTAGTAATATCACCTAAAACTACAAGACTAAAACGACAGATACAAATCCTATCTAACTGGCCCTTTACTGGTCAAATGATTAACTCATTTTTACAGAGGAAGATTTCAAAACGTTTTGTAACRCATTGCCTGTCTTTGAATACCATTTTCTAAAATCCCTCAGACTATGAGAAACGTTACTTTTCCATTTTAATGGGAAAATAGTAACGCAGAAGATGAACTCTTTTTAAAATTCTGAGTCGTAGATTCTGAGCAGGAACAATTCTTCTCAGAAGCTTTTCTTTTCCATGCCTCATTTTTGATGAATTTTTCATTACAATCCCCCTTTCCTACATGAGAAAACATTTACAGACATTGTTTTACTAAGTTTCTTCATTTTTAAAAATTCAACCTCATGTTTGTTTTAGAGCAGAATTGACTAATTATAACTTTGTATAATTACRTATCGGGGATTTTTATTCCAACCTGTTGATGGAGGAAAGCACAAACTAAAATTTTGGTTTGCTGAGGTTTTTCACAACATTCCTCAAGTTTGGGGTTTKTAAAAGTTTCTTTATTTTTATTTTGGAAATGTTATTTTAAGTAAGTAACTATTAAGGGTGCCAATCTATTTACAAGAAATATAATTTTCCTCTGAAACAAATGGCATTTCCCTACAGTGATCATACAGTAGCATCTAAAACACCACATTCTTTCTCAGTGCTACTAATAGGAAATAGCAATTTTGTATCAAATGACTTTGTTTACTTATTATCAGCAGTATGGACATTGAAAGATAAACTACTGCAGTCACTTTTTGATTGTTCATTTGAACTTCAGAGAGMTATGATACCAATAACATAAGTTTTCATATCAGAACAGAATTAAATAATGGTCCTGTCCTTTATTTTTCCCCATCTTTTTTTGTTTGCTCTCTCAACTTTGCCAGAGGAATACACTCAGGATATCATTACCTTAACAGTTAATCAATTTTTTAGACTAATGGTTTTCATGTYCTTTTGTTAAAGGTTTCCCCTCCTTTTCCTCAAGCAGCTGCTTTTTTCTCTGAACCATAGCAACCAGTCAAGCAAGCAGAATAGGTAGCTCCCTGAGAAAACAACACCAACTCTGCTCTTCYCTGATCTAGTAAAGAGAGCTTCATAGCAACCATTTCTGTCCTCCGTTAGTCATAAATATGATTTCTCATCAGTGAGGAGTATTATCTGGAAAGGAAGTGATAACAATAACTACACCAACAATTGTCTGTGGTCTGCAGGCAGGTAGATTTGAAAAAAAAAATCTTTCTATGGTCTTCTATGTATTTTGGATGTCAATACCATAAGAGTAATTCTTTTTGTACTWGGAAGTGGTCAGCTTGTAGTAGCAGACAACTTTTGAAAAGGCTGTATGGCTGGAAAAGGGGAGTCTRGCAGGGCTCCTCTTCTTTGATATCTTCCATTTGGTATTGCAGAATGGCAATACCTAGCAGAAATAGGGGGAGTAGGCAGTGATTATTAATATTTACTTCATGTATCTTGGCACCAGCAGATATTCCCATATGTTTTCTGGTCTGTTGAAGTTTACCGGTCCCACCTGCAGAGGACATTGCTTTAGTTTCACACTTTCCATCAGAGGTGGAGTAGGAAGCACCTCTGAGTTTCAGATTTTCCTGTCTTATAAAGGAGTGTTGATGTGTCAAAGTAGCAAACAATTCTCAAAAAAGTTTTTGAAAGGAAAGGAAATAAGTAGAAATATACTACTTTGTGGCAGCTCTTATATAAGTGAGTGTTTTAAGAGCACAAATATTTTAAAACACAAGATTAAAAGTCAAGTAAAACAAGAATGATAAATTGCATATACTTACATATGGTTAAAATATAATTCCATTTTTTTTTAAACTAGGTATCATAACTTCTTTTTATAATCCTACAATGATTTATGACAGTGAAGAAGGTAGACATTTACAGGTTTTGGAATAAGATCAAGTAGCTAACTCAATGGAAGAAGTATYGTTGTATTTTGTAATTTTATGCAAAACATGATTTAAAATTTATAAGAATAATTATGTAGTCCATGTATACTGTTGACTGAATGTAAATGAATGTCACTCCTCTGGGGCAAGGCTTGTATGCCTTGTTATCTAGCTAGCATTYGCAGATTAGAAGAATAACAAAAATGCCTATATGTTTTAAAAGTATTCAAGAAACTCCATCATTAAAAATTCAAATAACATCTGATTTGAGGTAAGAGGCAGTTACATTTTTAAAGCATCCAATGAAATCATCCTCACCAGAAAGCATGTTATTATAGACAATGAACACGWAGTGAATATATCAGATTAGCAAAAAATATTTCCAAATTCCCTCTGGTCAATGAAATKATGGCTTTACATGTGAAACTTATGGTTCCTCAATGCTTCATTGAGGGAGAATTGATAGTTCATCAAGATGAAGGGCTAGAACWGTTGACAAGATACTTGAATTTTGTACAATGATTGTTTCCAACCTTTATTTTCTCAGGCTGAAAACTTTTGAATACTGAATAAAATATGTTTTACTGTCGTCAAATCTGCACKTTAGATGCACTGCTGTATTCTGCCATTTTCAATGCAAGAGACTAATGAACCTTCTATTAGAATCTCATTTCATTCCGAAATTGGAAAAAAAATGAGACAAGGGCTACTAAACCAGCACCATGCTAACAAAAATAAGCTCAGGGTCCTTGTTGCTAAATCTCAGTMAAGAAACCTATCTCTTTGGGATAACTTTGCACTGTCTGAGGTTTTCAAAGGAATAATTAATTATACCAGTTGCCAGAGAAGTGTAGCTTTGCTCCTCTGTCAGCTGTTTGTGAAAATGTTGTTCYATTATTTGAAGAAACAAGAAAGTAGTTTCCATGGGTTACTGCAGCTGGGAAAGATGCTGCCATTCACAGAGGAGTATTGTTATAGGAAGTTTCAACTGAGTGCAGACAGACTTTCAAAGCTGGAGTGAAACTTCACGACCTTTCAATTAATACATAAGAGGATAGCTGGAATGTGAGATAATAAGAATAAACAGCCTATTGAAGTATTTTATTCACATATAAAACTTTTGTTCCGTTTACCTTAATTTTCAGACTAAAAAGTGTCTTTTAGTCTTCAGTTTTCTTTCAAGRCTTTTTTTTTCACTGTTGTTTGTGTCCTGAGTTTAATTAAGCTTTATGAATTCCTTACAGCTGGAAGACTTAGCAAAGGCTTAGATATGCTTTCCTGGCATGAACACTGTTATTTTCAGACTGGAGCTGTTTTTAATTGGATGGCGGAATAAATAGTTTATTGCGATAAGTGAATCAAATTCATGTTGGAAGCTACTGAAATATTTACAGCATAAAGAAGAAATAAATGATCTGGTAAGAAGCTGTAGTACTTGATGTGGCTGTAAGTCTTAATATGAGATAGAGTGGTCAAAAAGCAAAAGGAAGCAAAATGAGATTTGATTAACCCTTAGACCAGCTCCTGGTATCCTAACCATCTATAGTGTGCTGTCTTTACTCAGTAAATTACACATACCACTATGATGACATCACTCCAAGGTCCTCAATTAATCTACCCCTTTTTATGATCTTTCACACCTTTCATTGCAGTCAAGAACCTTGTGAAAGATGAAGTGGATGCTAATATTTATACAGCACTTAATGTAATTGGGTCCTGACCTAGCTAAGCACAACAGTTATATAAACACATATGAGAAAAAAAAGAGAATTGCTTCAGGGCTCAGCATGCATTTGTTCCTAGAACTCAGTTTTTGCTGGTCCTCTGGGCACAGGAAATATCAGATTATTATGACACACTGACTGTGGTCTGTCAATAAATTAATATTTAACAATCAAGAGAGATTAGGAACTGAATGTTAGCTTTAGAGAAACACTCCAAAATTCCAAACTAAGCTGCTTCCTTGAAAACAATAGGCAAAGCCCAACAGAAACCAATTAACTTCAAGGGTTAAACAGACATTTGGAGAAGTACTATACTTAAGATTTGAAAAATACTGATTTAGGAAGAGGAGTGACCTAATATAGAAATGTTAAACATAGAGTTTGTAAAAAATACCMCAGCAGTTGAAAGGTAAAGGTGTGGGAAGGGCTACTTTTTTCTCTATCAATATAGAATGTAAATAGAATATTGGCAGAGAGAAAAATCTTGATCTTGGAAACAAATGTAGAAATGTATGTTAACAGACAAATGTAAGTTAGAGAGATATACAAGTATATTTTAAAAAAGTTATTACTCTTTCCTAAAATAGTTTAAGGACGTATTTAGCTTTTAGTGTGTTTCAAAATTTTTTTCTCCAAGTCTGCAGCACCACTGTAGAAGTACATATGTGTGAAGAACCTACAGAAAAAAAATCTCTCTGCTTCACTCAAAAGATTTAACATGCTTTTTTTTTTCTGTTTGCCAGTGAGGCATACTCACAAAAAACAAACAAACAAA
>NW_026623279.1:3175757-3179276 GCF_030028575.1 Malurus melanocephalus
AAAAAAAAACCTGTAACTGGTAAGTAAAAGGACAGGCTAAGAGGTAAAGGCCAAAGTGTACATGAAAAACCATCTCAAATGCAGTGCCTGAGTTGATAAAATATTTTCTTTCTAATCATTTAGCATCTTTTTATCTCCTCATCACTGTAAATGATACATTCATCTACCTACAAGGGACTGTGTTTCCTATTTCTCTTCAAGAGATTTATTCTCTAGCTGTAGTTTTGACCTTTTGTGTATATGTTTACAAACCTAAGATTGAGTGAGTGCAGAATGAAATATTAATTATTAAAAGCAGTATAMGTGCTAAATATCTTAACCATTGTTTTCCTAAACTTTTGGTATTTGTGGTTGTAAATTTTTGTTAGAGCAATGAAACTTTGTGTATTTTATTTACTGGATCTTTRTGGAATGTCAGCCTCTGCTCATTTTTGTCAGTGTTTAATATAGGAATATGGCAGTCCCTATTAGAGAATGTAACCCATTCTAATAACCTTTCGAAGTGGAAATCTTCCAATCCTTTTCTGATTTTAAATGGACTTCTTTCACATTAGATTGTCGTACACAGCTGCCAGAAAACTGGCTTGGATTTTAAGAATTGCCAATCCTAGGGAGGATTTTAGGGCAAATAAAAGAAGCAATGGCTACTCAAAAGAACAGTAGTGTTTCTCATAAACCACCCCAATCAGAGCAGGTATAAAAAAGAAAAAAAAAATACCAAAGATGAAAAAACCCAACATTTTTAAGGACATATGATATCCTAGACATGCTGAGACACAGCCTCTAGTGCTACACCAGGCTTAAACTCAACAGGAAGTTGTAGTCATCTGAAAGTGCAAGTGTCTGCACAGAAACACATGCAGCATGGGAAACAAGCATGAGCTAGAACTCCAGAGTGACACATCATGACACTGCTGAATTAGGTGGAGGGACAACTATTGCGATTGTAGTGCTGCATTGCATGGGAAGCTCAAAGATGTGTTTCTGGTGTAATTTTTGCCTTCTGCATCAAAAACTTGTTTTTCATAGATACCAAAATCCATTTAGAGTCAGAGATTGGGGCCCAGAGAATATGCATATCACATCCCTTTAGCTTCAGCCTTAATCTGCATTTTTAATCGGCAAAGTGGTCTGATCCAGACTGAAAAGCTGTTTTAAGGAGCATGTGGTGTCAGGCACATCAGAAGGATCAGCTGTCATTATCCTGACTCCAGTGTTTTTCATCCCTTCCTAAAGGGTGAGCTGTAACAACCAAAAATTTGCTGAGAGAGCACTTTGGAAAGCATGTAAAACAACTTGTGAGAAAATGTCCCCAAGTTACTCTTGCAGCAGCTTTTGCACWGCTGAAGTATTTGTTATGGTATACTAAATATGGAAGTTTGAGGGAAGCTAGAATACTGAATACTACCTGAGAGAAGCTTCAGGTAGTGAAATTCCTCTACACCATRTAGGAACTCTTAGAATAGAATGAGTTTGCAGAGGTGGCTAATTCTGCAGTGTAGATTTACCTACATCTTTCATGCTGAGGTCCCAGCTATTCTATTCGTCTGATTTTTTACTTATGTTCAGTCATCCCTTAGGCACATGTAGTCTCTAGATATCTTCCTCTTGGGAAGACAAATTAAGAGGAGATTTGCAACAAAGCAGGAGAGCTGTGCTACCTGACAGATGTATTTTCTGTGCTGGATTCTATGAGTGAAGGCACTCAACCTTACTCATTCTTTGTCTCTACTCCTCAGGAGGAGGGTAATCATCTGCACAAAGGGCAGGGGGGGTTTGGGGGGGATGGAGTTGTGCTTGCAGTGGAATCTTATTTTCCTAAAAGAGTGTAAGATCTGCAGAGGGCAATTTGAGACACACAGAGGAGTCTAAGTTTTAGTAAACAATCATATTTATATAGAATCTGGCTGTGAAAATATTGCAAGGTATAGAAATCCCTAGAACAATAAATCTTCTTGTTCTTCCTGATGGAGATAGATTCTAAGGTCATCAACTATAAGGATCAGATGAGTCTCACATGAATGCTTTGGCCCAGAGCTGCACTGGTAATAAACAGGATTTTTATTACATTTCTAAGTGCTTCATGACATGTGTTAAATTACTGTAGGCTTCACAAACTGCAGCTCAGAAGTGTTGTGCAATTGGATAGATCAAATTTGTTCCCTTTGTTCCATTTCAACCCAGTGGCTCAGCTGCTCTTGCAGAACAAAAATGCAGTTTGCTTCTTTTATTCACTATCTGATCAGAATTGTTCAACTTTTGCATGATTATGGTAAATGACCTTAGGATTTTTCATGTTATCATAGAGTGAAACTTTCTCAATTGTACCTTTTAGATGATGGACTATTCCATTTTGTATTTTGGTCTGTCATTACTCTAAGTTTGCAGCTAAAGTGCAGGATGTAAAAGCCCTTCTCAGATTGTGATCACATCTGAGCTTTCTATCAGCCAGGATGGTGACATGCAACCACCTCCTCCTGGCCATTCTGTCCAGGCTAGATCARGTCTTAGAGTATAGTTTGTAATTTAGATTAAACTTTTGTTAAATCAGTGACTCTATTCTTCAAAAGGTCTCATTATTTGGYCTACGCTTCAAAGCCTAGTGAATCCATGCATGCATTTGAACCGATGATAAGTCAGAATGTTAACTCCATTTCTGTGTTTGGACATGTTCACTCCATTTCAAAAATCAAGACTGAAAGAATTATTATGATTCATTGTGAATCAGAGCTTCCACCTCTCAATCAAGCCTCTCAAAGAAAAGACACAAAACAATAAGTATTGTGGACAAATTCAGTGCAAAACTGATGTAAATTAATTGTGGCATCTTTGTTTTATCACTGCAGGGAAAGCTAAGGAAATATTCAAGTCTCTGCTTTTAATGAAACAAGTATGTCCAAGTTTCCTTAACACAGCTTATTGCYTAGTCATCAGCTTATTCTTCCATTTTATTAAGCACTTGGAATGAATAATGATAAAAATGAAAACAAACAAAACCAGTTCCTGCATTTTTGCATTTAAAATCAGATGTCCAAAGGTTAAGGCAGCAGTATGAATATTCTAACAGTATTATGAGAAGGAACTTCTAATTCAGAAACATAGCCAGTCAGTGCTACTCCCTGAAATATTGAGAAATATTTAGGAATATTTGTTTTTATTCATTTATTCATGATGAACATCTACCTTCACATCTTTGTAGATATGTTCAAAAATATAATTTGACCCTGAAGTAGGTGGTACCTTATTCTGGCCAAGGTATTTTTGTGTGACAGAGAGATGARTATTTTCTTTCCTAGTTCTTCTCTGAAGAACTCTGAAAACAATTGCAGAGGAAAGAATATCTGTAATTTATATTCACAATAGCAACTCAATAACTAAAGGTTAACAGTTTAAAAAAATTGCAACAAAAAGGCCCTAGCAAACTGTTAGTGAAGTAACCCTATACTAAAGGGAATCTTTTTTTGTACTTAGTGCTCGTTTAAAAAGACAAATTCTGGAAAGTTACTGAAAAATACCTAA
>NW_026623279.1:3179298-3218334 GCF_030028575.1 Malurus melanocephalus
TTTTTTTTTCTGGAAAAAAGCTTTTAAGCTTTGCTGGCATCATAGTAGATCAATTAATTTGGTGTTATTTATATCTGAAAATCTGTAATGTTATTTTTCATTTCATTCTGACAGTATTGCAAAAATTATTTCGGGGGTTATTTTTATCTGTCAGCAGAGAAATTTTCTAGGTGAGAAGCATAAAATTCTACCATGAATTTTATATTCGAATTACTTTAATTTCTTTCTTTKTCAAATGTTGTCCTTGTTTAGTAATTTCTCTTTTTTTGAGTTAAATTATTAGTTAGTATGACATGAATTTGCTTACCATGTTTGTATCTATTTTTCTTTCCAGAATAAAAATAGCAGGAGGCTTTTATGTGGTCACCATGCTCCTTTTCCTATATTTTTTTCTTTATTATTAGGGTTCAACTTATAGTACAGCTTTTTTTTTTTTCCTGAGAATCACAATAGCTTCAAAGATGCTTCTGTGATAGTGTCCTTGAGTGAATTTATATTTTTTTCCACCAAAGCACCTCTCCTATATACTGGCTATTTGACAAATGGTTTCACTTCCAGGGCAGTTTTCCCTTGTAGCCATGTTTTGGTCATGGCTCATATTGTTTCAGCTATTTGTTTCTATTTAAGAGTTCAATATCTCTGCATTTATTCTAAGAAGCAGCTATTATGCCTACCAGCTTCAAAGAGATTTAACCCACCTATTAGCACAAGGGGGCTTCATAACTACAGAATTTTGTTTCATTAGTCCTATCCATCATAACATGGTTGTCTGCATCATAGGGAAGTTAAGACACAGGACATATCAAGTTCTAAGGTCATGTAAATAGATTCTACTCCTAGGGCTTGTCAGGTGCATCCAGCTGGAACACCCAAGGGTCAGGGACAATAACACACCTKTTATAGTCTGGAAAGAAATATCTGCTGCTGAGTGGAGAAGGAGCATGTATTTGTTAAAACAGAACACATATTTTTGAAAAGAAGGAGAAGCAAATTGCAAGGAGTCCAAACATGTTGGATTCTGACCAATGTAAAAGCATTTGCCTGSTATAGGCTGAGGGTTTTTCTTATTTATGATACAATTTGGTCCCATATTCTAAAATTCATATGAGTTTTCTCCTTTTGATCATCAAAGACTTTTGCATTATCTGTGTTTCATAACCRTTTTGTAAACCTGAGACAGATCAATCTTGTCACCTATATGGGATCAGTTATTTTAATGAAAAACAATTTTAATTAAGTAATAAAAAAACTCACTGCTTTTTATTTTCCATATTAAAAAAAAAAAATGAGTCCACCAGTAACTAAATGCAAAGAGAATTAACAAGATATTTCAAGTACCAAATGTCACAAAAACACTTCCAGACTAAATTTTCAAGTGCAGGCCATTAAAGTGGGCTCTTGCATTCTTTTATATGTATTTTTAACTCAGAAACAATTTCAGCAGGTAGTTAAGATTAAGATTAAATGAATCAAACCCAAATYTTTTTACTGAAGAGGCTTAGGAAAAGGTGATGCTATGCAATTTCTTTTTTCAACTTCACATGCATTCACATGCCTTCCACACAAGCAAGAGCATTTCTAGTTGCCTGCCATGGGCAAACAGTTTCTTGGTAGATGCACAGTAATGCTCATTAGACCTTAAGAGTATATATTTGTAGGATATTTTTGGTCAATTTTTCAGCAGTCTGGTAGTTGATATGAGCACTGTTTGATTGGAAAGAACACGGAAATGGATGATTGGTGCTTGTTTGTAGTCCTCTCTGTCCCAGCACAGTGATTTCATTTGTGCTACACAGAGTCGATCCTCCATGAAACAAGATACTTTTGTAACTCCAGATGCACAATAGTAAGAAAGACTAGAAACTTCTCTGAGAGGCTAAYACCCAATTCCAAGGTACTGTAAATACAGACAGTTCTATTAGCACTCTCAGAATCAGTACCAAAATTAAAAAAATATAAACCACATATGAATTTAATGCCCAAAAACTGGTACTCAACTCGATATTAGCCTGTCTGGTATTGTGCCTGGTTTTACTGATAACATAACAGATTTCTGATTTTCTTCATCCTAACTGTTAGAAGTATTTTGTTTTTGAAAGGAAACTTGGACAGATGCTTAAGATGTCAATTTGCTTATGCAGGTCAAGTTTTTAAGGCCTGCTAAGACACTAGTCTTGAARTAGTTAATAACATCTACACAAGTAAACAATAATTGTTCCCAACGGAAAAAGCCCTCTGTTTGTGTAGCAATTGAGGATCCTTCTAAATATAACCAGTTCAGGGGCAAACCCTAGGATTTATTTGTTCTTCATTCAGGATCAAATACAGGGTATATGAAATTTTAGTTCCAAATATGTGTGCAAGGTTTAAAGGGGTTTATTTCAGAAAGACTATGGCATTGCATAATAATAAWAAAAAAWGTTSAAATCTGGAYACTTTGGCACATAACCTCAAATATGAAATGAATCTAGGCACTGTTACATGAAAATCTGGACTTATAAATTTGAATGTTCCCCTGGTAAAAATCTAAGAAATAATTCAATATATTTATAAAATATTAGTGGTAGAACACTTTGATGGTTTGTGTATTCAGATCTCTTTGAATTTGAATATGATAATCTTTCATTTTAAGTCTTATTTCKGAAATGGAACAAAATTATTCTAAGATGCATGCCAGACTGTCTTCCCATAGGACGTTTGTGAGTAGATTTTCTGCAGAAACATGGTAATTATGCTGTATTTACTATTTTTACTGTTTATGATGCTATTTGTGGGTGGGTGTGAGCAGAATAACTTCATGTGATAATGACTGTATTTTTTATACATGCAGGTTGTGACAGTAGCATGACATCTCCCTGCTATAAAAAGATATTAAAGTTATAATCTGCCAGCCAACATTAAACACCCAGAACCCCCAGGCAGCTGAATTTKTTAAAGAAGTTGAAACCCCTCGAGGTCTCTGGTGAGGGCACATGCTGCACCATGATACACTGCTTATCTCCAGGCATAGCTGTGCAAACAAAGGCTTTGAGAAGGATTTGCTTCTCTGACTGGGGTAACACTGAATTTACTGGGTTTTTTGTGTTACATATTGAAGAACCTGTTCTTGTTGAACACAGAGAAAAAAAAAACAATAAAAAAGGGTGTCTGGGTTCTTGAGTGGTCCGCAGTCCTACTGGGGTGATGGGATAATGAGATTATTTTAATTTGCTAGCCAAAACAAACTTTAGACTTCCAAAATCAACCAAAAAAAAAAAAAAAGAAATAAAACAAAAAGCAAGCAGCTTTAAAGAAATGTAAATGACATTTGTTTTCAGGCTTCTCTTTCTCCTCTGGTCTCAGTGTTAGGTCTTTCTTTCCAACTTTGCCTGCTACAGGCAAAACCCCGGGAAAACCAGGCTGTTCCCAGTTCCAGGCTGAACACAGAAGAGCAGCCATTCATTAGGACTTCAGAATTCTGCTCTACTCCCCTGAGGCCCTACTCCACGCTGCGCCTCTCCTCTTTTTCCTCAATCCTGAGTTTTCTCATTTCATTGAACTTCAATGACACTTTCATATTCCTTCTACCAAATGATCCCCCATTACATGACCCCTTTCTATTAAGTCCCAGGGTAAGTAAAAAGAAATCAAAATAGACTCATGCTGTCTTACAGACTACACTGATATTACTGGTGAATTAAATACACTATTTTATGTATTTATGCTACGCCTCTTAATTAAAATCGTAACACATCTTTTCTTGGGAAGTCTGCAATCTGTGCATTTTTTCCCCTAAATCTGAAGTTAAATTAGATTGAAAGCARAAAACAGATGAACAGCTGTCTGTAATAATAGGTTTGTAAGTGTTTTAGTAGACACATCAACAGTTTTTGGTATACAGAGAGGGAAACAGGACATATGGCAATGGTGAAGAGCAATTACGACATTTTTTGAACATGTTAATAACACATACATGTAATCATAATCACTTTAAACCTTCCCTTGTTCAAAGCTCTTTATCTTCAAGTTGTTTTTCTACAATTACATCCTAGCAATGATGCAATATATTACCATATGAAGCRTGACTACTATTGTACCTCTTAAATGTCTATCAGAGGCAATGYTTTAATAATATAAATTACCTCAGGKTTGAAAGCATATTTTGCAATGACTCTGTCTAGCTGTCAAAATCTTTATTGCTACACATAAAAAATGGTGGAGTTATATTTGCAAGACCATGGCACTTATGAAGCCTTTGTAGTCTGTTCAATAATTTTTCTGCATCAAATATTCATTTTATTGTCAGTTCTTACCTCATTTTCTGCCAATTCTAAGCCGTTAAATCTAACCATGTTAGATCTTCAGTTCTCCCTTACATTTCAGATTTCTGTATCCTGACTAAAAATACAGCAGGAAAGTATTAAGTGTGATTCAGATTCATGTGTACTTACCAGTATTCTCACTAGACTGATTGTGCATTTTTTCTTGTGATTATCCCTGTAATGATTCCTCTTTGTGGCTGCCAGATAAAAGCTAGATCACAGTTCAGAAAAGACAGGTGAAAGAGTGATGGGCTGAGTTGCCTGCACATGAATTGTCACCAGACTTGACTGTGGGATAACTAGATTGATTGTAAGCAGAAAACAATATTGTCCTTGACAGTGTGACACACTGACTTAAGACATTATCATATTAGCCAAGCTGATTAATTTAAAATATTAAATGCTGTGTCATATGTTGCTGGCTGTTACCCCTGTTAAAAGGCGTTTTACATATTGTGATTACAGAATGAGAAAGAAAACATTCTACTTTGTAAATATCTATGTATCTCTTTTGAAGAGATAAATCTAGMATAAAGTGAATTGACATTATTTCAACTATAATCTGTACTAATGATCAATTATAGCAGCAATAACTATCAGTTACAATTTGTTGCATGCATGTCAGGCAGAGATCCCTGCAAACAGAAGAATTTCCTGCTCTATTGTGCACTGATTTAAAGAACTGACAATTTAAATAAAAGACAGGTATATTTCTTCCTCTTACAAAGGATTTTTAGTATCCTGAAGATTAATGATTTGGTGCCTGTGTGTCAAGAAAGCATGTTCATTAATTTTATATCAATGTTTGACATACATGTGCCCATGTAGAGGTTGTCTTGATAGAAAAGGCCTGTTGGTTTGCTAAATACTATCAAATGCTGTAACAAATTCCTCTGCCAATAAGCTCTAAAATCTGTTCTATTTTGTGCTGTGAGCCCATGAGTGAGAAGAGACTGGTTTTCTAAGATACCAGTGCTCTTACTACTCTACATTTACAGAGCTCTGCTTCAACAGAACACCCCACCTTGCTATGGAAAACTGCATGTGAACCTAGGGAGGGGAAATGGCACTTTCTGCTCATTCAAAAAAGTTTCAGGAAAAGGTAAAGTGAGGAAAGAAAATAATTTTTCCATGTTAATTTATAGGGTTTCTATGTGATATTAAAGCTAGTCTGACAGTAAAAAAATATAAACCCCGACCAATGAAAACCACATCTTAAATAAAATTCAGTCTGAAGGAAGACTGAAGCATGTAAGAAACATAGTATTACCAAATATACAAATGAAAGAGCGTTGTTGGTGCTCTGAGAACTTTAAATACAACTAGTGCCTTAAAAATTTGGAAAACTTTTCAAAATTAACTTTCAGGTAGGAGAACACAGAAGTWACTCAATAGATTACAAAGTCATTGTAAAAAAAAGTTCTAATATCCTACAGTGTTATGTATTAGCAGTTTCCACAAGTTCTTTTGTAAGTATTTCACAGAATAATTAGAAATACAATTGTCCAGAATAGTGGGAGACAAGAAGTTATGTTCCCAGGTAGGGAAGAAGGTGAAGAGCTCACATTTTTTAGTATTGAAAAAAACCCATGGTTAAACATATTTTTTAAAAGCATGTCATATTTTTATTTAATTGAATCCTGAGGCATCTGGGATACAGTATATATGTGTTTATTGTAACAAAGCAGACATAATCAAGATTCTGTTTATCTGTGAAAGCCTCTATATAGAAAACAATGAAAAATCATGAKGATCATGGTTTCCTGCAACTTGAAAGAAATGGCCTGGTTGCACCTTTATTTMAAGGAAGTAAGAACAAAACATGTGTATGTCAGAAATTAAAGCATTTCTAGCACCAATTTAACACAAAATTCAGCTGAGTGTTGAAAAGGGAATTGATCAGTCTCTGGAAGAGAAATATTGGCCATATTCAATGACTGTAGGGGGCAAATTAATATCTTGAAAAAATTATCTTTTCCTAATGAGCAAGATAAAAATTCTTAGCTAGCTAGAAGGCCCATAGCTGATTTTGTTATTTTCATTTCTTTAATTTCATTTGACAGTACAAATAGTCCCCCCAATTAAATGCTACCACAGATATTCTCCCAAAAGACACTGATGCTTGTTACCCCCTTCCCCTTCTCTTTCCCACTCCAGCAGGGTGGAGTTGAGAACTGGAGGTACAAAAGGTGGAAATCACAGGTTGAGATAAGAGCAATTTACTGAAAACAGTAATGACATAGGAAAAACAACTGTGAGAGCAACAATATGAGTAATAAAAGGTATAAGGCAAAGAAAAAATTTACAAGGAAAGCCATGACAAATACCAACTGGTTTCCTCTTTCTTCCCATGCTTTCTCCCATTGGAAGGACTGCTCTTTTCCAAAGCAGGAGCTCCCTTTCCCAGTGCCCAGCAATGAGATGAGGGGGAATAGAATAACCTACTGGCCACACCCATGGCCCCAGGCTCTGTCCCTTCATGGCTACTGCCAAAAAATTATCTCTGTCCTGGACAAAAGTAGGACAAACCTTAAGTCAACCTTTCTGCTGTTTGGAGGAAAAATGATGCAAAGCATGGAAAGTCTTATCCAGCTATGAAGATGTCATTRGCAGTGCAATTGCATCCAAAAACAATTCTGCATGTATATTGTTGACAATACATCTTTTCTGAATTCCCATGCCACCTGTATGGATTTTGTTTCTGGTCCCTTAAAGTTTTCTACTCCAAATTGCTATATTTGTAATCTTTAATCATGCAAAACAGCTATTACTTCTGTCATGTGTAACTATATCAGTGTTTATGATTAATAATCATGGTAATTTGAAATTCAAATATTTTCATGTGGTTTCCTTACGTTATAAGGCATCCCAGATAGTGAAGGTGATAATCTATTCTAGGAAGACAGCAAAGAAAGAAACAAACAAGAAGTGAAGGACAGTATTTACAAAGCTATGGCCATAAGATTTGAGTGCTGCTAAAATCTTTATATATCTTTTCTGGGGGAGCACTGGTTAATGACAGCTGAGTGTAAGACTTGTSCATTTAAAATAAGAGATTTGAACAATAATAGCTAATGAAATTACTGGTGATATGAAGAGTATCTGTTAGGGGTGAAAACCTATAATCAGCTTAATGACTTGGTTAACCAAGTAAGAAAATGTTGTAGGAATCCTGCAACACAAGCTCCCAAACTACTAAAGTCTGCCAAATGACACATTTTTAACAGATAGTATAGAGAGAAACAAAGCTATTACTTTGTAATGTTCTTCTTGAGAAAGAAACAAAGTCATGATGCTTTAAAGCATTGYGAAGGCAAAACCATAAAAGTTTAGTTTAAATAGCTTGATAAAAAATATATGCTGGTGATTGAGACTGAAAGGACCCTGAAACAAACATGAGATAATTATTATTGACTCAGGGTATCAGAGAGCTGCAACAGCATCACAGAAACTCTGCAGAAGAAACATTATACTTTCACCAGAAACTTTACAGCAGAAAACACTAATTGACTGTATAGTTGAATGTCAGCTGTGGTTTAATAATATATATAGTTCAAGACCAAAAGAGTGAAAAATTAGGGGAAAGAGAAAATATGCAACTGTCTGCAAAATGTAATTACTGTAGCTTGAGAACAGTGCTGGAGATCCGTAGATTCATCACTTTGCAAATGACAACGTAGAAGCCCCTGAGAATATTACAGTCATCTAAGCACTCATGGGGCTGTTGTCTACATCAATAGTAACCCCTTACAGAATCACAGAATCACCAAATCAATTAGGTTGGAAAAGACTTTTGTGATCATTGATTCCAACCTATGACTGAACACCACCTTGTCAACTAGGCATTGAGTGCCACATCCAGTCATTTATTGAACACTTCCAGGGATGTTGACCCTGCCATCTTCCTGTGTAGTCCAATCCAATGTTTAATCACCCTTTCTGTGAAAAAAATTCCTCCACATGTCTAAGCTAAACCTCCCCTGGTTTAAGGGAGTCTGTGACTATGTCCCCCCATCATGTCACTGCCTGGGAGTAGAGGCCAACCCCCACCTGGCTACAACCTCCTTTCGGTGTGATAGAGAGTGATAAGATCTCACAGGATCCTTCTTTTCTCCAGGTTAAACACCCCCAGCTCCCTCAGCTTTTTCTCCTGACACCTGTCCTCTAAACCTTTCATCAGCTCTCTTGCCCTTCTCTGGACTTGCTCCATCTCTTTGCTCCATCACTCAAAGACCTACCTGGATTGAAGGACAGAGCACATATATATACTGGACACAATAAACATAAGTGCACACAGGACAATATTTATCTTTATCTTGTTAATGAGACAATATTTGGACTCCAGTTATTTCAGCTTGGCTTCCTCACAATATTACTAACATATGCAAAGCAAATATGCATTATTATTAGGATTTTTATGGACCATTTTTCATTCACTAGGAAATGTATGATTGGTTACAGATAAATTTTTCTCCACTCCATCTACTAAAAGTCGTAAGAAATCCTAATTGCAGAGAATATTTCCCATAATTATATGCCATAAATCTTGTCTTTCTAATAATGGCTTCCATCTTCCCTAGGAAACAGTTTTGGATTTATAGATCAAAAGACATTGGAAAACACTGCCCAGTGATGTGAAGTATTCTTCAAGCCCTTGCTGAAGCTTCCCTCAGACAAGTGTCATGATCACATAAAATTAAGTGCATTGTAATATGCTTTTTTATAAAAAACCTGAYACTTTCATATTAATGTCATGACTCCATGGCCAGCCACAATTAGGTTTTTTTCCTTTCTAAACAATCATTCTTTAACTCCTTGATACATAAACATATCCCAGCACCACTCTAATCTCAGTATGTCTAATCTCAGTGCTTTTCTTTTCACAGAAATCCTCTCTCTTCCAAAACAATCTGAGAAGAGCAACCAACTCTCAAGCTTTGGTCTTGCATTTCCTCATAGGCTTTTGTTGCCTTCAAGACAAAACATAATTTCCAAGCAGCTAATAATTAATTGATTGGAGGGAATATTTCGGCTATCTCTATTGCCTCTAGGTGGCTGTAYTTAAGGTCCAATCAAGTGTGTCGGTGTTTTATTTGCCTTGAGAAACAGATAACTTGATTTGTTCTACAGAAAGAGTTTGAGCAGGTCAGTAAGCAGCTTGAACAGCTATGGACATTTTTTTTAAGTCCCAACATGCTGGTACAGGCACAAGATTAATGTACAGAGATTTTATTCCATCAAAGCATTCACTATCTAACTTTACATCTGGCTGTAACATTCAGCTCCATCTTGTCATTTAGAAAATCTCTCAAATACAAAGGTCCCAGTGAGAGCAGCTTCTCTTGCTTTGCTGCTGGTGGAAGAAAAAATATTGCAGTTCTGGTGGAAAACATTTTTCCTTACCATGTGCAGTTTGGTCTCACAGAATCATGGAATCATTAAGATTGGAAAGGTCTTTAAAATCATTGAGTCCAACTTTTAACAAAGCAATTCCATGSCCACCCCTAAACCACRTCCCCAAGTGCCCTAACTACTTGTCTTTTAAATACCAGAGGTAGTGATTTCACCACTTCCCCTGGCAGCCAGTTTGYGCATTTGACTACACATTCAGGGAAGAAATTTTTCTTCATATTCAATCTAAACCACCCCTGAGAAACTTGAGGCCATTTCCTCTTGTCCTGCTACTTCTTATTTGGGATCATGAACAATCCAGAATAAAGGCTCACAGAAGAAGTCAGTGTGAGGATGTATCCTCAGACAAGTATTCTGAACCAATGTTTGAGGGGGAATTTAAGATGAAACTATGTATAAAGCATGGACTTGCTAATTTATCTGGAACGTAGATAATCATATGCTTATGTCTTCACTTTCTGAGAACACAGAATGAGTAAAACCCAGGAACATCTGGTCTCCTGCAATCTGCATATCCTCAGACATCTAAGCTATTGATTTTGATGACAGTGCTCACTGTAGGACACTCACTGTTCTGAAGGAGGGTTTCTTCAGTGGTGTAGATACAAATCATGCACACCAGGCTGTCATCGTTTTATCTATTGTCTTCAATAAAATTATCACATGTGCTACCAGATGAAGGCTGTTCAGAATGGATGAAATTAATTAATCACTTTCTTGTTYAATGATTTTGTACTTAGTCCTTACCAGAACTTTTGCTATTTCCTAAGGTTTGATGAGAAGTTGATCAGAAGTTTGTCTGACACTAAATTTTTGTGCATCTGGACTGAGATACTTTCTAGGCATGCTAATGCATATCTAAGATAAAATTCTTATAGGAGAATTTATAAAAAATTATTTTAAAAATTGTATAAGGAAATTAATTTCATTCTGTATATGATGATGGTCTTGCACATGGCATTCTCACTTCAGAGTCTCTTGGGAGTATTTTTTTTCCATTTTTACTATAAGTTATTGAACTTATCTACTTTTTTTTTGCATTCTGCATAAAGAAGTGTCTTTTTAGATTTTTTTTTTGGCTGTTTAGAGTCACCAGAGATGTTCTTCAGAGAAAAAAAAAAATAAGGGAATTGTAACTGCTGAAATCTGCCCAGGAATACAACTGCTGATCTTATAAGCACATGGTGTAATATGAGCAACAAAGTGCCAGCTTCTACACCTCCAGCTCAAAGTCCTGATAATTAGTTCTGAAGCTAAACAGAATCCCATGATCCCAGCATCTCAGAGACTGGTTCTTTCTGTTGACACACTAGGACTGTCAGGATTAAGAGGAATTCTTTAAGTTCCTGTTGCTGAACAAGAAACAAAGATATGTATGTAATCTAAATATTTGGCACAAGCAAATTAAGAAGTTAGTATTTTCTTTCCCTTTTAAACCAGATTTTTAAAAACTTATATAAACACCATTCTTTCAATGGCATTTTTAGAGAAATATGTCTGATCAAATTCTGATTTTGTTTCAAAAATTCTTAAAAMCAATGGATGATAAATAAATACATTTTAATTAGATTTTTTTTCAGATGTTACTGATTTCAGTTGACTTTATTCTCTAGAATTCTTATTAGACTACCTTTCAAAAATGAAAGTGTGTCCCTAAATAGGGTGTCAAAGAAATCAAAGAGTGGTTTGCAATTCYGCATGTGAGTATTTCATCCTACATCTTTGAATTGGGTTTCAAATATTTTGTGCATTTTAGTTCAGTTTCCCACTATTCATGAAGAGAGCAAAAGAATGAAATGTAAATGAGTACAGTGCTCCCTAATAATGATGATAAATTACTTTTTCCTTCTAGAAAAGTATGATATATTGTAATATTTGAGAAAATTATTTTATGAAACCCAAGCTAATTTATAGCAGACATTTGCATAATGTTTTCATATGTCTTGTTTTCATTAGTTATGCAAATAAAACAAAAAATGTCACTGTATGTGTCTGATTTGACACTGTCTTCCAGTTCAATAATATAGATATAATATAGCTGAAAATATTTTTGTCTGTTCTGTTCRGTTCCTTGAATAATATAAAAATATATTTCAACTTGTCCTTCATGCTAGGTGCTCTGATCAGCATAAATGTATTAATGGACCATAAACTTCTTTAGTAGAGAGTATTATTTAAGCAGTAATAGAGGAGAAAATAAAATATTTTATTCCTCATCTTTATTCACTTTTCAGTTTTTGAGTGCTTATTGATTAAGGGGCTGATCTTACAGTCCTGATGTAAAATCTCTCTTTTCATATTCACAGCTTTATCAATTTTTCCATGTTGTTTTGGGTAGGACCTAAATCTAGGAAATCAAATTTGAGTAGTCACTRCTGAAATGGATTATTCCTGTGTCTAAAATTCAGCAGTATAACAAATATAACAATTTAAGGATGGCAGGCATGGAAATGGAGAGAAAGTTTAACTGCAAATTCCCTTTTACAGGAAATGGGGTTTGATCAGAGTAGCTGCACACTGCTTAGTGAGAGCAGCAATGCTAAGGCAGATTCACTGACCACTCTGCTACCAACATCACCTTCACARGCACRYACAACAGTTAGGAAAACAGCAAAGRAAGRTGTGAAACAACTGAGTACGCCAAGAAATCTTGGGAATTTCTGTTACGCATTTTCCTTATCATTGTTTACTACAGATCTTGCAGGGGTTTGGTAAGAAATTTGAAAAGGAACTCAAAGATCTTTTGCTTCAAAGTAAAACAACGATCAAGTTAATGATGCACTACTTAGTGACAGATCTAGTATAACCAGTATTTAGTGCATATTGATAATTCATGTCTGAGACATTTGGCCATTAAGGTTGATGTAAGCAGGGAAGGCACTGCAGCCTCTGAGATGTCCTACCCTCTGATTAGTTTTGTATTCTATCCCAAACAGAACTATCACCAGGTCTGGCAGTGTCATACACATAATCTCTGTATATATCTGTCTGCCTGTCTTTCTTTTTGTGTTGATGCATACATACATATTTAAAGAGACAATGGGGTATGCAAGGAGATACTTAACTTTCAGTTAACTAAAGGATATCAGAACTAGTCCGGTGTACAGAGATTTTCTAATTCATGCCATTTCCTAGAAATCACAATGGAAGCACCCTAAATTTGCAAGTTTTTCATCTTTTCCACCTCTTGTGCGAAGAGATTTTTTTCTCACTCTAATGAAAAAAAAAAAAAAATTATAATTGCCTTTGGAGAACATTAAATCCATCTGAAACATGCTCCCAYAGTCAAAACCTAGAAATACTGCTTATAACTGAGCTACAGAAAGCAACATGTGAGCTTTGTGATTGGGTCTTACTAGAATGTCTTGCTTGATTTTAGTCTGATATTCTGACTGAGAAATGTCACAGGAGGACCAAATTTAGTGACACATGTGAATGATCCAAAAACTTTGTAGAATTTTTTCCTTTCAGAATGTGGGAAAGACAAATTTGCAATGAGTGTAGTAATCACATGTATTTAAAAAAAAAATTGTCTGAACATTTTTAACGGTGAGCAGTACTGAAAACACTTGAATTGTGATGATCCCCTTTCTAAGTCCTACTTTATGTTCACAGAGTATATTATTATTATTATTATTATTATTATTATTATTATTATTGTAAATTTTTCAGCAACAAGGAAATTCTTGCTTTTTATATATTTTCATTCAGCTTCCCTATATCTGTCTTTCATATATATAAATATAGAACTACAATGCATTTGCTTTTGATTGTCACTTCAGTATTATTTTCATTAGAAAGCTAATCCAGGTTAACCAAAAAATTCTAATTTTGGTTAGGTTGGGCTACCATTAGCATGCCAGTAAACGCATGAACTGTTCTTGCATAGTTTTTTTAGCTTTCAGAATTTACTACTAAGGTTTCTATTATTTCCAGATGACAGGACATGGTGATGAAAAGTATGGGAAAATATGGTTAAATTAATGGGCTTCCTGCAAACTAAATCATTCTGAATCATTGAACGTGGCTTCTGCATTATCACATTGCTGCTTAAAAGCAAAAAGGCAAATTACAGTTCTGGAATTTCCTTAGAAAGATTATCTGATTAACTGATTCCTGCAGAGGTGAAGAAATGTCATATATTCTTGGGCTTGATGTACACACCTTCTCCAGAAAATCTTTATATCTGTGACAAAGTCACAGGCAGTGAATTTATATTCCCACTGGTTATGTTACCATTATCATAACACGTGTGTATAGAGATTCTATCTAGACTGAGTGTTGTTCAGCTTTCTTCATTTTGAAAGTTCAGATATTCTGCGGTAGATTAAAGCTCCAAATCAGAATACCATTGGAAAGGGATGTTTATTTTCTTCACACAGGAAATTAAGGCTGGTTGTTATTAATTTTCAGATATCAAAGGGATGCAAGAAAAAACAGACAGGGGCTCATTAATTATTAGATCTTAGCAGTCTACCCACACTAAAAGGTAGCCTGTARCACATTTATTTAAAAAAATTGAAATATATTTTTAAGGATTTGAATACTTGAGGAATATATATTTTCTAATTTTGATAGATGAGTAGATTTTTCCTGTTAGATTTGGCAAGCAAATCTGGTTTTAAAAGAAATGCAAACATATTCCTGTAATTTTTTTTTTCTTTTCTTATTGTTGCAGTTTTAAAATCTGCTGATGTTCTAACACCTTTAAATGTTGCTTTGAGGATTATCAACATGCCAAATAAAATGCATGCTGTGCCTATAGGAACATCCTATCTATACCCGGATTGACTAGGAAATCTTTCATTGCTGCGGGTTTTTTCTTCTCTTTCATGACTTCATTGTTCTGTCTTCAGATTTTGTATGGACCCTTGTACTTGAGTGAAGTCACCCAGCCAGGAGTGTTGTGCTTGGTGTTTGCAGGTACACTGCAGAATCCTAAATGTAAATCCAAATCTTGAGTAAGAACTGAAGGTATCATCTGCTGAAACCTGCCAACCCTGGCTGCAGGGTGTCTCCTTATCAGCTCTCTCCCTGTGCATATGGTTTGTACAGAAGGRATGAAGTACCCTTTAGAGCTGGCAGGAAGGAGCTGTGAGAGAGTGGAGCATATGGTGATCCTGTCAGGCATTCCTGCATCTCAGCTGGGTTCTCACGTTGGAAAGCAATATGCATTTGCCTCTTAGCTGCTGAAGGTGGCTGCAGTAGCTTCTGGGCAGACATAAAATCATAGGATTGGAGGCATGAAACCTCAGAGCAGCTTTCAGGCCTTTGATTTGTCCAAGGCAGAATTATATAGGTCAGGGATGACAAACACATGTTGAGACTGAAGATACCATTAGATGAAATTGGAAAGATACAAACTTCCCAAACAAATTAAATTTAAATGTTTTACTACTCAGAACTGTTTAAAACTCCTTTACATTAAGTCCTTTTCTACTTRTATGAACACAGAATACTGCTGCTCCCTCCAGCCAAACTTGAAAATTATTGCAAACAGTTATTYACTGCTACTGCCTAGCTAATGTTTCCCTCTTGCATTAATACCTTTAGCTTGTTTTTTCAAACGACACCTTTCCCTTTAYCTGGATTTTTATGAGTTCTAGGTATATCCTCAGCTATGCTGGGAGTCTCCCCATCCATGTATGATCTACATATTTAATAAATCTAAACCTCATAATTAATGAGAACACTATTTTGGGWCAGACCCCCAACAGATTTTCACTATTTGCATTCCTTTGTTTTGACACAGGGCTCATTATAATTGCTTCCAGAATTTAATACAATTAGCTTTGTATCTTTCATTTTCATTGAGGCCATTCTTTCCTCTTTAAGATTATACTAGTAGTGCTAGAAAATTTGCTGAAATCAAGCTATGTATCAGCTGGTTTTCCTCTAACCATGTAGTTAGCKAGCCTGTGGGAGAAAGACATTAAATTGATTTTGTATTATTCCTGGTTGATAATATGCCAGCTATTACTCACTTTTGTATTTCTGTTCAGATTTTTGAAAACAATTTAAATAACTCTTCCAGTACTTTTCTAGAGGCTGATGTTAAACTGGCTAGTCTGTTATTTTCTGACTTCTCCTTTTTACATTTTCATTTTTTCAAACTGTATTCTTGCCTGTATCTCCATTCTGTCTAATTTCTCAACAATAACAACTAATGATACTGTGATTCTATCAGCCTGCTTTTTAATTGCACAGCAGTGAAGACCAGCTGCATCAACTGTTTTGAGACTATTTAGATATTGTTTGACCTGTTCCTTCTTTATTAGAGAAAGGGGTCCTACCCTCTGATAATTGCRTTAATTAGGACTGCATTTTCAGGAATGCTCTACAACATTTTCAGGAATAACTTGCAAATAATTATTAAAGTCCTCACTCACAATAACACAACACTAAAACAGGTAGTSAACTAAGTAGTCAACCAGAATCACCTAGTATGGAAGGATTTCTTGCTATAATTTAGCTTCCTGGTTAAAGACTTTCAGTTTTGCATTGTACCTTCTTCTTGCTTTCTCCCTATGCACTTCTTCGGCTTTTTATATTTGACCTTAGAACCAAACGTAGCTTCTACTTTCTTTTAATGTTTGAAGTTCACAAAAAGCCCATGATTTCATCAAGCTCATCTCTGACTGCACCTTTAATCTTTTTTTCTGTAATGGTATATTTTGCACCCTTGACCTTAATATTATTTCTTTATGGAACTGACAGTTCACTTTAATTTCTTTTTTCTCTCCTAGGACTCCTTGTTTACCAGTTCTATGAATTTATAGAAGCCCACTTTCTATAAATGCCTCTTTTTTGTTTTGTTATAGTTCCTCTTCTTTTTTTTTTTTTTTTCCCAAGGATCATGAACTCCATCATTTCAGTCTCTCTCAAGATACTTTCTATTTAGCTGTTATTAACCATTTCCTGAACTTGCTGTTCTTTGATGTTTCCTCTTCTTACATTTAGAAGTTGTTACCAATGCATATAATTTAACCAAGAGTCMATCCCTTTACTATCCTCCTTTTCACAGAAGGAGTGTGTGTATTGAGTCTGGCTGAGTTAATTTTCCCATATCAACACTCACAGTGCTTTGCTTTGCACTGGTTTTGRATTTTCATGGCCAGATTTTGGTAGGAGGGGAGTTACAGGGGTGGCTTCTATGAGAAGCTGTCAGAAGRTTCCTGCATGTCCAGCAGAGACAATGCCACCTAGTTCCAGGACAGACTGGCTGCTGCCCAATCAGGAATGATAGTACTGACTCTGTGATAACTGATTTAAGAAGGAAAAAAAAATGTATTATGAAGATTTAATTGCAGCCAGAGAAGTCCAGAGTGAGAATRCGTGAAAGGAACAACTCTACAGACACCAAGGTCMRTGGRAAAGGAGGATTAGGATGTGCTCCAGACAYCAGAGTTGGGATTCCCCTGCAGCCTGTGGTGCAGCCCATGGTGTAACAGCACATAGAGAAACACAGGGATTCAGAGATTCACCYARAGCCCAYGGAGGAGACCCACACTGGAGCAGRTGGATGCCTGGAAATAGGCTTTGGACCATGGGAAACCTGCTCTAGAATAGGCTCCTGGCAGGGCTTGTGAGCCCATGGAAAAATCACCCCATGCTGGTTTCCTGWTRGGAATTGTGACCCTGTGGGGGACMCACTTTGGAGCAGGCTGTGCCTGAAGGAYTGCAATGWGTGGAAGAGTGACCCACCCTGAAGCAGCTTGCAGGGATTTATTGCTCACAAGATGGACTCACATTGGAGGAACTGATGGAGAACTTTGTCCTGTGGTGGGGATCTCATGCTCGACTCCTCTCCATGAGCAGCAAGAGAAACAATGTGTGATGAACTGACCAGAACCCTCATTCCCTGACTCTCTGTGCCACTGTGGGAGGGGGTAGAGCTCAGGAAGGAGGGAGAGATTGGAGGACAGTGTTTTAACATTTATTTACTTCTCATTATCCTGCTCTGATTTTATTAGTAATAAATAATTAGTAATAAATAATTAGTAATAAATAATTAGCAATATTAAATCCAATTAATATCCCCAAGTTGAGTCTGTTCTTCCCTTGACAATATTTGCTGAGTGATCTCTTCTGGTCATTGTCTGAAGCCATGAACCTTTCATTATATTTTCTTTCCTCTRTCCACTTGTGGAAGGGAGCAAAAAGAGCAGCTTTGGTGGGTGCCTGGCTTCCAGATAGGGTCAAAACACTGCAATGGGCTATAGGAATGCACATGATTTGAAGGACTTCTTTTGTTACTCACACAACCMCTTATTCCCTTCTTCTGGCTCTGGTGGTATATAGTGGGTGATTATATAATAGAAATACCATAATTTTACCTTTGCCATTGCCCATGATTTTTTCTACACTTAAGAGAAAAAATGTTCTTAAGATATAACATATATTGCCATTTCTGTAGCCCTTCCTTTTTGCCTCTTTGTCTTTGCAGGACAAATTCCTCCCTCATATAATACTATTTCAGTTGTCTTGTTATGCCAGCTCTCTATTCTACCTAAATCTTCAGGCTCCATTTTCTTCTGCTTTACCTGTCTGCTTATGGCAGATTTGAACAACCAGGTTATGACAGTGGCTGGTTTAATGGACAGAAGAAGCAGCACTAAAAGAAGATTTCTGCACTGTGAGTACCTCATATTTCATTTCTTCCTCCCTGCTAATAACTGGCTKAGGCACTAGGCACAAAACCTAGCTGCTGCAACATCATTTCTCTTTAAACAGAAGTCCCATCCTTTATATGAGTAGTTTCTTTCCCAAGCTGTCTGCTGCACATTTCCAAGTCCTTAGCTGCTCACAGTGAGTTAATCTGCTCCTCAGCAACCCTTAGATTGCCTAGTCTTGCACTCACATGATTCATGGATATGACTTAAGCTGCTGACTTTGCCACTGACCTTGCATGGTTAAACATGGACTATAATTATTGCTAATGTTGTGGTCTTTTTGGAGAGGAAATATTGATCACAKCCTTAAACAAAGGGTCATATGTAAAATAGCCCATTAGCTTAGAATTTGGTCCTTATATCATATATGTCTGTGCCAATGGCTCCAGGCTAGCTATTTGCATCTTGTGACATTAATCTCTTACCTACTTTACATACATTTCTTGTAGATGACTTTTTCTCTCCTTTAGTCAGATCTTATCTTGTCTAGGTGGGATGGTGCTGTGTTCAAGTCAGCTATCTTCCTATGACCCCCAGTTGTAGGAAATTACACACATACAGGCCCCCCACCCACTTGAAAGCCTCCCCAAAAGAACCAGTAAAAAAAACCCCAAGAACCACCACCACCAACTACAACAACAAAAAACAAACAAACAAACAAACAAAAAAAAAACCAAAAAAACCCAGCCTGAAACAAGACTAAGATTTGGTGGACTCATCATGTTGCATGACATTCCTTGTCAGAATAATTCCCTTCTCTGTCATGGCCATCATGAAAGAAAGTGGTTTATTAAGTAGAATAAATATAAAATCAAATCAGGGTCTGTACTCTCCTTGGAAAATTTGTAAAAGCGAATTTACATATGAGTGATATATACCTGTGATGTGATCTTACCAGTTTCCACTGGCATCAAGAAGTCCTGTCAATAATAAACTTTATGACATTATTACRCCTTTATATCCTAATTTAAAACTAAACTAAGGAATTGAAATATATTAAGTTCTATTGCAAGTGAGTGGTTTTTAGTACTATAGCCAGAAAATGTTCCAACCCCTTTGGTTTTTTTTTTTTTTTTTCCAACATGCATTATAGATTTTCTGAGCACATGCTGCTTAGTAATATCCTCTTCAGTTTTTCCAGTGGTTTAGAATGGACATACTTTCCTCAGCTCACACAGACACTTCAACATGAGTGATGCAGAACTCCACTCTATACTAGAAACTGATTTATTAGAGGATTTAGCCTGGGCAGAAAAGACCTTTGCTACTTCCCCTCTGGGAAAAATGAAAGTGAGAGAGTTAAAAAGTCTTATGCCTTGCTTTTTTCCCCTCAAATTATCCATTGGTAAGCTGTACTGAAATTTGAGATATTTCATATGCATATACTGTACTGGTAGTGAAGTTGTAACCTCACAGCCTGAGCAATGTGGAAGGACAGACTGAGTGCATACAAATTTGTGTTTGCACACTGAAGTTTTGTATTGTAGGAGTGTAGCTGTGGCTAAGGAGTGAAGAGGGGCATGAGGGAAGGTTTAACATGGGGATAACTTTGAGCACCTTAAATGTGTTATCATTGCTGTGTCTGGGTGAATGAGTGTTTTTGAGTGATTTKCTTCTTGGAGTTGTGCCAGTCTCAGTTCTCATCTTCACAAAATCTACAATAGGACTTYATGCTGGGAGGCAGAGGGAGTGTAAAATAGGGGAGAAAGGAATAATGTGTTCTAACTACTCTGTGTTTAGCTTCTGAAATATTTTTTCAGTTTCCTCTTTTCCATCTGTCTGATATTCCACAAACATAAGACTACTGGGTGGTTGAAGGTGGAGATGATGGCACTAGGGGGTACCCATATTTCACACAAAAACTGGGACTGACCAACCACAAGCTTGCTTGCACCTGGCTTTGATGAGAGACTCTGTCAGGGATCCCACAAACCTTTTGTGATTAAAGTTTTGAGAAACACAGTTCTGCTTATTTTTTTCTTTTTTTAAAAGTTGATTGATCTTTTTATGAAAAATATGTTTAATCAAAAAGTTTCTGCTTAGTTCCAAGGAGAACTGTTACTATTCCATTTACTCATGAGAACAAATTGCCCCAGGCTTTGTATGCTAAGATAACAATGGGAGATCTACTGTTATTGCACTTCAGACACTCTGAGCATATTTCTAATAATAAAAAAATTTGAATACTCTTAGATGCATCTACCACTTCAATGTATATGTTAAAAGGTTCTATCTAGTCGAAACTCCCCCAGGGGTCAATCATATCCGTAATTAATAATATTGTATAAAGATACGTGAAACTGTTATTAGATTTTGTTTGCTAACAGAACTGTCCCMTTCTTTCTCTAGGTCTGAGTTTTTGCCATAATATTTAGTTTAAATCTCTTATGAAATTGCTAATGAATTGCTGTTCTGAAATAATTTTTGTAATCTTATGAGAACAAAATTGTGTATAAAAGAAAATATATAAATATGTAGATGAGACTATATGGCTTTTTTATTCTTTTTCTTCATTAGGACAAAAACCTCTACTCAAATTTATTACTGCCAGCTCAGACATATACTGTAAGTAGTGGAAGACTTTTACTGTGGATTTATATTGAGATCACATACAAGTGACAAATCCTAATATTTTATATGAAATCATTCTTTCCACRGTTTAAACAAATGAAAARTTTTGGGGGATATGTTTGGTTTTTYACTTCATAATGARATCCAGTGACATCTATTGCCATCTGAAAATTAAGAGGGACCCAGAAAGAAATATACATGTTCTACATAGTAAAATTCTGTTTCTTAAGTGATCGCACATGATTAAATGTAGATGTTCTACCACCTGATCACTGGTTAACCAACACTATCCCCTCAAGAAGAGGATAGACTATTTCRTAGTAGAATGTAGAAAGTAAAATGAGGGGCAGTGATATTTAGTTCCTGTTTCTCAAACAYGGTTTTGCAAGYAAGAAATTAARAAAGAAAAAYCCCWTYMWTTYMRRWTTTTTTTATAAGTCTGGTATAGGARATCTCACACAACTCAGCAGAGATTCAGCGTTTTTTTTCTGCTCTGTGTCCGAACTGAACATTCCATGCTTAATGCTATAAACGCATTTTTCTGAATGTGTATGAATTTGCCTATTCCATGAAGCCTCTTTGCCTGCCTGAAGCCATTTACAATTCCAAGAGGGTGTCTTCCTCCAGAACAGGGGCAGGGAACAGAAGAATGTGTMTGGGAACCTTGTCCACTGCCCGTCTGCTCAAAAAAATTTCAAGACAACATTAACTAGAAACATCCTCTAGATGAAGATTCCTGAGCTTGTAATGTTGCAGAAACCTTCTCTGCAAAGCAGCATGAAAAAAACTGTCTTTAAAGAGTCTTTGTGGGAATTTTTAAGTGTAGCAGCAAGGACAGTAAGAAGATAAGTTGATACCAAGGAGAAAACTTTATATTGTAATAGTTATAACCATAAAATTATGACMACTACCTACAAAATCTTCACAGGACAGGCAAGCAGTGCTTGCATTCCTTTCCTTGGATCAGTAGCTGTTATTTTCTCTCTTCCCCCTGAGTTTTGAGATCTGCTTTGTCTCTTGTCAAGGACTGCGTTACAATCTGCAGCAATAAAACTACTAAAATCAACATATGGAAATRGTTTAGTTAACATGCTTTCAACAACAAAAAAGCACCATCTGTGTTACTAAGACCTACTTACATGCTAAAATAATTGTTTCACTTGCTAGTTTCTCTTCAGTTACAATATATCTATATAYAGATAGCCAATCTTATGGACTTGATTCAGACATTGTTAGTGTAAAACAAAACAATACTGCTTATGAAGATGAAAGCATTTCTATCTGTGGTACTGCTGCATACAGAACTGCTCACCTCAGGCCCATACTAAATATGCTATTACCTTTTTCTTGTGATTGTATCTGCTGTTTAAAAACCCAAACCTACAAATATTTAACTTTGACTAAYTTTTTATACATATTTTTATRTATTTTTTAAACAAAGTAACAGATGTTTTATATATATGCTTTAATAGATTGCCAAAACAATTTATTTTTCAATAGGTTTCAATAGGTTGCTTACCTATTCGTTAGTAACTAATTTATTTAGTATGTTGCAAAAGTTTTCATTTTATTAAAATTAAGGTTAAGATCTCTCTTCTTTTTTTTTCTGTGGGGATGGTCATTAAACTTGCACAATTCTAAAGAAAAATGTTCAATTGTCACATGAGGTATATAGACCATGAAATTGTTTATGTACATGTATATATATCTCAAAGGTTATTTTTACTTTTTTTGTTTATTTTGGATACTTTGTTTTTAACTAGTTTCTTACAACTGAATCATAGATAAAGTTACCATATGAAGATTTTTGAGTTGGGAGCTGTGATTCCTATGACATCACATGACTTCAAACATTGAAACTTTGAAGTCTGTGTGTYTTATCTTATTTTTTTTTAAATAAATGGTTAAGATTAAATGAGTACTAAAAATTGACAAAAACTTTAGAGTCGAAAACGCCACTCATTAAAAGGATGCTTATACTATTTCTTTGTGTCTGCAAATGATTCCTTTCTTGTGAATCTTATCCATTGTATCTTTGCAAGAAAATAAATACCTTGTCTTCTAGTTTGGCTTTCCAGCAGATGTGGGAGACTTTTTTAAGATATAAAGCTTAAATAAACTTCTCAGGGTGTCTAAAAAGAAGTCCTTCTCTCTTCCTGCACTGAGACCTAGCTGTGGCTTTATTGCAAGCAAGTCTAGTACCAATGMACTCTAGACTGTCTTTTCATTCAGCCAGCTTAGCAAACCTGTCTAGCCCATTCTCAAACTCAGCGTGTCTCGGATTCTCAGGTAGAAGCAATCTTCCTTCCTCCCAGAATGGCTGATCTGAACCAAAGTGCAGCAGCCCAGGTCCCATAGTCAGCTTTCCTTATTGCTGCTCAACACATCCTTCTTTTACCAAACCTAAAAAGCTATTGATAAGCAAAGCAAACAGTGTACCACAAAAATAATTTTATTGGCCAGAATGGCCACTCATTTTTAGTAATTCTCATCCTGGTTGGTAGCTGTAGCATGCAAAAGTAAGGGGAAATGGGGCTCTCTTGTTGCTTTCAGAGAACTATTTGACTCCAGGCACAACAGTTGTGTGTCTTGTACACAGAGAAAAAAATTAATGCGTATATCTTACCTAGTCCTTACTACCTTTCTGTGAACGCTTACTACTCCCAAACTACAGAGGAACTGTTCCTATGAACCTTGTCTCTAATATTCCTCCTTCCTATGAAACACCCTACTCAGAAAGCCGTTCTAAATTATCCATGAGAAGCATTTTCTGAGCTGACAGGATGCCTTGTATGATACTGCACTTGTCTGACCCTTGGACTGTAACCATCACTGTWGCACTGTTTGTGTGAGGTGGGTTCCTCAAAWATCTCCTGAGAAATGCACCTGGCTSGACTTGGCAGTCTCTGGCAATTCAAATACTTGTCTGTTTCTGAATAAAGATGGTAATGAGCAAAATTACTAAGCAGACTTTTAGACTTGKTTAATAACCATATCATCTTTATATATCATCTCACACTCAGATGCTCTGGGTTGTACTTGAAGGGGTAAAACCATTTRTAACATCATGGTTCAGTGATAAAATGTGGGTACTGAGGTAGTAAGCCAGGTCTTGTTTTTGTCTTAGCAATTGTTCATTCTTAAGTGGGGGGCTTAGAAATATTGAACAATCATGTCTCTGTGCTGCATGACTCTGAAGAGACTGTGTGTGTGTGTGTGTGTGTTTGTGTGTGTGTGTGTGGTTGTCTCTGCTCCAATCTTCTCACCTCCAAAATTCCAAACAGTACATCTGTGCTCAGGTCACTCAGCCCGGACCTTATCAATTTAATGTGTAGGGATACACACATCCTTCTCATTTACTTGCTTTTGCTCCCATAGCCAGGCTGTCAGCAGAGCCATTCAATACATGATTCCTGTGCAAYGTACAACTTAATGCCTGCGGAAGAAGAAATCTGATAAAAGCTCCAAAACGTGGTCTATTAACTACGTAGAATTCATTGCCTTGGGATAACCATCTTTTGACCTCAGTTTCACAACTCAGTTAGTGCAAAGTCAATTCAGAATTTAAACCCATATTTTTTAATTTAAAATATCTAATACTTTTTTTCCTAATCATAAACACATAGTGGAACCATATATTAACTTATTGTCAGAGAGAAGGAAAGTAATTAGAAGTTTTGCCTCAGCAGAATATTTAGCAGGTCTCTGCAATATCAGCAAGTCTATTTATATGAGGAACATATGTATGTATGTGTAGTTAATATATATATATATTCCACTGCCGAGTTTGTGACAGCACTGGATATAATAAATATCACAAGTTTTAAGGTATTGAGAGAATATTTCTATCATTAAGCTGCTGAAGCATACACACATACATCCTTAAATCTCTCATGACACAGTATTCCTCAAGCATTCCATATTTAACTTTTTGACAAGCTTCAGGCCTTCTGCAATATTTATGGTTTCTTGAAAAGTCACACTTTTCTGTGAGAAAGTGACTAAATCAGGTGAAGATAATTTATTATTCTGAAATCAAAACATGAAGTCAGTTCTTTGGATGATATTATATAATTGACTATAATTCCTTATATCTTTCTCCTGTGTCATTACATGTCCTTAATTTAAGAGTTGCACTTATTAATACTTTTTTTTACTGTTTTCCTTTTTTGAGAAAAAGAATTAAAAACATTTCAGTGCATTTAATTTTGTATTGTTTGGGCTTAAAAAAAAATTACTATAAAAAGCTGCTGAATTAAACACTAGACCCTGAAAATGTTTCTCTAGTATCTCCAATTTTATCATGCGTAAGGAATCCGAAGCTGCAGAAATCCTTGTCTTGCATCCTAAAAAAGGAATAATAGTTGGAAAATATTTTAGGATCCTTTCATCTGTAAAACATAGAAACATTTTTCTGCATTTCCATATAGGCATKACAAAATCCAATATAATTCTCCAAATTTTTGGCATTTGAAGAAAAGAGAAGAAAACTGTTTTCCTCTGTTTTCAGGCCAACTGATGATACAGATATATCATATTCTTCTGTACTGTGCATTCTAAGGAGCTTTTTGCATGCTGATATATTCCTAATATTATTGTATTACTCTTGTGAAGATAATCAAGCTGACAATAGATTATTCCCCATTCAGTAGTCCTGTGAGGAAGGACTAGTAAAATAGGGTTTTAAACCATTATTTGAGGTCTCAGCAACCACAGAAAAAAAATCTGTCATTTCTGTCTAGTGGATATCTGGTCTCTGATAATGGTTGGTAGGGGATACTTGGTGAAACAGTTGCTGGGAGGCAAGGAACCGTAGGACCTGTGTGTTTTTAAAAGTTGTGAAGGTTATGAAGTGGGAGCATAAAGAATAATAAAACAATTTGTATTCTTAGTTGGGAACTCTTCACTAACAAAGAAATCTGTGCTATTATTTGGAAAGTTGATATTTTGAGATAGATTGCCTTGATTTCCAATTTGTAGATCTAGATAGACAATGCAATACAAGCAAAATTGCACTTGGAATATAGAAGTTCTAAGAGTTCGAATGGAAATGGTGATGAAAAAAGGGATAGTGGATGGTGAATGACTCAGGAACATCACCTGGGCAAATGGGCAATCACCATATATTTAGAAGCCAGAATAATGCTCACTTGCTTCATCCTGTTTGCCATCTTCATGGTAGCCAGAATGTGTCTACAAACCTCCGCTGCCAGGAGCTTCTTGCTTTACCATGACTGCCTATACAGCACAGTGAGTACTCACTCCTCATGAAAATGTCCCTGAGGTTAATACTYTTCTGACCATATTGTTATTTACATTTTTCTCTGCTGTAGTTGGTGACTCATGGCAAATGATTATGAAATGTCAATAAAATATCATTAACATTCAGTTAAATGAATTTCATGTAAGCTCATGGCAGACTATTTTGTTAAAGTGAGCAYTGTAGTCCTGAGACACTCCTCACATGGAATGGACAAAGAGTAAAGGTTCATTGAATCAACCATATCATTTAAATTTGTTGCTTTCTTTAAAATATCAAGCATTCTGGGATTGSAATGCACAATCAGTTTACAACCATTTTTGTTCCAAGTGTTTTCAATATTTTCCTTTGTCTTTACTGCAGGTTAATCCAAAAATGTAATTTTTAATATGTTCCTTAAACTCTTTGTTCATCTGATTTTTTTTCACAATTATTTCCACTTGTTCCCTGAAGTGGCATTAAATGAATATCTAAATCTCTCTAAATGAATTGATAGTAAGAATTTTAAACACTGAACGATAGAACAGACTAATTTAGTAACATGTTTTAATAAATTTTTAGTTTTCTGATATAAAATATAAAAGCTTAGTGACTTGCTAGAGATCAAATTCAGTTCACTGTCTGAGAAGTGTGATTATGGGAGTGGATAATATCAAAGACAGCACACTGTCTTTGAAATGACAGAAAACTTTGCTTTGATTTAGTCTTTAAACAGTATTACTTTCCAGAAAAGACGTATCAGTCCACCTCTCTGACAAGTTTTATTATTGGAATATTTGGTTGTTGTTTTATTTTAGCTCCTGGGAGAGCAGGGAAGAGGACCACATGAATTTGAAATAAAACAGAATATGTGCTTGTGAAACTTACACTTTCAAAAGCAATGAGATATATAAATATTTGTTATGTTAATCTAAAAAATTACTTTTATTATTTGACCCATATGGCTATGTGGATACCAGTGCATATAATTCAATCAAATATCCCGGTATTACAAAAAATGCAGCCTTAGAACTTAAACACATTTTTCTCTTGTGTCAAAGGTGAATCATTTCCTTATGTCAGAGATATCAGGATATGAAGGAAGATTACTTTCACAGACAAACAAGAGACAGCTGCCCTTGATAATGTAAGATTTATTCTTAACATTCTTTTCAAAGGATCCATTTATGTCCAAATTTTCATAATGAAACAGAACTTTTCAAAACTGTAAGAGAAGCAAGACAAAGCAAGAATATAATCTTTTTGCTCTCACTTTTGGTGGACTGAAATTCACTAATCATGAAGTGAATTCAGACACAGACAAATGCAATACRGAGTTTACTAAGAGGAAATCAAGTTTCTCAGTTTAGGAGCCATACAATGTCTGTRTATTAATTTATTTGCTAGCTGCATGGGATTAGTCTCTGGTCAGTTTATGCRTAACTGTGAAACAATATATGACTAAAGAAACTGTAACAATGTGCAATCAAATCTGCATTTTTTTTGTGAATATGAATGTCAAATAAACTTTTGAAATTGTATTCTGATTGTCTACCAGGTTCTGCTCTTATCTGACAATGATACACGTCTGCTTGTTGTCCCCAGGAGCTCAGAGCTGTGTCCTGTGGAGCTCACAAATGGAAATGCGACTGTGCTGACATTCATCTGAGTGTTGTTCTGAACTTTAAATGATTTCATTTATTCTAAGCACCTTTCATTTCAATGTCACTGTCAAGAACCATCCATGACTTTTTTATCGCCTGAAAGAAGCTACTTTCTAAGTGGCTAAGTATCCTCACACTCTGGTAAATACTTAAGATTACTGAAGTTTGTGTGTTGTACCACCCTTAACACTATTGATGGTTTCTTTCACTCCTTGTTACCACAATGGGACAACTGACTGCCTGATTAATGATCTCGCTATATTATTGTTCAAATTGTTATCATTCTAATACTGATAATATATTTCAAGTATACTTTGATTAAAAGTATACTTTAATTTTAAAACAAAAAAAAAATCTTTAATCAATTCTGTTTTCCTTTGGTGAGGATATTTAAGAGCTTTTGCTCTTAAAAAGTCATGAGATGAGAGACAATATAGTCAAAACTAAAAATAGTTCTGAAAATGCTCAGTTTAAAAGGTAGGAAATAAAGAGTAGAAATAAAGTAATAATTTTCATAGAGGAGAGAAGGAARTGCCACAAGAATATATTCTGTGTACGTACTCTTCAAAATCTGGAAAAAGGAAAGAACAATGAGTTTAAAATACTTGTTCTAATGTAATCAAGGTAATAAATTGAGGTGTCAAAATTTTGCAGAAGAAACATAACAAATTTCATGAGTCATAAAATAGCATACTTTTTTTTAATACATGTATATGTAAAGTAATGGACAAAAGTGTCAAATTTATGTACACAGTGGGCTCAGATATGATCTATAATTCGAGGATTAAATACAGATCATCATGAAATATCAGTAATAATTTTAAAAATTGAAAAAAAAAAAAAAGAACAGGAAACACTGTAATTTCACTGGGGACATCGATCAGTATGTGCACATCTTGCATACTATGTGTAATTTTCATCCAGCATTTCAAAAATGTAGGTGTGAGGATTGAAAAATAGAAGGGAAAAAAAGAAAATAAGAAAGAACAGCTGAGTGGACATGGGCTCCATTTAGTTTGCCTGGATCTCCTATTTTAGAAAGAAAAATAAGTAAGCAGAGAAGAATTTAATAGATATTTCGAAGTGGCATGGAGAAAATGCCAAAGAAAGGACTGTTCCTTGTGGCTTACACTACTGGAGTTAGGGAGGCTTCAAGAGAATTCAATAAAGTGCAGTTTAAAGCAAATAAAATTAAGAATGAAGTACTTTTTCACATTAATTTTAATGAAGGCCGTGACACATATTAATAAGTTTGCATGGGTTGAAAAAGTGACCTAACATTTTATGCAAAAAATATTCTTTGGCATCCACCTTGGGTTTGTAATTCACTGGGAGAAAGCTCTGGGAGCTTGTCCACTTCTTTTRTTCTTCCCTATGCATCCCTGACCTGTCATCTGTACAGATGTGGGTTTGATGCAGCATCAAAACATTGCAATGATTTCCTCGAACATTTATGGGATATGGTTAAGCATTCATCCCAGTTTGAAACACAACACAGAAATAAATTTATTGAACCAAGGTCTCCAGGCTAAGGTCTGGAAAAAAGGATCACCTGCTGTCCACCTGTACTTGGATTGTTAGACATTATCTGAGTTTCACTCTTTGCATGTCCTCAAATGTGCTTTTGCCTCTAACCTTCAAAGTTTATTCAAGTTTTTCCTGTCTGCTCTGCAGACTTTCTGTATTTTACCCATAACAACAAATGTTACAGCCAAGGTAGTGAAGAACTCATTGTGGGCTAAATTGTTCTGCTTCTCATATGGTCTGGGCATGTSATTTGAAGCCCATGTTACCTCAGCACGCCTGCTTCTGGTATCTCAGCTAGCTAATASGAAAGTGGCTTGGCAGTATCCCTGCATCAAAGTCAGCGGCACAGATGTAATGTGTGTGCATACTTTTCTTTAAATCTTCCATCCCAGCCCCAAAAGAACCAGTTTCCATTTCACTGGTTTGCATGTCCTGAACATCTCTACACTCTGAGAAGGAAATTGATTGTTTCTCTGGGACTGTAGTTTTGAGCTGCAGTCATGGCTACACCCGCTGTTTGGACCTGGGGAGCCATAAACCCGTGTTTTGGATCCAAACCAATGGAACTTTAGCCTGTGTTTTTAAAAACCACTCAGAGCTGATGAAGTTAGATTAATTTGAATTCAAAGCTTTTCATCTTTTTTTGTAGTATCTCTCAGATTTTCCTGTGAAAGCAAGAAAAGTATTAGAAGAAAGAAGAAAATTACCACCTGCAGTTTTTCTTCATTTTATGAAGTACTTGAAAGGAGTAACTCCACTGTGGGGAAGTTGAAATGACCCTGCTAGCAGCAGGAGGGAGCTTGAGGGCAAAAGATCCAGTGACTATTTTGACTACAGATTTCCCTGCATCCCCTGGATTATCCACCTCTGTTGGCTGTTTTAAGAGAAGTTTTTTACTCGTAAATACTGTTGGTTTAGATTTCCACTACACTGAATTTTCAGACTAGGTTTGAAAAACAAAAATACCATGCTGTCCCTTTATCCTTTTTAAAGTAGTTATTTCCTACATGGGTTTTCTGATCTCACAATGTGTAACATTGGTTCTGTGGCTGAGTAAGGGTTTCTACTGCAGTACATCCTGTACCTCTGATAAGTTAAAATATGATTCACATTCATAACACAGACTGTTTTTTCACTGTATGGAACTATAAGGATGAACAAAAAGTAACAGAAACTARTTCTTCTCCTCTCGTGGTTTATTCTTCCATCCAATCTCATTTGCAAGGTTTTGCCACACTCTTAGTTTTATTGAGAAAAACCCACAGGAAATACATAGATAAAGAATTCAGCCTAGCTGAGCAGTAAAGGAAGATTCCAAGTTAGTATTTAGTTGTTTGGKGTTTCTTAATAACTACAATTAAATGATAAAATATTCAGTGAGTGACACAATGAAAAAAATTTCAATATGGCWATTTTTGATACCTCATTCATCCCTCAAATATCCATTAATGAAACAGTGGTAGAAAACATCTGGTATAATAAATTTTTGGCTCCAKTTCACTGCCAGTACCATATTTGTAGGTTTACTGCTGTTATTTTTGTTATCCAATCTAGATTGTAATTACTATGTAACAAGAACTCAGTTTGAGAAATTTCCTATAACATAATTACTGTAATTGTCAACAGTTTCTTTGTGATATATTCTAATTTATTGTCATTATTTCTAGCTACACACTCTTCAGTTATAAAATACATGTTTAATCAAAGTTAATAATTTCTTTCACTCTACACTGATTACAAATGTAAAATATTTGCAGTTTGTTATCATGCTTTTCATTAACATATTGCCTGGCGTCTCCATGACTATTAATTCTGTGCTGTAGATTGCCTCACTGCCTCCAGAAAAATCCTTATTCATTTTGAGTGAAGATGCCAGAATCTGGCCTTTTAAATCTTTCTTCCATTATATTTTAATGTCAAATCAACAGTTTATCAAACTGAATTGCCACAATATATAATATAAATAACATTCTTGTTTGGGCTGAATGGTGACTGCAGAATCTTGTCATGGCTTTGAATATTTTGTTCTTTGACAGATTTAAAGAATCAATTTACCTGTAACTSGAAACAGCTTACGCTTCTGTTTATTCTCTTCTACATCTGCCTGATCAATAGGTCTGCAGTGAAGGGGGCATGATGAATGGTTGTAAAAGGCTGCTGTTCTTACACAGCTCAGAAGAGAAACTCTCAGCTCCAGTGCACATCTTTGGTGATTCTTTCAATACACACCTTAGATGGTATTCCAGTGCTTGTTTCTCAGTAGCAAAGAAACCACATGGGAACAGTAAATGGCATTCTTGAGACATGGGAATGACAGGGAATGACATTGTCATCATCAATCTGTTCCAGTAAACTCAGAAAACACACATTTTTTCAGACCACAATTTCAGCTTCATACACATGAAGCACTTCTTTATTAAATGCTAGATTATATTGACTGCGCAACTTAAATATATCTAAATTTTAGTTTTTGTAGATGCCATGCAGGAAAATTTAGTTCATTTGAGGCATTATTTTTTCATCTTCTTAAAATAATTTAGTTGAATGAAAGGAGGAAATYAATGTCAGTCTTTCATATGAAATGGGAAGAGTTCTGGAAATGTATTCTATGTTAAAGGTTTACTATGTTCCGACTTTGAGTTCTGTGCCTTCTGCACACCAGTTTCCTGGTTTCTAACAACTACAACAAAAAAACCCCCAAATTTGCCAAATGGTATTCTGCTATCCAGCAAAATTTTAATAAAATGGCTTCAAGTAAGAAAAAGGATTTTTTCTGTTGATTTAGAAAAATGGTTTTATTCTTTTTCCCAGACAGAGATGAAATGATAAAGCATGATTATGTTTCTATTTGCTGATATCTGAATTTCTAAGCTCAGTGAGCAATATCTAGCATCTCATAACTTTGGTCTTTAGCAAAAAGTTATATTTTTCCCTTTCCATTTATGTTTTAGAATAAATTTTCAATAACTGTTTCATATAAAGATARAAAGGTTGTGTTGAAATTGTACTATTCCTTGATAATAGCAGAGGCAGGAGGTGAGAGTTTGATCAAGCACATGGTCAAATGGCACAGTAAATACTCATTCAGTGGCAATGCACAAGGGAAAATGCCAGGGTACAAAGGGTGACTCAAAGAAATCAACTCAAGTTTTGTGCAGAATTCTGAATAATTACAATCTGATTAAAAACACTGCAGATCAGAAGTTATGTAAAATATGTTTCTTAAATYGCAACTACTCATTTCTTATCTAAATATAATTTCTACTAATTCTTTCTCTTWAATAATAAAAAAATCCCTGTCTTAAAAAAAGGAAAAAAACCCACCCTGATAAGATCTGAAAAATACAGCACATGTAGTAAAAAATTTTGCCTCCCACATTTTCCCATTGAAAAATGGAACTGATGATGTGTCTCTTAAAGAGATTTTCACCGTAATGATGGGATTCAAGAAAGCAGACATCTTTCTAAAGATAGAAATATTTCAATCTCTTTCTTCCTCATGATGGAAAACTACCATACTACAGCAAATTCCTTATGTAGATTTACAGAGCCAGTTTGCAATGYAGATGGTCCATAAAGGAAGGGGCACTGTGTATCGTAGGTGCACTGCTGTGTTATAGGATAAATCACACCCTTTTGTGAATGTTGCAGCTTATTTTCTTCTTCATACAAATCCTGAAATACAGAAATGTTTTTGTTTATAAAACCTAAAATGGTAAGAAACTGCCTTAACAGAGGCCGGAACATAAATTCAAGGTCATGCTCATATTTTGACTTTATTTTTGTTCACATCTTTTGACATCAGGACATTTCTTAAATAGGAAGGAACTAAGACATCAACAGATGAATTTTGGACATTCCCTTTCGGCGAATGAACACTTTCTGAAGTAGGAATTTTTTATGTTAAATACTGTCCATTCAATAAAATAATCTGAGGGAACCAGAAGTACTGAGAAGCTAGGAGACTTGCAGGGTGTTTTCCCTACTGGTGAAAGTTTGACATACCAGGAAGTGTTTACTGGCCTTAGAGGGGAAGCAGCTCTTTAGCTGGTCAAAGCAAAGATGAAAGACCACACCGTATTTAGCTGGAGGAGAACTTATTTGAATAGACTAGAAAAAAGTTCTTGCTGCCTCCAGTGTCTACAGAAAAAATGCTGTGCTGAAGGTTATTACAATTRTCCTTCTGTGCTGGACAATTACAGTGGAAGATCTGCTTGTGGAAAACCTCATTGCTGTATTATGTCTGTTACCTGAGACAAAAGGCCAGCACTGTCCTTGTTCCTCCCATAGGTGATGTTCTCATAGGGTGGACATTCACAGCTTCCTCACTGAGTGGATTTTCAGATGTGTTTTCCATCTCCTTGAAAGAGCTGTTAAACATTTACATTTCAGAGAGATGGTGTTGCAGAGTTAGACAGGCAMAGTAGTGTGCAGAACCTCCCCCTTKTCCTTCCTYSTGAATACACTATATATTTGATTTTTTATYCAAAACTCTCCTTGGCTGCACCTTCACTGGCATAAAGATCTGTTTGGACATCATCAACAATCACCACCAGCTTGAGTAATGACAATTTTGACTAAAGTTAATAAGAACTGCAAACACTTTATAAATGAGGCCAAATGTCTGAAYTGATATATAACTGCAGTCATCCAGGAGGAAAATAGTACAGACTTGTAATTTTTGATAGATATTTTTTCCTACATTTTTAATAATGGATTTAAAGCAAAAAATTCCTACAGGATTTAGGTTGCTGAAGGGCTTCTGTTTAGCTGGTGGTATCACGCTAATGATTCCACTGTGTTTGGAATGCTCTTTCTTCATGGCCCTAATGCTTGCAAAGCTTTGCATGCTTGTCTTTCCCTCTCTTAGAACACATCACTATTCTATATTTCTTTAAAGCATCTATGCTGATATGTCACCTTCTGCTTTAAAAAATTTCCTTCCTAATAGGATAGATTAAGAATCTTCATTATACTACTTTGCTCATGTGTATTTTTGGTCATAATAAGGAGTTATACAAACTAGGGACCACAGGAGGTAATGAAAAAAACAGGGAAATTGCTTCACAAATAACATGAAATTTCAGAGTTATTTATGGACAGCGCATGGTTACCTGCAGCATGAATGAGGAGCTGTTATTCTTACTCCAGTCATTGTAAGGGAATTATTCCTTTCTTAAACTGATAAAAATAAGTCTCAGAAACAGCCATAAATGCAGACTAGGACACAGCCTTGCTGTGTGCTACATTTGCTTTTTCTGTCTATGCTGTTTTATTTGACTGCAAYAGAACAGTTTCTTTCTTGGTTTCTTTACTGTCACCCTTTTCCCTGTATTTACCGTTTTGGGCTGCTTTAAAAGTCCATAAGGGCTGTGCTATAACATTCTTCTTTAAACTCATTTTTAGATATGTCCTTGTTAGCAAATCACCTGGGTTGATTTTTTTTTTTTTCTAATTACTTCAGCAAATATCCTGTGAAAACAGGTAGAAGGTTTTGGATGTAGGATTTGGTGTCCAGATGATGTTAGTTTTGAATTATCCATGTGCAGTTTGATTCACTAAATAATTCACTAGCCATTCTGTACAATGACATTAAAAAAATCAGTACTCTTTGTACTATTATTCTGGCAAGTTTCTCACAGATAACTTCCAGTGTTAGAAGACACCATGTGAATGCTCTTTTTTTTTTTTTTTTTTCCCAAACCCAATTATATATAAATTCATGTTCCTTCCTAGTATATATATTAGAACCAAATTTTAATTTGGGCTGTAGCACATACCTAAAAATTACTTTTTCACCATAAGTTGATGTAAATGCATTTTGGTTCACATTGTCTACATTTAGAAACATTGTTTTAATTATAGGGATCTTAGCCAGAGAAACTAACTGAAGTTCATCAAGCTAGCTTTTCTTACTGGGATCTTTTGAATACTGTGAATCTGCAAAACCAAAGTAGGATTCTGTCAGAGACTGGATTAGATGAGTGTCTCCAGATTCAATCCTCAAATTTCCTTTTCCTCCCTTATCAAGCTCAGAAGCTGCAGTCCTTAGAATTGTACATGCCTCAGTAAAATGAAGAATGTAAAATCAAAGAAATATCCAGAAGACAAAAACAATGTTTGATGGTTGTGGATACTTTTTTTTCAGGGAATAACTTTTTTTTTTTTTTTTTTTTTTTTTTTTTTTTTTTTTTTTTTTTTTTTTTTTTTCTTTTTTTTTTTTTTTTTTTTTCTTCACTAAACATACATAAACAACTGTCAGAACCTGAAAACATGAAGATCACAAATAAATTCTATGCTTTCTACTGTGTTTTTTTGTTGGAGGAGATGATGCATGACTGAAGCTTCAATAATGGGACAGGTTTAGTATGACTTGTGACAAACTAAAAAATGCCTGGTTATTTATTAGACAACAAGATTAGTGGTTAACTGATCAGAAGTGTCTATCTCAGCAGATACTGAAATAGCCTTTGGGAAATTTAGCTTTGGTTGATGCAGTAGGAGCTGTTGTTGGATGCTGCACCTTCATTACTTCAAAAATCTAACCCAGCTATGAACACTGCATGGCTGTAGCTCTGGCGCGGCCAGAATCACTCTGACAACTCTGGTATTGCTATCAAGARTAAAGGTGAGCAACCTAGAAGTCGTTGTTATTGAAATACTTACTAAAACCTTCCTTGTTCCATGAGGTCTATCTGGAATGATCCATCATCTTCTTGTTCTTTTGCTCCTTTTGGAKGTATTCCAAATGTAAACTTTTATTTCAAGGATGAGTCTCCCTGTGTCTTGATTGGTCAGTTACAGAAAGCATGGCATGCTTCTCACTGCTGCCTGTCTGCAATCTGAATACATCTGGAATCCCAGTAAAGAGACTGGGAACATGTGAGGAGAGAGTGGGATAGGTTTGGTAACAATTTACTGATAAACTATAAGCCATAATGCAAGCTAAATGCACTTGGAAATCCGTCTTTCTACTGCAGAAAGACCTAGAGGTGGAAAGGTTTGGGTAAGATCTTGTAGGATTTTCATGGTTAATCAACCACATGGAAGACAGCAGAGTCATGGGATAGGCTCTGGATGATTCATGTTTTTCAAGTAACAAAGCTTTTTTTTTTTTTAATCCAAGAACAAAAAATGTCAATGTTTTCAACCTATAATAAAGAAAAGGTAGTAGAAGCTGTGGATACTACTGTAAAAGTTTTATCCTTGCTGCTGACTGAATAAATGCTGGAAATCTGGCCTTTTGTGATTCTAAATATATTAAAGTCCTGTTTTCCTTGAATATTCCTTCCGGCAAAAAAAAAAAAAAAAATCAAATCCTAACAGGGAACCTTTCAGCAACCATCTGAGGACTTCTGAAGGTTTTGCTCATTACCCATTTTGCTTGTTTGATACACAGCTCTCTACAGGTCTGGCACAAAATTATTGGACAGTATCACTCAGTGGAGTATATTAGGTTATGAACTATAATGTCACATTGAGTTATGTCATATRTGACACAACGTGACCCTAAACAAATATGATGGATAGTGATGAGCAGAAAAGGACATTTCAAAAACTTCTGTCAAAGTAAACTTTTTTATTACTATTTTTGAAACTGGCCTTGAAAAAAGGCATATTCAAAAGATAAGATTTTAATAGGGGGCAAGRATTTCTCCCACAGCATRATCAGATGTAAATCACTGGTGAAAAAGCAAGTATTTCCCATCAAGTAATGTATTGCATCCACAGAAAAGCAGAACTTCTGTGACTATACACCACCTAGACTATACAGCTGCACTGTCTGCTAGAGAAAACCAACTTCCCTTCAGTCTGGTGTGTGAGGTTTTTACAAATCTGGAGAGATTATGTTAGATATATATCATATGCTCCCTCTAGCTGAGATTGTTTTATACATATACATGTATGCTTTCTCTTAAATTCCCTTCTTCAAATTGATGGCTCCCCAGTGGGCTTTTTAACACTTATGTGGTGTTTATCATCTTTAAAAGGTCTTTTAAATATGTGTGATTGTACTTAGCTTCATGAGGTGAGAGTGAACTGAATGGACAACAGATCTGTCAATGCTGTTTAAGGTTAGTTTTACAGGTCTCAATTTTTGATTATTTAGTGAAACTTCCTGCATGTTAACATCTGATATAAATCCCATGACACGTGTTTCAGGGTCATGCTGCTGGATGATATAACTGCTGTATATGGAATCAATGGCTCTGAGAGAAGTAATGCTCTTTGCTCTGCAGTTGTTGCTCACAGAGSCAAAGATTGAAAGGTGATTCATGGTGCTATGAGCAAGTTAAAACGTATTTATTTTTATGAAAATTGCCTTTCTGTAGTTCACCTTTCTACTCTTGCCTCCTCGAGGAATTGTTTAACTTCCATATAATACAAATCCACCAATTTTATAAATTTTTTTTGTCCACTGGCAAGTAAGTTGCACTTCCTATCCAATTGGTCTCTATTTCAGTTACATCTTTTCTTCAGAAAAGGAAATTCTTGTAGGAAGATTAAATTGCCTTGGCAAAAAGTCTATGGCTTAAGATGTTTAGCATATTTTGTAAGTCTCAGGCTTTTTTGTGATTTTTACTTAAAAATTCATGTTGATTTTTGTTAACAATAACTGATGAAAGCCAAATTAAAGATCAGTGTGAAAAATTATTTTTGCTTCCTTTTAGACAAGCATTGTGGGTTAGCAATTAGTAATGGTAAAAAAAGCTGCTTTCCTCTTACAATATTATGAATATGTCTTTTAGGATTAAAAATTTAAGATTTGTCTATAGTAAGCTTTGGATCACACTTAAAAAAATTAAAAATATGAATTTCACATAACTTTTAAAGGGAGTCAGGGACTGTGTTTTCAGATGTCATGGGTTTTAGTATGAAGGGAAAATATTTCTTCAAAGCTTGGAGTTGTCAGTATCCTAAAACTAGYAATRTCCTCTGATGTTTTAGCATACAGTYTGTATGCTGTGGATATATTTTCCTCCTGGAAGGGAGGTCAAGAATCCCCACATAACTTGATTGACATCTGTAGTGAAATTGGCATTGCTCATTCAAGTTCTGGGGTTAAAAAATATGAGTTTTGGGAAGCAAATGTGTATTTTGGACTTTRGGCTTAAATATCCTCAAAGGAATTCTCACTATTTGAATCTGAAATAATTTGTCAAATTAGCACATGACTGACATTGCATGAAACACGTTCTGACATTCTGCAATGTGGAGTACAACAGAGTCATTGAATTGAATTACTACTGSTAGGTGAGGCATGAAAAAGCTTCAACAGCATTGCATGAGTGTGAAGTTGCTAACCCAATACTAGAACATGAAGGAATTGATTCAAAGGTTTTCTTAATAAGAGAAAAGGGATTTAATTGTCATTAAATTATAACAGAGTTTATAAAGAATTATTTTCAGATGTGTATTGAAAAGATCTGAAAGTATATGAGAAAATATGAAGATTGGTTTTAATTGACTTTCATTCTTTTAGAGTACAGAGTACTGATATACCTTACACAGAAAAATAAATTAGACATCCTATGTTTTAGTGTTTCTTCTACCAAATCTGATGTTTGTACTAGCAGACCCAGAACTCAAAACAAATGTATGCTTTAACCTGACTGCCATGGACTATATAGAGAAAACACTTCTTTTTT